>NC_138778.1:170366131-170481131 GCF_965119305.1 Pelophylax lessonae
GCATTGTTATATGAAATCACCTACAAAAGCCCCAAAAACAGACCACAAACACGTACATGTGAACGTAGCCCGTTTGGGGGCGTTTGAGGGGGATTTGTCCAGCTCAAGGATCAGCTCCCAAAACAGGCAAAAAATCCAATCCTATTCAGTTCAATGGCCCCTGTTCCCATGTGAGCTTTTTGACGGCATGAGGAAAACACCCAACGCTCACTGAGAAATAGCACAATGATTAGGGAGTCTGCCTTCCTGCTGTAGGTTTGTAAGTTCGAATCCGGAAGGTGCCCTCTGTATGGGCAACACTTGGATATCTCCAATCCTCCAAATGTTGACATCATTAATTTTGTTCATGTTTGAAAAAGGCATGTGTATCAGCAAACTTTTAATCCAAAGACATGAACAAAATACAAAAGATGCCCCATAAAGTCAATATGTAGCAATATTGTGAGCTAAAGCTCTATTTGTTTGTTGGGCATACTTTGCTAATTAGCCAAGTATAAGGGATATATATATATATACCTTCAGTTAAATGTGTAGTAAAATGGTAACACTTGGCCATACCCATATGGAAGAAAAGGTAGTATTTGCAATATATTTCTAAAAACATTCTTTGGAAACACATAAAATATTGTCAAAATTGTGACATTTCCTTGATATGTGTGAAATGCTAATAATCTTTCTTTGAAATATGTTTTACATCTATTTTTTTTCTATCTGACGACCAATTCCCCAATGTAATATTTTGTGGGTTTTTTCAGAGAATGTGGAGGTTCTATATAAACACTGTAGATTTGACTGCTATGATTTCGGAGTTAGCAGGAAAGGTGTATGGAATGTGATGGTGTTTACTAAAGGATCCCTTGTTGGAAGTGTGCATGTTTTTCCAATTCCGCCGGTTTTTGCCATTTTCTATGGGCGAGACAGCGGATTTGCAAGCGGTATTCAAAAAAAAATTGACCCAAAATCGCGCTGGCGAAATTTTTTGAGCCAATTTGGCGTTGCGCATGCGCACATTCGCGAGTTCGCAGCTCGCGGCTGGAGGAGCTGTTTAACCTTTCCACACTTTCGCAGATATCTCTCTTTCTAAGTCAGTTTTTGAGATTTTTTAAACGCAAGTCATCTCCAAATTGACTTCCACACCTTCCACAGTGATTTGGGATTTTTGGGGGTACAGGGGAAAATTTGGCTAAACTTTAGTCGAGCTTTTAGCTGGCGTGGTTTTAAGTCGCGCTCTGACCATATTGCATCTTAATGAATCTCACACTAGGCGCTATTTTCCGCCCGCCGTTCTTTGAATGCCAATTTCAGACTTAAATAATCGCCGCTTCGCAAAATCACGCCGAAACGCCAATTCGCCGTACTATGAATCAGGCCCATAGTTACATAGTTAGTGAGGTTGAAAAAAGACATCAGTCCATCCAGTTCAACCTATGATGTGTGTGTGTGTTTGCTTTTAACCGTTCATTGTATACCCCTGTATGTTGTGGTCTTTAAGGTGTCCATCTAATAGTTTTTTGAAACTATCAATGCTCCCTGCTGATACGACTGCTTGTGGAAGAGAATTCCACATCCTTACCGTTCTTACAGTGAAGAACCCCTTACGCACTTTAAGGTTGAACCGCCTTTCCTCAAGTTTTAGTGAGTGGCCACGTGTCTTATTGTATCTCCTTTCTCTGAATAGTTTGTTCCTTATGCTCGGGTCACCAGTACAGTATTTGTACATTGATATCATATCCCCCCTCAATCGTCTTTTCTCCAGAGAGAATAGGTTCAGTGCTTGTAGTCTTTCCTCATAGCTGATGTCCTCCATTCCCCTAATTATTTTTGTTGCCCTTCTCTGGACTTTCTCCAATTCCAGCACATCCTTCCTGAGGACCGGTGTCCAGAACTGGACAGCATACTCCAAATGTGGCTGGACCAGAGTCTTGTAGAGTGGGAGAATAATCTCTTTATTTCTGGAGTGAATCCCCTTTTTTATACATCCCAGTATTCTGTTGGCTTTGCTTGCGGCGGCTTGGCATTGCATGCCACTGCCAAGCTTGTTGTCTACCAGTACCCCCAAGTCCTTTTCCATCCTAGACTCACCCAGAGGTTCCCCCCCTAGTGAGTAGCTTGCTTTCTGGTTTCTGGCCCCCAAGTGCATTACTTTACATTTATCAACATTAAACCTCATCTGCCATGTAGTTGCCCACCCCGTTATTTTGTTCAGGTCTGCTTGCAAGGTTTCCACATCCTGCATAGAAGATATTGGCATGCCTAGTTTAGTATCATCTGCAAATACTGAGATTGTACTAGATATCCCCTCCTCTAGATCATTTATGAACAAATTAAACAGGATTGGTCCCAGGACAGAACCCTGGGGGACCCCACTTTCCACACCCGCCCAATCCGAGTACTCCCCATTAATCACCACCCTCTGTACTCTCCCCTGGAGCCAGTTCTCTATCCAGATACTCACCTTATGATCCATACCTACCTTCCTTAGTTTGAACAGTAATCGTTTGTGGGGAACGGTGTCAAAGGCCTTTGCAAAGTCCAGATATACCACATCCACAGGCTTCCCTTTATCTAGGTGGCTGCTCACTTCATCGTAGAAGGTTAATAGATTGGTTTGGCAGGAACGATTTTTCATAAATCCATGCTGATTACTACTTATAATACCGTTTTCATTACTAAATTCTTGTATGTGGTCCCTTAACATCCCCTCCAAAATTTTGCAGACTACAGATGTTAGGCTGACCGGCCTATAGTTACCCGGGATATATCTCGGCCCCTTCTTAAATATTGGTACCACGTTGGCTTTTTTCCAATCAGCTGGCACCATACCCGTCTGTAAACTATCCTTAAAGATCAAGAATAATGGTCTGGCAATCACCTGGCTGAGCTCATTAAGAACCCTCGGGTGCAAGCCATCCGGTCCCGGGGATTTATTTATGTTAAGTTTCTCTAGTTTAGCTCTAAGTCTATCCTCTGTTAGCCATGGCGGCACTTCCTGAGGTGTATTATTTAGTTCGGCCTGACAAGCTGGGTTCGTGTAGCCCCCCGATTCTTTTGTGAAGACTGAAGAGAAGAAATTATTTAACACTTCCGCCTTTTCTTTGTCCTCAGTGGCCATATTTCCTTTATCATCTTTTATGGGGCCAATGTGTTCTGGCCTCGCTTTCTTACTGTTTATATACTTAAAGAACTTCTTGGGGTTCTTTTTACTCTCCTCCGCTATATGTCTCTCGTGTTCTATTTTAGCCGCCCTGATTTCATCTTTACATTTCTTATTACATTCTTTGTAATGCTTAAATGCTGCCAATGACCCCTCAGTCTTGTATTTTTTGAAGGCCTTTTCTTTAGCACTAATATACATTTTTATTTTGGAGTTTAGCCATCCAGGGTTTATTTTTGCTCTTTTAAATTTATTTCCCTTTGGAATGCACTGGCCAATCCCCCTGTTTAGTATGCTCTTGAAGCGCTCCCATTTTTCCTCCGTGTTCTTTGTTCCCAGGGTTCTATCCCAATTGATATTTTCTAGCAGCAAGCGCAGTTTAGGGAAATTGGCTCTTTTGAAATTCAGTGTTCTTATATTACCCCTATGCTTCATATTACTGTAATTAATACTGAAACTTATTGACCTATGGTCACTGTTTCCTAAGTTGTCCCGTATTTCTATATCCGTGATCAGGTCTGTATCGTTGGTAATCAGTAGGTCAAGTACCGCATTGTTTCTTGTCGGTGCATTCACCATTAGGGATGATCGAACGGTTCGGGTCGACCATCGGTTCGACCCGAACATTGGATGTTCGATATTCGGCCGAATACCGAACTTTTTGCGGCAAAAGTTCGGTATTCGGCCACCAGAATCACCCAAAATGCACTGGGACAGGAACTGGGCTTTAAAAGCCCGTGATTGGCCCAGAAACGTCTGCAAAAGCCAATGAGGGGGCAGGAGTCTCCTAGGAACGTGATTGGAGTGATTACGGGGACCAGAGGCCAATCAGGAGTGAATACGCCCCACACTATATAAGATGGCCCCGCCTAACCCCTAGCACAGTTATCCAGAGCCTGTTGAAGAGAGTTGAAGCAGTTCTGTCTGACTCCTGCTTGCTACACTACATTTCCTATATATCGAGTGGTTCTAAAGCTCCATATAGCAGAATTGTATTTAGCTTACAGCCAGTGTAGTTAGATACAGCGATTGTGCTGGTTCTTAGAGTTACAAAAAAAAAAAAAAAACTTAAGGGACAGTGTCAGTCTTCTGCTGTATGGAGCTTTCTATTTAGTGGAAAGGGATATCTAGTGTAGTTAGGGAACTTTGTACTACATTAGTTAGATTTGAAAATTTAGTTTCTGTAGGGAAAGTGTGAGGGTTCTGTTTAGTGAGCACGTGGCACAGTGCTGCTCTATCACAGCAGGTATACGTGCTTGCTAGGCAGCAAAATACAGTGACAACTTAACGCCTGTTGTTCAAAGCGTTAGGTGCACTGTACAAAAGCCTTTGCAACTGTGCGTGACACGCAACTGCTGTGCTGTATCCAGCGACAACTGTGGGTCGCATAGCAGTGTGCGTTTTTCACCGCACACAGTTGCCAACGCATCAGTGACAACCTAACGCCTGTTGTTCAAAGCGTTAGGTCCACTGTGCAAAAGGCTTTGCTACTGTGCGTGACACATCTGCTGTGCTGTATCCAGCGACAACTGTGGGTCGCATAGCAGTGTGTGTTTTTCACCGCACACAGTTGCCAACGCATCAGTGACAACTTAACGCCTGTTGTTCAAAGCGTTAGGTGCACTGTACAAAAGCCTTTGCAACTGTGCGTGACACGCAACTGCTGTGCTGTATCCAGCGACAACTGTGGGTCGCATAGCAGTGTGCGTTTTTCACCGCACACAGTTGCCAACGCATCAGTGACAACCTAACGCCTGTTGTTCAAAGCGTTAGGTCCACTGTGCAAAAGGCTTTGCTACTGTGCGTGACACATCTGCTGTGCTGTATCCAGCGACAACTGTGGGTCGCATAGCAGTGTGCGTTTTTCACCGCACACAGTTGCCAACGCATCAGTGACAACCTAACGCCTGTTGTTCAAAGCGTTAGGTCCACTGTGCAAAATGCTTTGCTACTGTGCGTGACACATCTGCTGTGCTGTATCCAGCGACAACTGTGGGTCGCATAGCAGTGTGCGTTTTTCACCGCACACAGTTGCCAACGCATCAGTGAGAAATATGCCTGGTAGACCAAGAAAAGGCATACGTGGCCCTGCTGCGGAAAGGGGCACAGCTTCTAGGGTGTCTAGAGGCAGGGGTGGACGTGGTGGTCAGTCCTCAGCCAGGCCACCATTTGGATTGTTCTCCGGCAGTGGCCAAGCTATACGTCCACAGTATGTACAGGAGGTGGTGGACTATATGAACAAACCCTCATCATCGGCATCATCTGCAACTACAGTGACCCAGGCAGAGAAAAGTGGTCAGTCTTCTGCAGTTGTCAGAACAAATACAGATGAGTCCATGTCCACCTCATGTCCTCCCTTAGACCCAATTTCAGACATGGCAGAGGAGTCAGCTGAGCTGTTTGACCACAGTGTCGGCCATCTACTCCAGCCTGATGCTCAGTCCTTTATGGAGTCTGATGTTGGGTCTGAGTTTGAGGAGGAGGCAGAGCAAACAAGAGGGGAAAGCAGACGGCCCGCTCCATCTAAGGCCGCACCTGTTGTCTCCCAGGCCAGGCCTGATGCTCAGTCTTTGATAGAATCAGATGTTGGGTCTGAGGTTGAGGAGGAGGCAGAGCAAACAAGAGGGGAGAGCAGACGGCCCGCTCCATCTAAGGCCGCACCTGTTGTCTCCCAGGCCAGGCCTGATGTTCAGTCTTTGATGGAGTCAGATGTTGGGTCTGAGGTTGAGGAGGAGGCAGAGCAAGCAAGAGGGGAGAGCAGACGGCCTACTCCATCTAAGGCCGCACCTGTTGTCTCCCGGGCCACTATACACACCTCATCTTGCTGGGCCTTTTTTGAGACATCCCATGCAGATAAAACAGTTGCGATCTGCAAGATTTGTAAGAAGGGTATAAAACGTGGCAAAAATGTCAACCACCTGGGTACAAGCTGCCTAAACAGGCATTTGACAACCCACCACTCGGCCCGTTGGCAGGAGCATTTAAAGAACCCACAAAAGGGCCAAAGATTGGTCAGTCGGCCTCCTAGTTCTCCTCGCGCTCCTCCTCATGCTCCATCTGCTCCACCTGCTCCACCTGCACATCAGTCTGTTCCTGGCCCTGCTATAGTCACTCGTCACCTGTTGGCAGCCTCCACTGGCAGGGATGATGATATAGCAGGCAGTGTCGCATCTACCTCTAGCACACCACCAGCTGTATCATCTAGACGCCAAATTTCGATTCCACACATGCTGGAACGAAAAAAAATGTATACTCCCCGCCACCCACATGCCCAGCGTCTAAACAGTAGTTTGGCTAAACTACTGGCTCTGCAACTATTACCATTTAACCTGGTAGAGTCTGCTCCCTTCCGTGACTTCGCAAAATGTGCAGTTCCACAGTGGCAGGTGCCAAGTCGGCATTACTTTTCCCGTAAGGCCCTGCCATCCCTATACCAACATGTGGAAGGCAATGTAGTGTCGTCCCTGGCCAAGTCAGTCAGCCGTAAGATACACTTGACGGCTGACACTTGGTCAAGCAAACATGGGCAGGGACGGTACATTTCTGTCACTGCTCACTGGGTGACACTGCTTGCCAGTGGAAGGGATTGTAGCCAGGGCTCGGTGCTGCAGCCAGTGTTGCCCCCACGTCTGCAAACAGCTGGTGGTGTCGCTGATCCGGGTAGATCGATCACTTCTACCCCCTCCTGCTCCTCCTCCTCTACCTCCTCCATGCCCTCCTCTGCAGAATGGTCCTTTGAATATGATGAGGTACCACGTAAACGTTCAAAGGGCTATTCTATGTCTCAGGCCAAAAGGTGTCACGCAGTGCTGCAGCTTGTGTGTCTAGGGGACAGGCAGCACACTGCCCCTCAGATTCTTGGGGCTCTGCAGGCACAGGCCCAGAGGTGGTTGACACCACGCCAGCTGCAGCCAGGGATGGTGGTTACTGATAATGGGTCAAACCTCCTGGCCGCCCTTCGTCAGGGAAAGTTAACCCATGTGCCATGCCTGGCGCATGTCCTGAATCTCGTGGTACAGCGGTTTTTGAACTCGTACCCGGGAATGCAGGATGTGCTAAGGATGGCAAGAAGGGTGTGCAGTCACTTCAGGCGGTCGTACAGTGCCACTGCACGTTTGGCCGAAGTGCAGCGCGAGTTTCACCTGCCGATACACCGCCTCATCTGTGACATGCCCACCCGCTGGAACTCCACCTTGGCTATGCTGCAGCGCCTGTACACGCAGCAGAGGGCCCTCAATGAATACCTATGCGAGTACGGCACCAGCACTGGCTCTGCGCGCCTGGGCTTCTTTTCACCACGGCAGTGGCTTTTGATTAAGGATGCATGCGCTGTCCTCTCGCCATTTGAGGAGGCCACAAGGATGGTCAGCCGGGACAGCGCATGCATCAGTGACACCCTACCGGTACTGTTTTTGTTGGAGCACACTCTGCGTGGCATTATGGACAGGGCACTGGAGGCAGAGCAGCAGGAGGAAGAGGAGGACTTCCTTGCCTCTCAAGGCCCCCTTTATCCTGAGAATCCTGACCCCATTATGCCTAGCTCCCAGAGGCCCGAGCAGGATCCAGGGGTGGAAGAGGAGGAGGAGGACGATTCTGCGGGAACTTTTGCAGGGTTTGAGGAGGAGGAGGAGGAAGACATGCGGCAATCTGCAAGGCCTAGTTTGACTCCCTCGGGACACTTTGGAGTAGTACGTGGCTGGGAGGAGGAGGAGCCCGTTGAAGATAATGTCGTTATGAGTGACCCCGAGGAGTCAGCTTCTCAGGCCTTCGCTAATTTGCGACGCATGGGAAACATCATGCTCCAGAGCCTGCGAAAGGACCCCAGAATCAAGGCCATTAAAGAGACTAACCACTATTGGTTGGCCACCCTACTTGACCCCCGGTACAAGTGTAAAGTCTCGGAGCTTTTCCCATCCACCCATAGAGTCCACAGGATCAAATCCCTTGAGGACAGTCTCAAGAGGAATCTGGTGAACATGTTCCCCGACTCCCGTAGGGTGCAGGGGCGGGGACAACCTACCATGGATTCTACTGGTGGTCACGAGAGGAGCGTTGGAGAAGGCGTGCGGTTGACGGATGCCTTTCGGTCTTTTTTTAGTCCTCACCGCCCAGGCCTCTCAGCTGCCACATCGCATCGACACCGTCTGCATCACATGGTGGACGATTACGTGAGGGCACAAAGTGACACAGAGGGCTTTTCATGTGACGAATCCGATCCACTGGCATACTGGGTCTTAAGATTAGACCACTGGCCAGAACTGGCCCAGTATGCCATGGAGTTGTTGGCCTGCCCTGCTTCCAGTGTCCTATCGGAACGGGCATTCAGCGCAGCAGGAGGATTCGTCACAGACCATCGAACTAGACTCTCCACCGACTCAGTCGACCGTTTGACATTCATTAAGATGAATCAGTCGTGGATATCAAGCTTTGATGCACCTGATGCAGACCTTGTAGACTAGGCTATCGTTGTGATGTGGCAGTTGAGCCTCAGTTTAAGCCTGGACCATGGTGCAACCCTCAAACCCTCCTCTCATTCTCTTTACGTTCACAGAACCTCATTTTGGTTGAGACAAAAACGACAATGTTTGCGCACCTGTTCCACAGGTGCACACCTTTACAATTTTTGGGCCTCCTTCAACACCAGCTCTTTGGGGTTAAGGTGGGGAGGCTATGCTAAAACAAAAACGACAATGTTTGCGCACCTGTTCCACAGGTGCACACCTTTACAATTTTTGGGCCTCCTTCAACACCAGCTCTTTGGGGTTAAGGTGGGGAGGCTATGCTAAAACAAAAACGACAATGTTTGCGCACCTGTTCCACAGGTGCACACCTTTACAATTTTTGGGCCTCCTTCAACACCAGCTCTTTGGGGTTAAGGTGGGGAGGCTATGCTAAAACAAAAACGACAATGTTTGCGCACCTGTTCCACAGGTGCACACCTTTACAATTTTTGGGCCTCCTTCAACACCAGCTCTTTGGGGTTAAGGTGGGGAGGCTATGCTAAAACAAAAACGACAATGTTTGCGCACCTGTTCCACAGGTGCACACCTTTACAATTTTTGGGCCTCCTTCAACACCAGCTCTTTGGGGTTAAGGTGGGGAGGCTATGCTAAACAAAAACTACCATGTTTGCGAACCTGTTCCACAGGTGCACACCTTTACAATTTTTGGGCCTCCTTCAAAGCCAGCTCTTTGGGGTTATGGTGGGGAGGCTCCGCCAACACCAAAACTACCATGTTTGCGCACCTGTTCCACAGGTGCACACCTTCATAATTTTTACGCCTTCTTCAACACCAGCTCTTTGGGCTTACAGTGGTATGGCTCCGCCAACACCCAAACAACAATTTTTGCGCACCTGTCACACAGATGCATATCATTGTAATTTTTTTCCTTACAAAGGCAAGTATTGCTTTCATTACCAGCACTTTCATAGGGATATGGTGTCAAGGCATCGTCCGCACCACCAAATGCCCAATTTTTAAGCATCCTTTACTTCTATTCAAAGTCAAGAGACAACAGTATTCATCCAAAACATCTCTAATCTTGTTCACTCTGCACTACATTGTGGCCCCTACCCCTAACCCTCAATGTATCCGTGCATATATGTCTGTTTCTTGTGAGATTTCAAGTTAAAGTGCACCAAACACCATTTTACATGAAATAAAGTGCAATTACATACATCTTTGGACTTCTTGAAACATTTGGTAATAAAAGCCCCATTGTGGAAATACACCCGTTAATTATATGCACATTTAAAGAGACAGCACCTTTTTCCAAAAAAAACTCTAATCTTGTTCCCAGTGCACTGCATTATGTCCCCATCATACACATTGGCTGAGCCGTTGATTAGGAGCAAAAGAAAGGTGCGGTTAAGCAAAAAAGTCATTTTTGAAGGTTTGGTATGCTGTAATTCTGGTTCTGGACATGCTACAGAGCTGAAACTTCACAGGTACACCTTTTAGAACCACCAGACACTAAATCCAAAGAAATCTCTTTTTTTTTTTTTTTTTTTTAAATTTTTTCAATAATTGGCTATCTATCAAAAACGACAATTTTTAAGAACTTTTTTTTGTGTGATTAATAGTCCCTGGGGCATGACCCAGAACCCTAGGCACTTTTTAGGGGCATTTATTGGGTTTTAGGGCTTAAAAATTGTGTTTTTTGATTACAGAAGTTCGGGTCCCATTGATTTCAATGGGGTTCTGAAATCCGAACCGAACTTTCGTGAAGTTCGGGTGTTCTGGTCGAACCGAACTTTTCAAAAGTTCGATCATCCCTATTCACCATCTGACCCATAAAATTGTCCTGCAAAACATTTAGGAACTGCCTAGCCTTGGCTGAGTGCGCGGTTCCTTCTGCCCAGTCTATATCTGGATAATTAAAGTCCCCCTTTATAATGACATTTCCCATCCTTGCTGCCAATCCTATCTGTAAAAGGAGGTCCGCCTCACCCTCCTCCCTCTAGTTGGGGGGCCTATAGCATACGCCCAATATTACCTTCCCCGCCGTGCCATCCCTTTGAAGCTCTACTCATAGGGATTCTGCCTCATCCATAGCTCCATTATTAATATCATCCCTCATATTTACCTGTATGCTGTTCTTAATATACAGACATATTTATTGACAACTTTGTGTAAAAAAAAAAAAAAAAATTTAGTCATTTTTCAAACACATGTGACAAAAAAATGAAATATTCAATGAGCTCAATATGCCTCTCAGGACATTCCTTAGGATGTATACTTTCCAAAAAGTGGTAATTTGGGGGGGGGGGGGGGGTTGTACTGCCCTGCCATTTTAGCACTTCAAGAAATGAGATAGGCAGTCAGAAATGAAAGCTGCGTAAATTCCAGTATTTACACCATAGTTTGTAGACACTATAACTTTTGCGCAAACCAATAAAAATATGCTCATTGAGATTTTTTTGTCGAAGACATGTAGCTAAATACATTTTGGCCAAAATATATGACATAAATTGAGTATATTGGATATTTTTTAAGTTAAAAATTTAATTTTTAATCTAAATGTTTGCTCTTTTTTAATTAATATCGCAAAAAATAAAAAGTGCAGAGGTGATAAAATACCACCAAAAGAAAGCTCTGTTTGTGGGAAAAAAGGACGTAAATTTTGTTTGGGTACAGCATTGCATGACCGCGCAATTGTCAGTTAAATTCACACAGTGCCAAGTTGAAAAAAGCGCCCTGGTCTTTGAGCAGCCAAATCCTCTGGGGCTTAAGTGGTTAAAAATGTATTTACAAAACGCCAAAAGCATACTGACGAACATAAAAGGGTAAAACGCATGTCATATACGACTCCAGTATCTTGGGTGACTCATCTTCTCTATGAAAGTCAGTTTCCCCCATGAGAGGTATGTGAACATTCCCTTTGGGAAGTGACAGCCGAAGTATGTCTCTGGATCGCCCTTCCCAGGGGAGGCGCTGTGCAGGGCAGGATGATCGGCGACATTCCTGGGGTGGCTTGGGCTCTTAGCCTCCTCCCTTGATGTGGCACACGGTGAACCAGAAGTGCTCCCGGAGGCTAGATCCTGTGAATTTGAATTGATGGCGTGAGTTCCAAACACCAGACGCATAGACTAGGAACACAGAGAGCAGTGCTGGGG
This sequence comes from Pelophylax lessonae, assembly GCF_965119305.1. Taxonomy (NCBI): domain Eukaryota; kingdom Metazoa; phylum Chordata; class Amphibia; order Anura; family Ranidae; genus Pelophylax; species Pelophylax lessonae. Next base: position 170,377,903 of record NC_138778.1, read on the forward strand.
TGCATTTCAAACCCTGAAGGCACGCTTGAGTGATGTTGTTTTTTTTTGTAAACAGAACAGGCACAGGAAGATTGAGGCTCGGTTCACACTATTGCGATGCGGGAAGGCTGCGAATTCGCAGCCTGTTCCCGCATCGCACACGCACCCCCGGCAGTTCACACTGCCATATGCGATCCGCTGGGGGTGTCAATGTAATCTTAACGACACCCCCAGTTTGATCGCATATCGCAGTGCGATCGTGCAGTTCGCACAGGATCGGATCGCACAAGTGTGAACCGCTGTGCGATCCGATCCTGATGCGGCAGCAAAAATGCCTCCTGTGCGTCTTTGCTGCGGGTGCGGTGCGAATTTAGCCATACAAACTGTATGGCTAAACTCGCACCGCACAGCTGATCGCATGTCATGTCGGAGCAGTGCGCTCCGACATGACATGCGAACCCGGCACACGCAGTAGTGTGAACCGGGTCTAAATCATCTTTGTAATATTGCCACTGTGACAAGCAAACATTTAAAGGCTTGTTTCCAATAACACTGTGGTGCTAAATGATCACTCCTATCTCAGTTGATGCCCAATAGGGAGGAAACCCGTCAGAGAGGAGGCGCCGCATTGTCACACACATCGCCGCGGTCCTCACTGCAGACGGCCGTGGTCTACAGATACCTCTCGGTGGTTACCCATGGTGTTTACTCTTGATGTTCATGTAAGTGTACTCCATTTTACCAAATAAATGTTTTTGGGATAATACACTATTGGCTGCTTCTTTCTCTCATGTTATACACCGAGGATTAAGAATAACCATAGATCACCAGGGAGTATCGGTCCATCAAATCTTCTGGATGAGAGGAGGGAATTCACTTCCCACCAGGAAATATCTAAGGTCCTTATTATTTGTGCATCTGGTAAGAGGCTTACCCTCCCCCCTCTGACTAGGAAGGTGTGGGAAGATATTTTCCTTTCCCTCTCCCCAACATTTGATTTTCTAACTGGATCTGGTTACCTATATGCCCTTTGTTATTTATTTTCTGGTAAGAAGCTAATCTTCACCGGTGTTGGGACATTCAGCACTTTCAGTTGTCCTCTGATCATCACTCAGAAAATCACCTGTGTCATTTGCTTTTTTTATCACGGACACTTGTATTTGGACTTTTGCATATTTATTTTTTGCACTTCTGCACCGTTTTGTATTTTGGTGCACTTTTGTGCGACATTTATCATAATATTGGTCACTCCACTTGGACTTGGTATTTTTTTTATAGTGTTGTATATTTATACACTGTGTTAACTTATTTTACTTCAGGAGATATACAGATCACACTGTCCACCATTCAATAGGAATATTAGTTTATACAATTATATTTTTTAGTGTTTTCACTTTGAAGAACACCTACACACCTGTTTAGCGCACTTGATATTTATTTTTTATTACACGTTTTCCACATTTTGGATCTATGTTTGCAGCTTTACACAGCCCTTAATCAGCGCACCTTTCACACCCCACATAGCTAAATGATCACTGCTCTGCTCAGGCACTCTCTTTCTCTACCAGAGAAGAATAAAAAAGCCCAGGCGCATTGTTATGTGCGGACGTCAAATTTCTGTTAGCCAAATCCACAGATGGAGAAAACCTATTAGCCAAACCCATGGACAAAGAATTCCAATTCACATGACTCTCGAACATGGGTGCGCCACCAAAATGGCCCCAATCGGGCTATATAAACCCCTCTGCTGCACTAGGACCTTGCCTTATGGTCTACAGCAGAGATGACGAGCCTTGGCACCCCAGATGTTTTGGAACTACATTTCCCATGATGCTCATGCACTGTGCAATGTAGTTGAGCATCATTGGAAATGCAGTTCCAAAACATCTGTGGTGCCAAGGTTTGTCATGACTGGTCTACAGCGTTCTGCTACCTGCTACCTGTTCCTGGTGTTTTAACTCTGTTGACGTTCTGATACATCTGACCACGCTTGTAATCTGTCTGAACTGACCCTTGGCTTGTTCTTCAAACATGTCTCTGCTTAAACCTTCTGACTGCCTGTTTGCCGTTGCCATCTCCAGCCTGAATATTACTAGTCTGCTGTCTAGTCCTTGCTGTGTGTCCAGCCATCCTTATATCTACTGTCTGCTACCTGCCAGCCTGCCAAGTGCCTGCTGCCTGTGACCTGCCAGCCTGCTAAGCATCTACTGCCTGTGACCAGCCAGCCTGCCAAGTACCTGCTGCCCTGCATCAAGATCCAGCCTGCATCCGAGTACACACAGACTTCACTTCTGCAGCCTTCACCATCGGAACTTCTAGGCACTCGTGCCACTCCAGGCTTCCGTGTCTCCTGTTTACTTTATCAGGGGTTCCAGGCCGGAGGTGTAAAATATTGCCTTCCTCTCCACGCCAGGCTCCATCTCCAGGTACGTGACACTCTCTCTGGGATCTCTAGCATTGCTCTGCGTAACATGTGATCATAGCACATGATCTCTGTAGCAAGGCTGACAGTTGTTTTTCTTTGTTGTTGGTGGACACATGTCTCCCATGACCTTGTTGGGTTATGACCCCGCCCAGTGCAGGCTGTGGAGGGGAGGGACCTAGGTTGGTGGTTTGTTTAAAAATGGTGCCTTCATTTACCTTTCCAGCCCATGTGAGCTGTGGCCCTGGATGTAGAGACTGAGCCATGGACAACTCCGGCATCTTGGTTTTTTGTTTTATTGAAGATAAAGGGGATGGAAGAAGGGAATGAGTGGGATACTCATTTAGGATTCAACTATATATACTTGGGACTTGGTTCCTGAAAAATGCCGTTGGCGCTTCCTTGACGCCAGCCGGCACCAGCCAACGCTCACTAACTCTGAGAATACTCTGTAACTTAATAGAAGTTCTAAATCCTTGACTTAAAGTCCAAAAGATTCAGGACTGTGAAATTGTAGAACCACCGACACTGTTACACTGCAAAAAGTCACTGAATACTTTCCTTGCTCTGGCTCGAGGAAGTATGTTGTAGAACTGTAAATCCCAACTTGCACACTCTGTACAATTCAGGGCCCAATAGTAGATGCCCCCTTTAACCTTGAATTCTTTGGGGTTCACTGTCTATGCACCCCCCTCTGTAACTTCAGGGTCCTCAACCTAGGTACCCCCTTTCCGCTTGCTGGCACTGGATTTCAGAACTTTCGGAGTGGTCCCCTTTAACTCTGGCAGACCCCCAGGGGCAATCCCCAGTTCTCACGACCTGTGTAGGCTTTCCTGGGACTGAACCCCTCTCTCTCTCCGCAGGTTCTTGGCACACCGGATCCCCTCAACTCAGCACTCTCTGGATTCTCAGGCGACACCTCAAGACATCCTCTTTCCTCAGACAGGAGGAGAGACAGCCGCACTCTCTATCCTGGGACTCTGCTCCTGCCAAAGACATCATGTCATGTGCCACCCCCAAACTTATACCCACTCCCGAATTCTTTGCAGCACAATCTGCCTTCTCGGGTAGTTACAAGCCTGGACTTGTCCCCTGATTGGGTTTCCTCCACCGCCCTATGAGAAACCTCTCACAGGAGCCAGTGGGTAGACTCCCCCTTCAGCAGGCACACCTGGAAACCATGACACCCTGACTAAATAAACCACAGCCCTGCTGTTAGGCAGACAAGGCCCACTATACCTTTACCTAGAACCTACCCGTAGGGTGCTACATAAGGCATTGCACTAGGTGTTTGTGCCCTCCTTCTTTTCTCTCCTTGTGACCTCTAGCATTAAATGTATGTAACAGCAAGGGGTGCTGGGATATGCTGGAAGATCTATTAATACTTACTGCTGGAGGACCTATTGTTGCTGGAATAGGTCTATAGTTGAGAGGGTCTGTTGTTGCTGATGGGGGAATCTATTGCTGCTTGGGGGGATCTACTGTTAAGGGAGGTGCTATTGTTTCTAGGGGGATCTACCATTGAGGGATATGTCTATTGTTGCTGGGGGAGGATCTACTATTGAGTGAGGGGTCAGTTGTTGCTGGCTGCTGAAGGGTCTATTGATGTTGGCTGCTAGGAGACACACCATATTACCAGAAGTATTGGGACACCTGCCTTTACGCGCACATGAACTTTAATGGCATCCCAGTCTTAGTCCGTAGGGTTCAATATTGAGTTAGCTGCCCCTTTGCAGCAATAACAGCTTCAATTCTTCTGGGAGGGCTGTCCACAACGTTTAGGAGTGTATCTTTGGGAATGTTTGACCATTCTTCCAGAAACGCATTTGTGAAGCCAGGCACCGATGTAAACACGGCAGACCGTTGTTCTCTCCAAAATCAGCACAGTGCGGTTGTGATCCTCCTATTTAGGATCACAGGTCTCTGTGTTGATTCCACAAGCCCTACACCCTCACAGTTAGAAAACACCCCCTAGGCATACACTTAACCCTTTGATCGCCCCTGAGTTAACCCCTTCCCTGTCAGTGCCATTATTACAGTAACAGTGCATATTTTTAGCACTGATTACTGTAGTAATGTCACTGGTCCCCCCCAAAAATGTCAGTTAAGGGTCCGATCTGTCTGCTGCAATGTCGCAGTCCCACTAAAAATTTATGATTGCCGCCATCACTAGCAAAAAATAAATAAATAAAAATTATAATCAAAAATGATCCCCTAGTTTGTAAAGGCAATAACTTTTGCGCAAACCAATCAAAAATGCTTATTGGATTTTGTTTTACCAAAAATATGTAGCAGAAAAAAAATTGGCCAAAAATTATGAAAAAAATTGATTTTACATTTTTTTTTTTTATTGGGAATGTTATACTGTATAGTAGAATGTGAAAAATATTGTTTTTTTGTTTTTGTTTTTTCAGAATTGTCACTCTTTTTTTTGTTTATAGCGCAAAAACTAAAAATGCACAGGTGATCAAATACCACCAAAAGAAAGCTCTATTTGTGGGAAAAAAAGGACATCAATTTTATTTGGGTACAGCTTCGTACGACCGTGCAATTGTCCGTTAAAATAACGCAATGCAGTATCTCAAAAAATGGCCTGGTCATTAAGGGGGTAAAACCTTCCGGGGGTAAAGTAGTTAAGGATCCAATATTTTAGGGAAATTCCACCCTTGGAAGTTTTAGCTTTATGCAAGTAGTCTGCAATTTTCTTTGGGATATTGCATATCTTTACTAGCTTACCATGGAGTAGAGATCTCATTTGTAAATATGTATAGCCTTCTCTCTCTGGTAAGTGATATTGAGATTGGAGAAGTGAGAAGGGATTGATGCTATCATCTTGATTAAGATCTGGTATCCTACAGATCCCTCTAGAGCACCATTCAAACAAAAAAATATTAGGAATTAGTACTTGGCATACCTCTAATGGTAGTAGAACATCTATGGACGGATCCGATGTGGCGCTGGAGGTGAGGGTGTTCCAAGCGTTAAGTGAAGCTAAGATAGTCGGAGGGAGATCTATGTTTGCTTTATGTGATGTGTGTTGGGCAAGGAGGAAATTCAAGAGGTTTCTGCCTGGGATGAATTCAGACTCCATCTCTGGCCATATGTGGGGTGTTGTGGATTCATACCAGAATTTTAATTGGGACAATACAGTTGCTACATAGTAATCTTTCAAATCCACGTGGCCCAATGCCGCCAGCTTTATACTTGGTGAGCTTGTTGAATGCACAAAGAGCTCTTTTGTCCCTCCATAGGTATTTACTGATTATGGTCTGCAGGCATCTGAAAAAGGAAACTTGCACAACTAACGGCATTGTCCTAAACACATATAGAAAATGGGGCAAGACCATCATCTTAAAAGCTGCCAGATGGCTTGTCCATATAAGTTCAAATTTACCTATATGGGTTAGTGTCTTGCACACCTTGGCTATCAAGGGGGTATAGTTTGCATGAAATAAAGAGCTAGTGGAGCTAGTAAGTGTTGTACCCAAATATGAAATGCCCTCTTCTTTTCATATATGGAAACATTTGTTGCTTCCAGGGAGGATTTATGCCTAGGTGTAGTACAGTATATATGATTTAGCTACATTTTCTTTGTAATAGACTGAGTGAAATACAGTAGTTGTAAGGCAGATTGAACTGCTTCCAACAAAGTCTTTGAATCTGACAGCATTAATATGTCATCAGCGAATAGGCTGATGGTATGAGTGCGTTTACCAATTTTGATATCAGAAATGTCTGGATGGGAGCGAATGTATGATCCAAGGGGTACCATTAACAAATTAAAAATCAGTGGGGATAGAGGACACCCCTGTCTAGTCCCATTCGTTATCAGGAATGGTTGGGATAGCATACCTTCTGAAATCACTTGTGCCAAGGGTCAGGTGTAGAGTGCCAATATTGAGGAAAGTATATGGCCCGAAAAGCCACATTTTTTGAGGACCTCATGAAGATATAGCCAATGTATGCGGTCGAACGCCTTCTCTGCGTCCAAAGCTAACAGGGGAGAAGGCATTCCATGTGTCCCAGTAAAGTGGATAGCATTAAAAACCCTCCTAGTGGCGTCGGAGGTCTGTCTGCCCCTAGTGAAGCCAGATTGATCCGGATGCACCAGGCAGAATATTGACCAATCGGAATGCTATAAGTTTTGCATATAGCTTTAAGTCATGATTTAACAGTGAAATCGGCCTAAAATTGTGCGGAGAGTCAGGATTCTTACCAGGTTTTGGCAAAGTAACAATTATCGCTTTTAACATTTCCTGTGGAAAGGAGGAGGAGAAAGCAGCTACACTGAACACCTTCACTAAATGAGGAGCCAGTATCTTTTTAAAGGTTTTCAAATATTCACCACTGTATCCATCTGGACCAGGTGATTTATTGTTGGAGAGAGAGTCAATTGCTTTGCATACATCCTCTAAAGTAAAGGGAGTATTTAGGACATCCAATTGAGTTTGTGAAAGGGTGGGGTGGTGTAAACCATCCAACAAACGGGTAATGTCTCCTAAGGACGGTTGTGGTTTTAAGATGTCTTCTCGCAGGTTATACAGAGAACTATAGTAGCTACTGAAAGCATCAGCAATTTCTTGGGGATTTAATACCTCACGATTAGTGATGGTATGTTAAAGAAATGGGATTTTGGATTTGGTTCTTTGCCTTTGTAGGCGTTTGGCAAGCAATTTGTTTCCCATGTTACCGCTTGCATAGTAGGTCCGTTTGAGGCGTTTGGAATTTTTTTCAAATTTCCCAAGAAGGAGATTGCGAAGATCCCTTCGCATGTTATAAGGTAAGGTGCTCGTTGCTGGGGTGGGGTTGTTTTTATTTATCATTTCATACAGGTTTTATTTTCGGACAGTAAGTGGTCGATCTGTCGCTGCCTCCACCTCCTAGCCCTTGCGTTCATCTAGATAAGTATACCCCGCATAAATGATTTATGTGAATTTCACAAGACAAATGGATCTTCTACTGATGTTTCGTTTATCCAAATGAAGGTGTGTCGGGAGCACAGGAGTCTGCTATGGTAAGAGTGGTTGAGGTGTGGTCCAACCAAGTAATAGTATTTATGGATGAGGCTTGAATGTTCTGTAGAAGCCATTTATCGGTGAGAAATTAGTAGATTCTTTAGTACGTGTAAAGGGGCGTCGAGAAAAAAAGTATAATCCTTTTCAGTTGTGTGTAAACAACGCCAAACATCAAAGAGGTCATATTGTTGCAGAAGAGTTTGCAATGAGGGGGTGCCTAGTTTATTTGGGTTGGCAGAGTCCAAGGAGGGGTTTCCGGTTATATTAAAGTCTCCATATATCAACAGGGCTTCCTGCTTAACTTGTGTTATTTTCTGTAGCAGTTTAGTAAGAAAGTGAACTTGGTGTTTATTGGGGGCATATAGGTTTACCAGTGTGTACCGAGTGGAATTCAGATGGCATATGAGCACTATATACCGCCCATTTGGATCGATGAGTTGTTTCACTAAGTGGAAAGCCACCGGGTCTCTAATCGCGATTAGTACTCCCCTTAATCCAAGATATGTGGATATGATACATGTGTGGGATTCTTGTACACATAGTACATCTGCATGAGGCTGAAGCTCTTCAGACCATAGGGAAGACCTTTTTTCCGGATGATTTAGGCCTTTTGTATTTATCGAAAGAACATTAATAACCATATTTGAGGGATACGAGGATACTTGTGTTGGTTGCTGAGTTACTCACGATTAGTAGTAGGCTCGTTATGTGTGTACTATACAGAAGAGGGATCCTGGAGGCTACAGCAGAAGATAGAGAGGTGAACACGTAGATTCTTGGTAAACAAAGTGTGGGGGGGGGTTATTATTTCTGAAGACTAGGAGTTTCATCGGATTTCCCCACTTATAGACCATCTTATGATTTCTCAGGGATTTTGTAATAGTGTTCAGCTTTTTCCGTAGTTGCATAGTAAATTGAGATAGATCCGCAAAGAATTGTAAATGTTCATAGGGCTCTGGGAAATTGCCTAAGCTACGCGATACAGTAAGGAGTTGTTCCTTTACATGGTAGAAATGTATGCACATTAGAAAATCTCTGGGAACATGCTCTGGAATGAATGAGGGCTTAGGTATGCGGTGGATCCTGTCTATAATTAATTTAGAATCATTAATCTCAGGGATGAGTACTTTGAAAAGATCCCTTGCATATGTATAGAGTTCCCGAGGTTGCACTGATTCTGGGATCCCCCGTATTTTTAAATTATTCCACCAGCTCTAAACCATGTGTGATCATCCATATTGTCTTCATGGGCATCCATAAAGTCATTAATAGTGTGGGCAAACTCATTCTTTTTCGATTCTTTGTGGTATACCCTGTTGCCAATAGCATACATTTCCCCAGTGAAATGTTTGGTAAGTTGCATAATGTTAGCATGTAATGTGCCTCTGAGGGATAAAAGCAGTGGTGGGATTCAAAAATTTTAGTAACCAGTTCCGACTTTCCCAGCAGAATGACCAGCGTGCCCCCTTTAAATGCACAGAGACCAGCGTGCCCCCTTTCAATGCACAGTGACCAGCATGCCCCCTTTCAAACCACAGTGACCAGCGTGCCCCCCTTCAATGCACAGTGACCAGCGTGCCCCCTTTCAATGCACAGTGACCACAGCATTGCCCCCAATCATTGCAGAGTGCCACAGCATTGCCCCCAATCATTGCAGAGTGCCAGCCACACATTGCCCCCAATGATCGCAGAGTGCCAGCCACACATTGCCCCCAATGATCTCAGAGTGCCAGCCACACATTGCCCCCAATCATTGCAGAGTGCCACAGCATTGCCCCCAATGATCGCAGAGTGCCAACCACACATTGCCCCCAATGATTGCAGAGTGCCAGCCACACATTGCCCCAATGATCGCAGAGTGCCAGCCACACATTGCCCCCAATGATTGCAGAGTGGCAGCCACACATTGCCCCCAATGATTGCAGAGTGCCAGCCGCACATTGCCAATGATCGCAGAGTGCCAGCCACACATTGCCCCCAATGATTGCAGAGTGCCAGCCACACATTGCCCCCAATGATCGCAGAGTGCCAGCCACACATTGCCCCCAATGATTGCAGAGTGCCAGCCACACATTGCCCCCAATGATCGCAGAGTGCCAGCCACACATTGCCCCCAATGATCACAGAGTGCCAGCGATCCCCCGCACTTACCTCACGCAGCTTCTCTTCAGTCCCCGGCTCCCCGCGTCTCCGAGTCTTCAGTCCTCCCACGGCGCCTCCTCCTCGTCCAATGGCACGGTGTTTGCCTTTCGGCCAATCAGGAAGCGGGAGGACCCGCTCCCTGATTGGCCAGGAGGAGGATCCGTGTGACAATAGCGAATTCTCATTCGCTATTGTCACAGAATGGGCGGGTCGGGGCGCGCTGCTCCCTCCCTGGCCGCCACGTCTGCGGCTGCGCGGTCCGAGCGCGGGACATTTAATTGTACTGCGCTCGGATGCGCAGAGGGATTCAGCCGGTTCTGCGAACTCGCAGAACGTTAGTAACCGGTTCTATGGAACCGGTGCGAACCGGCTGAATCCCACCACTGGATAAAAGCATATCTTTAAGTGCAGTCTCTGACACTGGCTAGTTAGTGGCAGGGAAGGCTAGAATGCAGTCTGGCAGTTCCCTAGTGACATTTAGAGAATCAGAAACAGGGGAGTACTCACCCACCTCATCTCCCTGTGTGTCCAGCCTGATTTTTAATTTAGCTGGGCTCCCTTGCAGAGGAGTAGATGCTTCTGGAGACAGAGGTGAGCAGGGAGATCCTCCATGGTCTGAGTCCCCTGAATGTGGCTCTGAGACTGAGGGATAGGTGCCTCGTGGAGCGGCCTGTGCATAGTGCTTGGGCTCCCCAGTTGATTGTTGAAAGAAGGTCGTAAGTATTCTGGGTCGGGGGGTGTCCTTCTTCCTGCGGGGCATGATGGTGATATATTCGGGAGTCTCACTGTCCCCTCTTGGGAGTGAAACGAGGCCTGGGCTGGTTGATTTCCCTGTTTGTCAGTCTCTTTTAGTGGAGAGCTGGTGGATCAGACGTCCACCTCCTTTGCGCGCTAGCCACACCCCTGTCAACGTTGTGTATATAAAGATGGCTGCCACATATCCAATTGACCATGTGGTTGTGGGGGGGGGGAAATGCAACCATGTGTTGCTGACATCACTCACAAAATGACTTGTGAGTGGTCAAGAGGAATAATTACATTCTGTGGGTGGTCTCTGGTATACAGGACTATAAAAAGAGCATGAGGAATAGTCTGTTTTTTGGAGCTGTGGAAAGACCAAGCATGTAGCCAGGATTTCTTATTGTCCTGTTCCTTCAGCTATCCAGTGTTAGCTGTTGACATTCAACTACCAGAGCTAAGTATTATTTGGTATTTTGGGATATTGGGAAAAGGAGTGTATGTTTAAGTCTTGGCATTGTGTGTAATGTTTATGGTAAATTTTTTGTGTAAGAAGCTTTATGTATTTTGATGTTTAGTAAAGTTTTGTTTTATGCTTTTTATCAAAACTGCTCTTGGTGTGTCTGTTCATTTTAAATATCCACTAGATATTTCAGTGGTTGCCCAGTATACCTTCATTATACATTTTGTTGTTTCCCACATTTGTTACACGAGGGGACGGTGCGTTTTAGTTCTTTTTTTTTTTTTTTTTTAATCGTTTCTTTTATTTAAATTTTTTTATTTTTACACTTTTTTCCTTTCAATTTATTTATTTTTTTATCACTTTTATTCCTATTACAAGGAATGTAAACATCCCTTGTAATAGGAATAGGGCATGACAGGTCCTCTCTGCAACAAGATCTGGGGTCTAAAAAGGCCCCAAATCTTGCCTCTAGTCTTGAAAGCCTGAGATTTAAAACAAATGAACTCAGCTTCCCAGCCAAAAAAAAGGCAGTATTTACATCCGCCGGGGCCGGCCTTTGAAGGTCATAGGAATGGCCGAGGACAATCTGGTCCTTGGTCAGCTCTATGGTAAATGGCTGTTGCCAGCAGATTCATTCCCACCTCGCACAGGTGAGCCAGTAGAAGCACCAGAGGGTGGCGGGAGGGGGACCCTCCTGCCGCCTGTAAAAACAATCAAGCGACTGAACAGCTGCTATGATTGTTTTTACTGTGCAGGGAATAGCTGGCAGAAAAAAAGATATCTGAATGATGACTGTAGCTGCAGGCATCATTCAGATATTTCCACTGAAAGCCCAGGATGTCATATGATGCCCAGCGGTATGGAAGTAATTAACCAAATTTTTTGAATATATTCAAAATTACTACACTATGGGGTTCCCTTCCCGTGTCTCCTTTTCTGTTTACTGAGTGACATATGCTGAATATTGGAAGCACTGAAGAGTTTGCTCCTTCCTGATAGTGGTACTCTTTTGTATAAAAGTGGATGCCTTTCCAGACGCAGCAGGGTCTGTGAGGCACCAGCCTGGAGGATTTAATTGATTAGCATGATTTTACCATTGCATTACAAGTTCTGTTGCTCTGATAAGCGCATTGTGATGGAGGAGGTGTTCACAGCACTGGATGGTGAAAGCATGCGAAGTTGTACGCACTATTGGATTCTCTTTTCACGGGTGGACATGTGCACAATTATTATTATTTATAGACTTATAAGTAGGGTTGAGCGAACACCTAGATGTCCGTGTTCGACGGGTTCGGCCGAACTTTAAAAAAAAGTCCGGGTCCGTGTCCCGGACTTTTACCGAACTTTTCCCGGACACCGAACCCCATTGAAGTCAATGGGGACCCGAACTTTAAGGCACTAAAATGGCTCTAAAACACCAAAGGAAAGGGCTAGAGTGCTGCAAATGGCAGCAAAACGTAATTAAGAGCATGGCAAGTGCTCTGCAAACAAATGTGGATAGGGAAATAACTTAAAACAACAAAAAAAAAACAGAAAAATAAAACAATGTTCTTCTTCATCTCTGAAGGACGAGGCCCATATGGAGTAGGAGGGAGGTTGAGGTGGTGGTGGATGTGGCGGTGACATAGGCGTGCGCACAGGGTGTGCTGGGTGTGCCTGGGCACACCCTAATCACCTAGGGCACATAGCATTGCCAGTGAGGAGATGGGAAAGATCTCCCTGGGACCTGCTCTGCTCTATTTCTCCTTGCCTACAGGTACATGGCCCCGATACATTACTCTCCCTGCTGGCAAACACATGCATGTGTATTTCAACTTTGGGGTGCACACCTTAATGCAATAGGCTGCGCACACCTATGGGCGGTGTAGGTGGAAGCGGCGGTGGAGGAGGACCAGGGCCGGATTAACAGCATCATGGGCTTGGTGCTGAGGATTTTGAAGGGCCTTAAGGGCCGTGCCTTGCCATGCACCCAGAGGAGGAAGGGTGCAGCCATGCATGCCTAATTCAACATGGGATGCTGTCTCTGAAGCCCATAAACACATCCATGCATCGCCAACTGTCCCTCCTTGTCCGGCCTTCACGCTGTGTGGGGAGGTTCTGAGGGTGCTGCCTGGGGAAGCGAGCATAGAAGCCAGACTTCTGTGTTTACAAGTGACAGAAGAGCGGTAACAGTGAATATGGCCAACCCGGGGCCTATATAAAAGGTAGGGGCCTGGAGCTGCAGCTCCAATAGCCCCTACATTAATCTGGCCCTGAGGAGGAGGACGAGGTAGCCAACACTGCTTCTTTTCAAAAATTTTAAATGAGGGTACACCCCAAAAGAGTGAGAAAGAGCAAAAATGGAACAATGGGTGGGTAAGGTCGGTATCCATTGCTATTCTGCATAAGGTACGGAAAAGTCCCGTGGGATCCATGCCTGGTTCATTTTAATGAACGTGAGCTTGTCCACATTGTCTCTGGACAGGCGGCTGCGCTTGTCTGTTATAACGCCCCCAGCCGTGCTAAATACCCGTTCAGATAATACACTGGCTGCAGGGCACGCCAGCACCTCCAAGGCGTAAAGGGCAAGCTCAAGCCATGTGCCCAATTTGGAGACCCAGAAGTTGAAGGGGGCAGACCCGTCATTCACTACATGTAGGCGTGTGCACACATACTGCTCCACCATGTTGGTAAAATGCTGCCTCCTGCTAAGACGTTCCATCTGAGCTGCTGGTGCTGCTGTTTGTTGTGGCGTGCTGACAAAGCTTTTCCACATTTCGGCCATGCTAACCCTGCCTTCTGAGGTGCTGGCGGTGCCCTGGTTGCGTTGGCGACCTCCTCCTCCTCCTCCTCTGCCTTGTGCTTCCACTGTGGCCCCGCTGTCAGATGGGAATGCCAGCAGCATGGCGTCTACCAGCGTGCGCTTGTACTCGCGCATCTTGCGATCGCGCTCCAGTGAGTGAATTAAGGACGGTACGTTGTCCTTGTAACGGGGATCCAGCAGCGTGGCCACCCAGTAATCAGCACAAGTTAGAATGTGGGCAACTCGGCGGTCGTTGTGGAGACACTGCAGCATGTAATCGCTCATGTGTGCCAGGCTGCCCAGAGGCAACGAAAGGCTGTCCTCTGTGGGAGGTGTATCGTCCGTGTCCTCTGTATCCCCCCAGCCACGCACCAGTGATGGCCATGAGCTGGCCTGGGTGCCACCCTGCTGTGAACATGGTTCCATCTCCTCCTCCAGCTCCTCCTCCTCCTCATCCTCCTCATCCTCCAGAACTGTGCCCCTGCTGGACAATTGCGTCCCTGGCGTTTGCGTGTGCAGGAACCCACCCTCGGAGCCCCTTGCGAATGACTGCCCTGAAAGCCTTGGAAATGTTACCTCTTCATCCTCCTCCTCCTCCTCATCCTGTGCCACATCCTCTTCCATCATCGCCCGAATTGTTTTTTCAAGGAGGCATAGAAGTGGGATAGTTAAGCTGAGAACGGCGTCATTGCCACTGGCCATGTTGGTGGAGTACTCAAAACAGCGCAACAAGGCACACAGGTCTCGCATGGAGGCCCAGTTAAATTAAATAGCGGAATAGAAAATATGATCCAAAAAAAGTGTATGTATATCACACGTACACAACCACACTGGGCCCCAATTACTATTGTTTGTACCCCTAAAAGGCTAGATGAGGAGTAGGGGGAGTATGGAACAGGCAGCACCCTCAAACCTTCAGAAGTATGAGATGAACCCCAACAACTTGGAAAGGTGGATCTCTCTCACACGTACCGACACAGACTATCCCGCAATTCAATTGATCCTCAAAGGTTTTTATTGAATAGCGGAATAGGAAATATGATCAAAAAAAGTGTATGTATCTCGCACGTACACAACCACACTAGGCCCCAATTACTATTGTTTGTACCCCTAAAAGGCTAGATGAGGAGTAGGGGGGGTATGGAACAGGCAGCACCCTCAAACCTTCAGAAGTATGAGATGAACCCCAACAACTTGGAAAGGTGGATCTCTCTCACACGTACCAACACAGACTATCCCCCAATTTAACTGATCCCCAAAGGTTTTTGATTAAATAGCGGAATAGAAAATATGATCCAAAAAAAGTGTATGTATATCACACGTACACAACCACACTAGGCCCCAATTACTATTGTTTGTACCCCTAAAAGGCTAGATGAGGAGTAGGGGGAGTATGGAACAGGCAGCACCCTCAAACCTTCAGAAGTATGAGATGAACCCCAACAACTTGGAAAGGTGGATCTCTCTCACACGTACCGACACAGACTATCCCGCAATTCAATTGATCCTCAAAGGTTTTTATTGAATAGCGGAATAGGAAATATGATCAAAAAAAGTGTATGTATCTCGCACGTACACAACCACACTAGGCCCCAATTACTATTGTTTGTACCCCTAAAAGGCTAGATGAGGAGTAGGGGGGGTATGGAACAGGCAGCACCCTCAAACCTTCAGAAGTATGAGATGAACCCCAACAACTTGGAAAGGTGGATCTCTCTCACACGTACCGACACAGACTATCCCCCAATTTAACTGATCCCCAAAGGTTTTTGATTAAATAGCGGAATAGAAAATATGATCCCAAAAAAGTGTATGTATATCACACGTACACAACCACACTGGGCCCCAATTACTATTGTTTGTACCCCTAAAAGGCTAGATGAGGAGTAGGGGGAGTATGGAACAGGCAGCACCCTCAAACCTTCAGAAGTATGAGATGAACCCCAACAACTTGGAAAGGTGGATCTCTCTCACACGTACCAACACAGACTATCCCCCAATTTAACTGATCCCCAAAGGTTTTTGATTAAATAGCGGAATAGAAAATATGATCCAAAAAAAGTGTATGTATATCACACGTACACAACCACACTAGGCCCCAATTACTATTGTTTGTACCCCTAAAAGGCTAGATGAGGAGTAGGGGGAGTATGGAACAGGCAGCACCCTCAAACCTTCAGAAGTATGAGATGAACCCCAACAACTTGGAAAGGTGGATCTCTCTCACACGTACCGACACAGACTATCCCGCAATTCAATTGATCCTCAAAGGTTTTTATTGAATAGCGGAATAGGAAATATGATCAAAAAAAGTGTATGTATCTCGCACGTACACAACCACACAAGGCCCCAATTACTATTGTTTGTACCCCTAAAAGGCTAGATGAGGAGTAGGGGGGGTATGGAACAGGCAGCACCCTCAAACCTTCAGAAGTATGAGATGAACCCCAACAACTTGGAAAGGTGGATCTCTCTCACACGTACCGACACAGACTATCCCCCAATTTAACTGATCCCCAAAGGTTTTTGATTAAATAGCGGAATAGAAAATATGATCCCAAAAAAGTGTATGTATATCACACGTACACAACCACACTGGGCCCCAATTACTATTGTTTGTACCCCTAAAAGGCTAGATGAGGAGTAGGGGGAGTATGGAACAGGCAGCACCCTCAAACCTTCAGAAGTATGAGATGAACCCCAACAACTTGGAAAGGTGGATCTCTCTCACACGTACCAACACAGACTATCCCCCAATTTAACTGATCCCCAAAGGTTTTTGATTAAATAGCGGAATAGAAAATATGATCCAAAAAAAGTGTATGTATATCACACGTACACAACCACACTAGGCCCCAATTACTATTGTTTGTACCCCTAAAAGGCTAGATGAGGAGTAGGGGGAGTATGGAACAGGCAGCACCCTCAAACCTTCAGAAGTATGAGATGAACCCCAACAACTTGGAAAGGTGGATCTCTCTCACACGTACCGACACAGACTATCCCGCAATTCAATTGATCCTCAAAGGTTTTTATTGAATAGCGGAATAGGAAATATGATCAAAAAAAGTGTATGTATCTCGCACGTACACAACCACACTAGGCCCCAATTACTATTGTTTGTACCCCTAAAAGGCTAGATGAGGAGTAGGGGGGGTATGGAACAGGCAGCACCCTCAAACCTTCAGAAGTATGAGATGAACCCCAACAACTTGGAAAGGTGGATCTCTCTCACACGTACCGACACAGACTATCCCCCAATTTAACTGATCCCCAAAGGTTTTTGATTAAATAGCGGAATAGAAAATATGATCCCAAAAAAGTGTATGTATATCACACGTACACAACCACACTGGGCCCCAATTACTATTGTTTGTACCCCTAAAAGGCTAGATGAGGAGTAGGGGGAGTATGGAACAGGCAGCACCCTCAAACCTTCAGAAGTATGAGATGAACCCCAACAACTTGGAAAGGTGGATCTCTCTCACACGTACCGACACAGACTATCCCCCAATTTAACTGATCCCCAAAGGTTTTTGATTAAATAGCGGAATAGAAAATATGATCCCAAAAAAGTGTATGTATATCACACGTACACAACCACACTGGGCCCCAATTACTATTGTTTGTACCCCTAAAAGGCTAGGAGTAGGGGGAGTATGGAACAGGCAGCACCCTCAAACCTTCAGAAGTATGAGATGAACCCCAACAACTTGGAAAGGTGGATCTCTCTCACACGTACCAACACAGACTATCCCCCAATTTAACTGATCCCCAAAGGTTTTTGATTAAATAGCGGAATAGAAAATATGATCCCAAAAAAGTGTATGTATATCACACGTACACAACCACACTAGGCCCCAATTACTATTGTTTGTACCCCTAAAAGGCTAGGAGTAGGGGGAGTATGGAACAGGCAGCACCCTCAAACCTTCAGAAGTATGAGATGAACCCCAACAACTTGGAAAGGTGGATCTCTCTCACACGTACCAACACAGACTATCCCCCAATTTAACTGATCCCCAAAGGTTTTTGATTAAATAGCGGAATAGAAAATATGATCCCAAAAAAGTGTATGTATATCACACGTACACAACCACACTAGGCCCCAATTACTATTGTTTGTACCCCTAAAAGGCTAGGAGTAGGGGGAGTATGGAACAGGCAGCACCCTCAAACCTTCAGAAGTATGAGATGAACCCCAACAACTTGGAAAGGTGGATCTCTCTCACACGTACCAACACAGACTATCCCCCAATTTAACTGATCCCCAAAGGTTTTTGATTAAATAGCGGAATAGAAAATATGATCCCAAAAAAGTGTATGTATATCACACGTACACAACCACACTAGGCCCCAATTACTATTGTTTGTACCCCTAAAAGGCTAGGAGTAGGGGGAGTATGGAACAGGCAGCACCCTCAAACCTTCAGAAGTATGAGATGAACCCCAACAACTTGGAAAGGTGGATCTCTCTCACACGTACCAACACAGACTATCCCCCAATTTAACTGATCCCCAAAGGTTTTTGATTAAATAGCGGAATAGAAAATATGATCCCAAAAAAGTGTATGTATATCACACGTACACAACCACACTAGGCCCCAATTACTATTGTTTGTACCCCTAAAAGGCTAGATGAGGAGTAGGGGGAGTATGGAACAGGCAGCACCCTCAAACCTTCAGAAGTATGAGATTGTGTTCACTGTACCCCACAAAGATTGAGTTCACTGCACCCCACAATGATTGTGTTCACTGCACCCCACAAAGATTGTGTTCACTGCACCTCACAAAGATTGTGTTCACTGTACCCCCCAAAGATTGTGTTCACTGCACCCCACAAAGATTCTGTTCACTGTACCCCACAAAGATTGTGTTCACTGCACCCCAAAAAGATTGTGTTCACTGCACCCCAAAAAGGATGTTGTTCACTGCACCCCAAAAAGGATGTTGTTCACTCCACCCCAAAAAGATTGTGTTCACTGCACCCCACAAAGATTGTGTTCACTGCACCCCAAAAAGATTGTGTTCACTGCACCCCAAAAATGATTTTGTTCACTGCACCCCAAAAAGGATGTTGTTCACTGCACCCCAAAAAGGATGTTGTTCACTCCACCCCAAAAAGATTGTGTTCACTGCACCCCAAAAAGATTGTGTTCACTGCACCCCACAAAGGATTTTGTTCACTGCACCCCAAAAAGATTGTGTTCACTGCACCCCAAAAAGGATGTTGTTCACTGCACCCCAAAAAGGATTTTGTTCACTGCACCCCAAAAAGATTGTGTTCACTGCACCCCACAAAGGATTTTGTTCACTGCACCCCACAAAGATTGTGTTCACTGCACACCAAAAAGGATTGTGTTCACTGCACCCCAAAAAGATTTTGTTCACTGCACCCCAAAAAGATTGTGTTCACTGCAGCCCAAAAAGATTGTGTTCACTGCAGCCCAAAAAGATTGTGTTCACTGCAGCCCAAAAAGATTGTGTTCACTGCAGCCCAAAAAGATTGTGTTCACTGCAGCTCACACACAGAAAAATGGATGTGGATCACTGACACCTGCCTATCTCCAATCCCACACCACACAGCAATATCGATTGTAGTTTGTAGAACACAGTTTCCCTAAAATTCAGCAGACTCTGTCCCTAACAGGATTGAGAAGAGATCGTAGATCAGGATTGAGTGCAGACCCCACCCCCCACACAGCAATATCGATTGTAGTTTGTAGAAGACACTGACCCTATAATTCAGCAGACTCTATCCCTAAAATGCCTACAACTCGCCCTGCCTAAACACTCCGACCTGTCCCTCAATTCTATCCGGACACAAATGGTTTTTTCCTGCCTATCTTTCCCTAATCAGCAGCCAGCACGTTGATGTGTGCTCTGTCCCTGAATCTAAGCAGCATAATGACGCCGCTGCGGCTGCCTCGAACTTATAAAGACTTGGTCACATGCTTCAGACGGCCAATCACAGCTACTGAGACATTTGCAGGCATGGCTGGGATGGCTTAAGGCACACCAGTTAAACGATTGTTGATTGGCTGTTGAAAGCCCGCCATGAAAAGAGCGCCAAAGCATGCAAAACCCGGAAATAAAACGACCGAACACGGATTTTTACCCGAACATACAGTAAAGTGTCCGTGTCCGTGTTCGGGTACAAAAAATCCAATTATTCGGTACGAACACGAATAATACAGTCCGTGTTCGCTCAACACTACTTATAAGCAGTGTTGGAAGTAACTGCGTTTAAGTAAACGGCGTTACTTAACGCAGTTACTTTTCAGGGTAACGAGTAATCTATCAGATTACTCGTTCTGTCCCTGTAACGCCGCTGCCGCTACTTCCGGCTGCGTTACCGCAATTACATCTACCGCCACTAGAGGCAGTAGATGTAATTGTATTCCCCCTCTCCTCTATGACCGCTGTCCGCGGTCCTGGAGAGAGAAGAGGAGGAGACTCATCGAGTGAGTCACGTGACGTCGGTCGCACGATCTCACACAGCCAGCATGGCAGCAGCAGAGGACAGGCTAAGGGGAAGTCATCAATCATAGAGTCCGCAGTCCGGCGAGGCGATCCGACCCAGCAATTGCCGCCCAGGCACCCACAGTGCCAGTCTGCCAGTGCCACACTGTGCCTGCCAAGTGCCAACTTAGTGCCACTGCCAATATTATATAATTAATATATTATATATACAAGGAACTGGAAGTCTGTACTACTAGTAGTAGTCAACCAGTGGGCTGGGCAGTGCCAGACAGTAAGAGACCACCAGTTAGTCAGTCACACAGTTTAAAAACGATATAGCCCAGGCCAGGAGGAGACTCCACCACCACCACCACAGGGCAGTAGGGCACTGGGCAGCAGCAGCCAGCAGGAAGTCCACCAGTCCACCAACGCACACAGCCAGCCCAGAAGAGGAGAGGCCCCGAGGCCTGCAGGAGGACGGAGCCAGAGGTACCCGGACAACACCAGTGTGCCTGACAGGCCAGAGGCCACACCACCACCAGCAAGCCCAGCACAGCAGGTAACAAAAAAAAAAAAACCTCACAGACAGTCAGGACTCAGACCCCCACCAGCCACCACCCACCCACCAGCCACCCATCACACCACCACCAGTGTGCCACGTCACCACCAGTGTGCCAAGCGCCTACTCCACCACCAGTGTGCCACGCCACCACCAGTCAGGCAGCCGCCCACCACCAGTGTGCCGCCCACGTCACCACCAGTGTGCCAAGCGCCCACGCCACCACCAGTGTGCCAAGCGCCCACGCCACCACCAGTGTGCCACGCCATCACCAGCCAGGCAGCCGCCCACCACCAGTGTGCCACACCCACGTCACCACCAGTGTGCCACGCCATCACCAGTGTGCCAAGCGCCCACGCCACCACCAGCCAGGCAGCCACCCACACCAGTGTGCCGCCCACGTCACCACCAGTGTGCCACGCCACCACCAGCCAGGCAGTCACCCACCACCAGTGTGCCACACCCACGTCACCACCAGTGTGCCACGCCATCACCAGTGTGCCGCCCACATCACCACCAGTGTGCCAAGCGCCCACGCCACCACCAGTGTGCCACGCAGCCACCCACCACCAGTGTGCCACACCCACGTCACCACCAGTGTGCCACAGCCACGTCGCCACGCCATCACCAGTGTGCCACCCACGTCACCACCAGTGTGCCAAGCGCCCACGCCACCACCAGTATGCTACGCAGCCACCCACCACCAGTGTGCCACACCCACGTCACCACCAGTGTGCCACAGCCACGTCACCACCAGTGTGCCACGCCATCACCAGTGTGCCACCCACGTCACCACCAGTGTGCCAAGCGCCCACGCCACCACCAGTGTGCCACGCAGCCACCCACCACCAGTGTGCCACACCCACGTCACCACCAGTGTGCCACAGCCATGTCACCACCAGTGTGCCACGCCATCACCAGTGTGCTGCCCACGTCACCACCAGTGTGCCAAACGCCCACGCCACCACCAGTGTGCCACGCCACCACCAGCCAGGCAGCCACCCACCACCAGTGTGCCACACCCACGTCACCACCAGTGTGCCACGCCACCACCAGTGTGCTACGCCACCACCAGCCAGGCAGCCACCCACCACCAGTGTGCCACACCCACGTCACCACCAGTGTGCCACGCCACCACCAGTGTGCCACGCCACCACCAGCCAGGCAGCCGCCCAGCAGCAGCCAGCCAGTCCAGGCAGCAGCAGATACCAAAAAAAATAAAATACCACAGTCAGGAGGACTCAGGAGTTAGAACTCAGGAGTCAGACTCAGCTCAGGTCAGCCACCAGTGCAGTGCCACACCAGCCGTCAGCGACAATGGCGACGAGCTGGGTAAAATCAAAGTTAGCATTCTCGAACTGGAAGTACCGGCACTACTTCTCCCTAATTGAAATTAAAGGCAAGAATGTTTATGTAACATGCACGCTATGCCCAGGAAAAAAGACTTTATCCGCGTCTGCCTCAAGCAACTCAAATCTTATGAAGCACCTCACATCAACACATGCGAACATGACACTTGTTGCTGCTAACCCAACCCCGAATGCAGGTAGCGAAGGAGACAGACCCACTCTGTTAAAACAAGCAACGCTCGATTTTGCGAGTCAGCAACACGTGACCAAGCCCGAGCTAAATACATTGATTGCAAGGTATGTTGTTGAAAACATGCTCCCCCTGTCCACTGTGGTGTCTGAGTCATTCAGGGCTATCCTTGCTAAAATACCAATACGAGGAGGAGGAAAGGGGGTTGCCCCATGCCGAAACACTTTTGCTAAATTCATAGACAGTGAATATGAAAAAATGAATATTGAGCTCAAAACGTCATTTGAGGAGTTACAGTATATTTCAACTACAGCAGACATCTGGACTTGCCACAATAAAAGTTACCTGGGTGTGACAGCACATTGGATCAATCCAAATAACATGGAAAGAGAGAAAGCAGCTCTTGCCTGCAGACGGTTTAAGCGGCATCATAGTCATGACGCCATAGCACTTGAGCTTGACAATATACACTCAACATATGGGATAACACACAAAATCACAGCAACAGTGACTGATAATGGCTCTAATTTTGTTAAAGCATTTAAGAGGTACCAGCCACTTGAGGAAAGTGATTCTGAAGAAAACGATGACGATGAGGTGACATTTACAGACATTAATGATGCTCTGCATGCAACTGGTGGTGAGGATAATGATGGTGATGTGATCACTTTGCCCCCCCACAAGAGATGTGCATCACACACACTAAATCTGATTTCATGCACAGATGTGGACAAGTGGCTGCTCTCAAAATCTGCAACAAAGGCTGTTTATAGAAGTGCTACTGCCAAATGTACTGCCCTATGGAACAAGACTAGTCGATCAGCATTGGCTACTGAAACAGTTGATGAGTTGGTGTCAAAAAAGCTGCTTGTACCTTGTACAACACGATGGAATTCCTTCTATGATGCCCTGGCTCGAATCTGTGAAATATCTATGATAGACCTTAACACCATTTCTTCCAAATTAGGACTGACAGCGATAACAGAAAGGGAACTGAGGAAAGGAGTACTGTATTGCGATGAAGCCCCTTACAGTTGCCTTGGATATACTTCAGGGAGAAGAGAATTGTTTTCATGGTACACTCCTACCAACGATTGAAACATTAATGCTGAAAACAGAAGCCCTTCAAAGTGGCCTGCAAATCCTGAGGGACCTTCCTGAAGCCATAGTAACAGTAAGTTTAATTTAATATTTTATTATTTATTAAGTGAACATTGCTGTAGTACTCATATAATAATAAATACAACTGCTACTAATTATGATTATTATTTCAGGCTATCAAAACCAGATTTTCTGATGTCCTGGGAAATGAAGAGGCTATACTTGCTGCCGTAACGCTTCCGAAATTCAAGCTTCGCTGGCTGCGCTCACAGGAGTTAAAGGATAAGGCTAAGGCAAGTTTGCTGGCAGAGTGCCGAAGAATTGTCCTTGAAGAACCACAACAAGGTAACAACACCACATCTACACATCACACAGAGTCAGCCAAAGAGAACGATTTATTTTCCTTTGAGGAGGACGAGGAGGAAACCTCCTCTTCAGCAGCAGAAAACCAGGTGGCAGACTATATTAGATCTTCAACACAACACTTTAACTCTCTGTGTGGATTTTCTCTCATCAAGAATATTGCACTACGTTACAATGCTGCTACTCCATCTAGTGCACCTGTTGAGAGACTTTTCAGCCTGGGCAAGCTTGTCTTCTCTCCGAAGAGGAACAGACTGTCAGACAAAAGATTCGAAAAGCTTCTCCTCCTACGATACAACCACTGGTTTAGTTATTAGATGAGAGGAGTATAGATTAATGTATTGTTCATTTTCACTGAGAACGAACAACATGTTAATCTACATGGAGAGTTGGATAGTGTTCTGTTTCTTGTGCAGTATTATACTACTTAAAGGCCAGATTTTCCTCTGTTTCTTATTACACAGGTTTACAGTTGTGTGTCTTAGTTTTGCACTTGAATGCAAAGTGTGTGAACACTAAACATTATTTTTTTTCAATATTTAATTTTGTTACTGTACTGAATATATAAGAGTTGGATAGTGTTCTCTATAACGAACACTAACCAACTGTTAACTATTCAGTACAGTAACAAAACTTCTGTTTATTGTGCAGTAGGCCCAATATACAGTTACAGAGATTTGCACTAATGGCCAGGTTTTCCTTTGTTTCTTTTTACACAGTTCTACAGATACACAGATAATTGCACTAATAATTAAAGGTCAGATTTTCCTCTGTTTCTTATTACACAGGTTTACAGTTGTGTGTCTTAGTTTTGCACTTGAATGCAAAGTGTGTGAACACTGAACATTATTTTTTTTTCAATATTTAATTTTGTTACTGTACTGAATATATAAGAGTTGGATAGTGTTCTCTATAACAGAACACTATCCAACTCGTAACTATTCAGTACAGTAATAAAACTTCTGTTTATTGTGCAGTAGGCCTAATATACAGTTACAGAGATTTGCACTAATGGCCAGCTTTTCCTTTGTTTCTTTTTACACAATTATACAGATACACAGATAATTGCACTAATTAAAGGCCAGATTTCCCTTTGTTTCTTAAGAAACAAAG
This sequence comes from Pelophylax lessonae, assembly GCF_965119305.1. Lineage (NCBI taxonomy): Eukaryota > Metazoa > Chordata > Amphibia > Anura > Ranidae > Pelophylax > Pelophylax lessonae. The sequence goes on from NC_138778.1 coordinate 170,402,581, forward strand.
GAAAATCTGGGCTTTAATTAGTGTAATTAATTATCTGTATAATTGTGTAAAAAGAAACAAAGGAAAACCTGGACATTAGTGCAAGTCTCTGTAACTGTATATTAGGCCTACTGCACAATAAACAGAAGTTTTGTTACTGTACTGAATAGTTATGAGTTGGATAGTGTTCTGTTCTCCAACTCGTAACTATTCAGTACAGTAACAAAACTTCTGTTTATTGTGCAGTAGGCCTAATATACAGTTACAGAGACTTGCACTAATGTCCAGGTTTTCCTTTGTTTCTTTTTACACAATTATACAGATAATTGCATTATAAAAGGCCAGATTTCCCTTTGTTTCTTTTTACACAAGTTTACATTTGTGTGTCTTAATTTTGTACTTGAATTTTAGTTTCAATATTTATTTTTTATATGTTTCTATGCATATCATTTATATCTATGGCAGGCTGCAATCTATTGAGTTCGGTTAAAATAAATACCAAATGTTCTAAAATACTGTATATAGTGTTTTTATTCTTCAATCAGTTAATATAAACATCTTTGCTATTAAAGATGTTATAGAACGTAATTGCATTATAGAATATTAAAAAAAAAAAGTCACAGTTACTTTGCTGAGTAACTAATTACTTTTTCTATGTGGTAACTGAGTCAGTAACTCAATTACTTTTTGGGAGAAGTAATTTGTAACTGTAACTAATTACTTTTTTAAACCAAGATGAGCAACACTGCTTATAAGTAGTGTTGAGCGAACACGGACTGTATTATACGTGTTCGTACCGAATAATTGGATTTTTGTTACCCGAACACGAACACGGACACTTTACTGTATATTCGGGTAAAAATCCGTGTTTGGTCGTTTTATTTCCGGGTTTTGCATGCTTTGGCGCTCTTTTCATGGCGGGCTTTCAACAGCCAATCAACAATCGTTTAACTGGTGTGCCTTAAGCCATCCCAGCCATGCCTGCAAATGTCTCAGTAGCTGTGATTGGCCGTCTGAAGCATGTGACCAAGTCTTTATAAGTTCGAGGCAGCCGCAGCGGCGTCATTATGCTGCTTAGATCAGGGACAGAGCACACATCAACATGCTGGCTGCTGATTAGGGAAAGATAGGCAGGAAAAAAACATTTGTGTCCGGATAGAATTGAGGGACAGGTCGGAGTGTTTAGGCAGGGCGAGTTGTAGGCATTTTAGGGATAGAGTCTGCTGAATTATAGGGTCAGTGTGTTCTACAAACTACAATCGATATTGCTGTGTGGGGTGGGGTCTGCACTTAGTTCTCCTGATCTACGATCTCTTCTCAATCCTGTTAGGGACAGAGTCTGCTGAATTTTAGGGAAAGTGTGTTCTACAAACTACAATCGATATTGCTGTGTGGTGTGGGATAGGAGATAGGCAGGTGTCAGTGATCCACATCCATTTTTCTGTGTGTGGGCTGCAGTGAACACAATCTTTTTGGGGTGCAGTGAACACAATCCTTTTGGAGTGCAGTGAACAAAATCTTTGTGGGGTGCAGTGAACAAAACCTTTGTGGGGGTACAGTGAACACAATCTTTGTGGGGTGCAGTGAAGACAATCCTTGTGGGGTGCAGTGAAGACAATCCTTGTGGGGTGCAGTGAACAAAATCTTTGGGGGGTACAGTGAACACAATCTTTGTGGGGTGCAGAGAAGACAATCCTTGTGGGGTGCAGTGAACAAAATCTTTGGGGGGTACAGTGAACACAATCTTTGTGGGGTGCAGTGAACAAAACCTTTGTGGGGTGCAGTGAAGACAATCTTTGTGGGGTGCAGTGAAGACAATCCTTGTGGGGTGCAGTGAAGACAATCCTTGTGGGGTGCAGTGAACAAAATCTTTGGGGGGTACAGTGAACACAATCTTTGTGGGGTGCAGTGAACAAAACCTTTGTGGGGTACAGTGAACACAATCTTTGTGGGGTGCAGTGAACAAAACCTTTGTGGGGTACAGTGAACACAATCTTTGTGGGGTGCAGTGAAGACAATCCTTTTGGAGTGCAGTGAACACAATCTTTGTGGGGTACAGTGAACACAATCTTTGTGGGGTGCAGTGAACAAAACCTTTGTGGGATACAGTGAACACAATCTTTGTGGGGTGCAGTGAACACAATCTTTGTGGGGTGCAGTGAACAAAACCTTTGTGGGGTGCAGTGAACACAACCTTTGTGGGGTACAGTGAACACAATCTTTGTGGGGTGCAGTGAACAAAACCTTTGTGGGGTACAGTGAACACAATCTTTGTGGGGTACAGTGAACACAATCTTTGTGGGGTGCAGTGAACAAAACCTTTGTGGGGTACAGTGAACACAATCTTTGTGGGGTGCAGTGAACAAAACCTTTGTGGGGTACAGTGAACACAATCTTTGTGGGGTGCAGTGAAGACAATCCTTTTGGAGTGCAGTGAACAAAATCTTTGTGGGGTACAGTGAACACAATCTTTGTGGGGTGCAGTGAACAAAATCTTTGTGGGGTACAGTGAACACAATCTTTGTGGGGTGCAGTGAAGACAATCCTTGTGGGGTGCAGTGAAGACAATCCTTGTGGGGTGCAGTGAACAAAATCTTTGGGGGGTACAGTGAACATAATCTTTGTGGGGTGCAGTGAACAAAACCTTTGTGGGGTACAGTGAACACAATCTTTGTGGGGTGCAGTGAACAAAACCTTTGTGGGGTACAGTGAACACAATCTTTGTGGGGTGCAGTGAAGACAATCCTTTTGGAGTGCAGTGAACACAATCTTTGTGGGGTACAGTGAACACAATCTTTGTGGGGTGCAGTGAACAAAACCTTTGTGGGGTACAGTGAACACAATCTTTGTGGGGTGCAGTGAACACAATCTTTGTGGGGTGCAGTGAACAAAACCTTTGTGGGGTACAGTGAACACAATCTTTGTGGGGTACAGTGAACACAATCTTTGTGGGGTGCAGTGAACAAAACCTTTGTGGGGTACAGTGAACACAATCTTTGTGGGGTGCAGAGAAGACAATCCTTTTGGGGTGCAGTGAACACAATCTTTGTGGGGTACAGTGAACACAATCTTTGTGGGGTGCAGTGAACACAATCTTTGTGGGGTGCAGTGAACAAAACCTTTGTGGGGTGCAGTGAACACAATCTTTGTGGGGTGCAGTGAAGACAATCCTTGTGGGGTGCAGTGAAGACAATCCTTGTGGGGTGCAGTGAAGACAAACAATCCTTGTGGGGTGCAGTGAACAAAATCTTTGGGGGGTACAGTGAACACAATCTTTGTGGGGTGCAGAGAAGACAATCCTTTTGGGGTGCAGTGAACACAATCTTTGTGGGGTACAGTGAACACAATCTTTGTGGGGTGCAGTGAACAAAACCTTTGTGGGGTACAGTGAACACAATCTTTGTGGGGTGCAGTGAACAAAACCTTTGTGGGGTACAGTGAACACAATCTTTGTGGGGTACAGTGAACACAATCTCATACTTCTGAAGCTTTGAGGGTGCTGCCTGTTCTATACTCCTCCTCCTCATCCATCCTTTTAGGTGTACAAACAATAGTAATTGGGGCCTAGTGTGCTTCTGTACGTGTGAAAAACATACACTTTTTTTGATCATATTTCCTATTCCGTTATTCAATAAAAACCTTTGGGGCTCAATTAAATTGCGGAATAGTCTGTGTCGGTACGTGTGAGATCCACCTTTCCAAGTTTTTGGGGTTCATCTCATACTTCTGAAGCTTTGAGGGTGCTGCCTGTTCTATACTCCTCCTCCTCCTCTTCCTCATCCATCCTTTTAGGTGTACAAACAATAGTAATTGGGGCCTAGTGTGCTTCTGTACGTGTGAAAAACATACACTTTTTTTTGATCATATTTCCTATTCCGCTATTCAATAAAAACCTTTGGGGCTCAATTAAATTGCGGAATAGTCTGTGTCGGTACGTGTGAGATCCACCTTTCCAAGTTTTTGGGGTTCATCTCATACTTCTGAAGCTTTGAGGGTGCTGCCTGTTCTATACTCCTCCTCCTCCTCCTCCTCATCCATCCTTTTAGGTGTACAAACAATAGTAATTGGGGCCTAGTGTGCTTCTGTACGTGTGAAAAACATACACTTTTTTTTGATCATATTTCCTATTCCGCTATTCAATAAAAACCTTTGGGGCTCAATTAAATTGCGGAATAGTCTGACAGCGGGGCCACAGTGGAAGCACAAGGCAGAGGAGGAGGAGGAGGAGGTCGCCAACTCAACCAGGGCACCGCCAGCACCTCAGAAGGCAGGGTTAGCATGGCCGAAATGTGGAAAAGCTTTGTCAGCACGCCACAACAAACAGCAGCACCAGCAGCTCAGATGGAACGTCTTAGCAGGAGGCAGCATTTTACCAACATGGTGGAGCAGTATGTGTGCACACGCCTACATGTAGTGAATGAGGGGTCTGCCCCCTTCAACTTCTGGGTCTCCAAATTGGGCACATGGCCTGAGCTTGCCCTTTACGCCTTGGAGGTGCTGGCGTGCCCTGCAGCCAGTGTATTATCTGAACGGGTATTTAGCACGGCTGGGGGTGTTATAACAGACAAGCGCAGCCGCCTGTCCAGAGACAATGTGGACAAGCTCACGTTCATTAAAATGAACCAGGCATGGATCCCACGGGACTTTTCCGTACCTTGTGCAGAATAGCAATGGATACCGACCTTACCCAGCCATTGTTCCATTTTTGCTCTTTCTCACTCTTTTGGGGTGTACCCTCATTTAAAATTTGTGAAAAGAAGCAGTGTTGGCTACCTCGTCCTCCTCCTCAGGGCCAGATTAACGTAGGGGCTATTGGAGCTGCAGCTCCATGCAGGCCCCTACCTTTTATATAGGCCCCGGGTTGGCCATATTCACTGTGACCGCTCTTCTGTCACTTGTAAACACAGAAGTCTGGCTTCTATGCTCGCTTCCCCAGGCAGCACCCTCAGAACCTCCCCACACAGCGCGAAGGCCGGACAAGGAGGGACAGTTGCCGATGCATGGATGTGTTTATGGGCTTCAGAGACAGCATCCCATGTTGAATTAGGCATGCATGGCTGCACCCTTCCTCCTCTGGGTGCATGCCAAGGCACGGCCCTTAAGGCCCTTCAAAATCCTCAGCACCAAGACCATGATGCTCTTAATCCGGCCCTGGTCCTCATCCACCGCCGCTTCCACCTACACCGCACAGCCTATTGCATTAGGGTGTGCACCCCAAAGTTGAAATACACATGCATGTGTTTGCCTACATGTACATGGCCCCGATACATTACTCTCCCTGCTGGCAAAGAGAAATAGAGCAGAGCAGGTGCGAGGGAGATCTTTCCCATCTCCTCACTGGCAAACAGAGCGATAATGCTATGTGCCCTAGGTGATTAGGGTGTGCCCAGGTACACCAGGCACACCCTGTGCGCACGCCTATGACACCGCCACATCCACCACCACCTCAACCTCCCTCCTACTCCATATGGGCCTCGTCCTTCAGAGATGAAGAACATTGTTTTATTTTTCTGTTTTTTTTTGTTGTTTTAAGTTATTTCCCTATCCACATTTGTTTGCAGAGCACTTGCCATGCTCTTAACTACGTTTTGCTGCCATTTGCAGCACTCTAGCCCTTTCCATTGGTGTTTTAGAGCCATTTTAGTGTCTTAAAGTTCGGGTCCCCATTGACTTCAATGGGGTTCGGTGTCCGGGAAAAGTTTGGTAAAAGTCCGGGACACGGACCCGGACTTTTTTTTTAAAGTTCGGCCGAACCCTTCGAACACGGACATCTAGGTGTCCGCTCAACCCTACTTATAAGTTATTGAGACATGGACCTTTTATAATGGGTATGCTATAGTGTAACACACTTAAGAAGAATTTAATTTTATATCAAGGTGAATTATACCTTTTTTCAGGACAAATTGGGCCTTCATTTGGTGGAAAATGTTAATAGATATCGCCTTTTTTGTGCAGATGTTTTCAAACACAATTATTTTGGAAAAAATACACTTTAAAAAATAAAATAAAAACAATGCAAAACATAATATAATATATACCCCTTTTTTAGATAATATAAAAGATGATGTTACACTGAATAAATAGATACCTAACATGTCATGTTTTAAAATTGCATGCATTTGTGAAATGGCACCAAACTACGTTATTTAAAATCTCCATAGGCGAGGCTTTAACATTTTTTACAGGTTATCAATTTGGAGTTACAAAGAAGGTCTAGAATTATTGCTCTCAGTCAGGTGTTCACATCGATACCTCACATGTGTAGTGCAAACCCAGTTTACATATGTGGGTGTGACCTACGTATGCGTTCACTACTGCGCCCGAGCATGTCGGGATGGGGGCGCTTTAAAAAAAATTATTTTATTTAATTCTTAATTTTTAAACTGTCCCTTTAAAACAAAAACACTTTTATTGCTATCACAAGAAATGTAAACATCTCTTGTAAAACCTCCTATCTCAGTTGATGCCCGATTAGGGAGGAAATGCGTCAGAGAGGAGGCGCCGCATCGTCACGCACATCGCCGCGGTCTGCACTGCAGGCAGCCGCAGACTACAGGAACCACTGGGCAGTCATTTACGGTGTTCATTTACAGTGTTTATGTAAGTGTAAATGGTCTGGGGATAATGCATCATTGGCTGGTTTTGTTTCTTATGTTGCATACCAAGGACTACGATTAGCATAAGACCACCAGGGGCACCGGTCCATTGAAGAATCTGGATGAAAGGAAAGAATATATTCCCAGTCAGGAATTATTGAAAGGCTCTCATTGCTTGACTATCTGGTAAGAGGCTCACCTATCCCCCTCCTTTTTAGGAAAGTGTGGGAAGATTTTCATCTATTCCTTTCTCCAACACAAGGTTTTTTTTCATTTTATTTGGCTACACACATGCCCTTTCTCCTTTGAATTCTGGTAAGAAGCAAACCTACAGCGGTGGTGGGACATCAGGCACATTGAGTTGTTTTCTGGCTGTCACCTGGAATACTACCTGTTTTGCTTTATTTATTCACTACAGAATTTGTCACCCTCACTTGGACTTTGCATTTCATTTCGCAGCTGTGCATATCTTTATATTTTGGTGCTCTGTTTTGCCTTATTCAGTGATCACGGACATTTGAATTTGCATTTGGACTTTGCACCTTAATTTGTACCTTTGCATATAATTGTGTTTTTGTGCACTATCCCAGCACATATTATTTTGAAAAGGTATATATGGTTTGGTTAACACTTTAACAGTCTGTTGTAGAATAGGACTGTTTGCTTTTTGATTTAAACCCTGGAATTTTTTTTTTTTTTTTAAATATCCCCGGGACAGTTAGGGCTAGTGCATTCCACAATGGCTAGCCTCTGATCTGTCCCGGGTTGCACTTACCTGTTAGGACAAATACTTACCTTGAAAAAGTCTTGTCCAGCGCTGCTATCTCAGATGTGGGCTGCTTGAAGCCAGCGCGATCCTCTTCGGCGTCCTCTTCCGCCTTCTTCGGTCCCACGATGCCCTGCGCCGGCCCCGCCGTCACTTCTGGGTGCGCGCGTCATCCCTCCACAGCTTCTGGGCATGCCCAGAAGCTGTTTAGAAGGGGATGACGCGCGCGCCCCGGAACTGACGTCGGGGCCGGTGCAGGCGCAATGATTCCTGGGAGCGATGACGTTCAGCTCCCAGGAATCATTGCAGAGCCAGGAAGTGACGACGGGCCGCGGCCGAGGAAGGAGGAAGAAGGAAGTAAGGTAAGTATATTTTCTTCGCTACGAGGTAAGTAAAAAAAAAAAAAATGCGATTAGCCATTTGTTTTTCAGGTGACCCGGAGCGAGAAGATGGAGGTAAGTATAAAATTAGGATGGAACTCCACTTTAAGCACCATTTAGTGTTTCTTCTTTTGCAGAACACCAATCAGCGCACCTTCCACACATTAATACCCCATATATTCTCTATGGGGTTTAGGTCAGGCGAGTTTGCTGGCCAATCGAGCACAGTGATACCATGATCAATAAAACATGTATTGGTACTTTTGGCAGTGTGGGCAGGTGCTAAGTCCTGCTGGGAAATGAAATCAGCATCTCCATAAAGCTGGCCAGCAGAGGGAAGCATGAAGGGCTCTTGATTTTTCTGGTAGAGGGCTGCACTGACTTTGGACTTGCTAAAACACAGTGGACAAACACCAGCAGATGACATGGCTCCCCAAATCATAGACTGTGGAAAATTTTGCATTTCATTTAGAAATCAAGGTCCCAGAGTCTGGAGGAAGAGTGGAGAGGCACAGAATCCAAGTTGCATGAGGTCCAGTGTGAAGTTTCCACAGTCAGTGATGATTTGGGGAGCCATGTCATCTGCTGCCTTTCAGTGCTCATCAGTGCCGCCCATCCGTGCTATCTATGCATGCCGCCTATCATTGTCCACCAGTGCCGCCTATCTGTGCCCACCAGTGCCACCCATCAGTGTCACCTATCAGTGCCCATCAGTGCGGCATATTAGTGCCTCCTCAACAGTGCCACCTAATCAGTGCCCTTTAGTGCTACCTCACCAGTGCCCATAAGTGCTGCCTCATCAGTTCCCATAAGTGCAGGCTATCACTTTTTTGTTCAAAATTTTCGGTCTTTTTTTTTTTTTTTTTAAAGCATGTAGGTTGTGGTATATCTACAAGGTCTTGTCAATCAAGATACTCAGATTTTTTTAGGGATAGCAGAACCTGCATACAGCAGTCCTGGGTTAGAACAACACTACCACCAAGCCCGCTGGGTTGAATGAAGAAAAAAAAACACTAGTTTGCACCAGAGTTTACCCAGAAAAACTGATTTCACCATAAGGAAAAGCCTTTTAATAGAAAAGAATATATATATATATATATATTTTTTTTTTAAATCATACTTACCTAGCTGGATGCATATGTCACCCACCTGCTCCAACACTGAGATCTAAGCAATCAAACTCTGTTCGGTTCTCACAGCTCCATGGGCAGAGAGCTGGTGACTGTCAGTCACCGGCTCTCTGCTCTGCTCCTCTGCACTCACTGGAGCGCTGGGCTGTGGAGGGGGCGGGAGCATACGGCTCAAGCTCTCAGCAGCTCACTGAGAGGCTGAGCCAGGTGCCGGTCCACGCATGTGGGCGGATCCTGACCATATGGCTCTAACACTGAGAATCGGTGATCAAACACTGCTCAGTTCTCACAGCTCCATGGGCAGAGAGCTTGGGACTGTCAGTCACCGACTCTTTGCTCTGCCCCCCACCCTGCGCTTAGTGGAGCACTGGGCTGTGGAGGGTGTGGGAGTGGTGTGCTCAGGCTCTCAGAGGCTGATCAAGGTGCAGGTCCAGGCATGTGGGTAGATCCCAACTCTATTGTCGCAATCTTGCCCGAGCCTTGACCGGCTCTGTGATTTCAGCCAACAACGGACTTCAGCCCACTGTCTGCTAAAAATGGGTCACAGAAGTGCAGAATGAACTGCACTTCTGTGATCCACAGGAGAAGTACAGCCAAACCAGCTTAAAAAGACCTGATACTCCAACTCTCAGGCTTCCAAAATAGATTAGCCACGCACCTGAGTTGCAATAATAGTGTCACTACAGAGTAAAACTAAAGCCAGCTCACACCATTCATCAGTTATTCTCCAACAAAGTCCAAAGTCACCAAACAAGCAGAGGCCCTAGAGAATAAAATGGTGGGTGTTGAAATCTTTTTACTTTCAACATTTTTTATTGATGTAATTTAACAAAAGGACAGCATTAACATTAAGAAGGCATAACAACCAATAAACTGTAAGTTTTTGTTGCCAACAAACACTAAACATTGCAAGTCAGGATGGTACTTGTAGAGATTCACAGGATTAAGTATAAGGCAGAGAGTGGAGTGATTGAGATGAAGAGGAGTGAATACCATCGACAACCTCCAGATGCCCCTGTTGGGAACATAATGCGCCTAGAGGGTGGAGACGGCGTATCCGTTCACACTCTCGTATGGTAATAAAATACAAGAAGCAAGACTATGTTCCAAACAACAAATGAATACCGTTAGCAAATGGTGATGTTAATATCTTATAGCAACTAAGGTAGAAAAAAAAGGGAAAGAAAAGAGAGCAGAAAGGAGAGCAATCCAATCCCGAGAGTCACAATATTAATATTCAAATGCAGAAATCAGTTTTCAGGAGAGGAAGATGAAAGAAGCTGGAGAAAGAAGCCGAAAGTGAAGTAAGGAAAAGAAGGAGTTGAAGAGAAAAGGATGTGTACTAACTGGAGTAAAAATTGAATATTGGGAGAGCTGAAGGATAGAGACCAGGGTGTTAAGCACTTATGGTGAGATCGCAACATTCATAAAGTGTGCCCATGGTTTCCAGATTGCCTCACATTTAACCGAGGAGTTTTCAAGTTGACTAACCATCTTCTCCTGTGTCATGATCCAATAAATTTTTCTTTTGCCTCAAGTGAATGACACATAGGGTTGTTTCCACGAGTTAGCGATAGTTAGCTTGACCCCTGTTAAAATTAACTGGATTAGCCTTTGGGTATTCTTAGGAGCTGGTCCTACTGGGGCATTAAGCAGGGCCGTTTGGGGAGACTTAGCGATTGAAATGCCTGTGACTTTGCAGAGTATGTTAAAGGTTTTGTTCCAAATGCTTCTTATTTTGGGGCAGCTCCACCAAGTATGGAGCATGACTCCAAGAAGGTCACAACCTCTGAAACAGACAGGAATAGATGAAAGGCAATCCAAAAGGGACCTCATCCATAGGTCATCAAGGCTTAAATCACCAACATGCATCTTGCGGTTAGTTATCTGGTATGTGGGAGTCTATATAGGGTATTCGGTATCGTCCTAGGGTGGTAGGTCAGCTGGTGATACAGGAGGGAGTGAGCCGCTTGGTGTCTCCCTTTGTCAGCATGAGAGTGCAGGAGAGTGCAGTAGTTGCACTCTCACACTGACAGAGGAGAAGGACACAGAGCGGGTCACTCCTTCCTGTGTCACCAGCCGACCTACCACCCTAGGAAGATACCAACTACCCTAAATAGACACCACATACCAGCTAACTAACCTCAAGTTGCATGTTGGCGATTTTAACCTTGATGACCTATAGATGAGGTCCCTTTTGGATTGCCCCACCAACTGAGGGAGTTGGCAACAGCTGGTCATAGGATAAATAATAGAAAAGATTAAATATTTAACTATGGACCAGTTGATAGGAAAAAGAAGGTGTATAATAAAGCTGCTGGCTCCACGTAAACAACTACCTGGGTAGATGATAGTGTATGATAGAAAATGTTAGTTATAATAAAAACTTTCAGTTTGAACCAATAATAGGGCAAAAGTGGCGTGTGTATACACACAATAGAAGTCCTTTAATTTGGTCACTATTATTGGTCAAAACTGAAAGTTTTTATTATATTGGTTGTATAAACATACCACTTTTCACTGAGTCACCGTTATTGGTTTAAATCACTTGTTTTTATGCATTGCGTTTTTGTGATTTGCTTTTGAATATTGGTATACTTTTTTTATATAGCGCGTATTTTATTACTAAGAGCCACACATTATTGTTTTAGCAACACACTAGTATTGCAAAATACCCAGCACAAGCAGCGCCATACCCATTAACATTTTCTATCGTACGATGAATAATGTTTGAAATTGTTTAAACTAAAGTTTATATATACTGAGAGCTTGACTGTAACTTGCTTTCCTGAAGAAGCGGCATTGACCCGTGAAACGCAACTGTCGGATGTCGCAGCAAATTAGGATTGACGATCCAAATTCCCATTGTGGAGTATAAATGTAGCCTGTACCTAGAATTATGTGTTATTTCATGTCCTCATTGAATGTTTTAATGATTTTAAACCTTATATAAATAAATGTTTGATGGTTTTTTTTTATTAATTGGTACCTCTAATTTAGCTTATATAGTCTTTTTCTATCAATAAAAATGTTAATAAATACTATTAGATGATAAACTATGTTTTGGTGTGCCTATTGTGCAATTTTATGCACCAAATATTAGTCAATTCCTAGGATAGTTGATTTTAATTTATTACAAAGAATGATGACTAATGTACTTTCCAAATTGTTTTCCAACTGTTCTGCTCTAGATTGGGTCAAACACAGGGATTGCTTTGGAATTTTATCAAATGACTTGTAGATTATAAGTAATCATCTTCATTGAGGCATTTAAAATTAGTCTCTATTTTACACAAGAAGCATTCTCAATGAGCGTATTTTTAACCACTTTAAGACTGGAAGATTTTACCCCATTCCTGACCAGGCTATATTTTGCGATTCGGCACTGCATAAACTTAATGGACAATTGCGCGGTCGTGCAATGCTGTACCCAAATTAAATGTATGTCCTCTTTTTCCCCACAAATAGAGCTTTCTTTTGGTGGTATTTGATCACCTATGCGATTTTTACTTTTTGCGCTATAAACAAAAAAAGAGCGACAATTTTGAAAAAATAACAATATTTTTCACATTATTTTATATGAAAACGCCCCCCCCCCCCCCAAAATGCAAAAATCAAATTTTTTTAACATTTTAGGCCAATTTGTTTTCTGCTACATAAGCGTATTTTGATTGGTTTGCACAAAAGTTATTGCAGATACTAACTATGGGAGATTTATGTCATTTTTATTGTTTTTTTTTTAACTAGTAATGGCGGCGATCTGGCAGCGATCTGCGATTTTTTTTGCGGTACTGCGACATTGCGGCGGACAGATCGGACCCTTGACTGACATTTTTGACACTTTTGGGGTTACCAGTGACATTACTGCAGTAATCAGTGCTATACATATGCACTGTTACTGTAAAATTACACTGGCAGTGAAGGGGTTAACTTTTTTTGAGAGGGAGGGGTTATGTGTGTCCCTAGGGGCGTGATTCTAACTGTGATTGGCTGTGGCTTGAGGTGTATGAACAGTGATCAACGGTCCTACATAGTAGAACCGTATGATCACTATTCATACACAGGGGAGAATGACAGGCGGCTTGTTTACATTAGCCGCCTGCCTTTCTTCTGCTCTAATGGACGATCGCGAGTGCCCAGCGGACATCGGGTCCACCGGTCACATGCGCGGGGGGATCCGTGACCGCGCGGGAGCGCGCCTCCGGGGGGCGCGCATTCGCTCCCTAGACCCTCACAGGCTAGCGACGTAGCCCTACGTCGCTTTGCCTGTGAGGGGCTGACTGCCGACGTAAATCGTCGTGCGGCGGTCGGCAAGTGGTTAAAATTTGTGTTTTTGAAGGCATTGTATTTCACATATTCTGTTTAGTTATTTTCATTTACAGTAGCACCACAGAGAGATTATTTGTTCACTCACACAGGAGCACAGTGCACCTATTTAACCTCTTAAGGACCAGAAGGTTTTATCCCTTTAATGACCAGGCCATGTATTGCGGTTTGGCACTGCGTTATTTTAACTGACAATTGTGCAGTCCTGCAATGCTGTACCCAAATAAAATAGATTTTTCCCATGAATAGATCTTTCTTTTGGTGGTATTTGATAAACTCTGCGGGTTTTATTTTCCTGCGCTATAAACCAAAAAAGAGCGACTATTCTGAAAATAAATCCCAATGATTTTTACTTTCTGCTTTAAAACATTCCAAATAAAGATAAAAAAAAATAAAAATGTTTTCATTAATTTAGGCCAATATGTATTCTGCCACATATTTTTGGTAAAAAAAATCCCAATAAGTGTATATTGATCGGTTTGCTCAAAAGTTATCACGTTTACAAACTAGGGTATAGGTTTGTCTTTTTATTTTTTTATTTATTTTTTGCTAGTAATGGTGGCGATCAGTGATTTTTAGCGGGACTGCGACATTGCGGAGGACAGATCAGACTGACACTTTTGAGGGGACCAGTGACATTACTACAGTAATCAGAGCTAAAAATATGCAATGTTATTGTACTAATGACACTGGCAGGGAATGGGGTTAACACCAGGGGCGATCAAAGGGTTAAGTGTGCTCCTAGGGAGTGCTTTCTAATAGTGATGAGCCGAACAACCCCTGGTTCGGTTTGCACCAGAACACTGCGAACAGAGGAAAAGTTTGTTCGAATAAACGAACCCCATTGAAGTCTATGGGACTCGAACCTCGCAAATCAAACGGCCTAATTTTGAAGGCTTAAATGCAAGTTATTGCCCCAAAAAAGTGTATGGGAGTCCGGGTCCTGACCTGGGGAACATGTAGCAATGAAAAAAAGTTTTTAAAAACGATCATTTTTAAAGGAGCACTGATTTACTGATTTTAATGAGGCTTAAAGTGAAACTATAAAAATTAAAAATTTCTTCAAATATCGTGCCTGGGGGGTCCCCTGAATGTGCCTGTAAAGTAGTGCACCTCTGCGATGTATGTAGCCTGCTGCAGCTATACTGACATTTCTAAAGCAAAAAATGTAATGTACAAATATACATTCAAATTTGAAATCGCATGTACTTGTCATACAGGTGCGGAAAAATTGGGCCTTGGTTGTTGGCGGTGCCTGAACACCGGAACCAATCGCAGTTACTCTTGCTGGGCGCAGGAATGAGACCTGCTGGTAAGAATTCCATACAAATTTGAAATCGCATGTACTTGTCACTTGTCATAGAGGTGCAGAAAAATTGGGCCTTGGGTGTTGGTGGAGTCTGAACACCGCAACTACTCGCAGTTACTCTTGCTGGGCGCAGGAACGGGCCCTGCTGGTAGAAATTCCATACTAATTTGAAATTGGCAAAGATCAAGTGTTGTATGTGTTCTTATCGTGATCTAGTGGGGGCACTGTGCTGTCATCTGACCTGGCCAAGGTTGGGTGGTGGCTATGCAAACTGGTTGGAGTGATGGGGACCTGGAAGGTTAGTATCGCTAGGAACTGAAATTGGGCCTTGGTTGTTGGTGGTGCCTGAACACTGCAAACCCTCGCAGTTACTCTTGCTGGGCACAGGAATAAGACCTGCTGGTAAGAATTCCATACAAATTTGAAATCACATGTACTTGTCATACAGGTGCCAAAAATTGGGTCTTTGCTGTTGGTGGTGCCTGAACACCGTAACCAAGCCCTCGCAGATACTCTTGCTGGGTGCAGGAACGGGACCTGCTGGTAAGAATTCCATACAAATGTGAAATGGCATGTACTATACAGGTGCCAAAAAATGGGCCTTTGCTGTAGGTGGTGCCTGAACACCGTAACCAAGCCCTCGCAGATATTTTTGCTGGGTGCAGGAACGAGACCTGCTGGTAAGGATTCCATACAAATCTGAAATTGCATGTACTATACAGGTGCCAAAAATTGGGCTTTTGCTGTTGGTGGTGCCTGAACACCGTAACCAAGCCCTCGCAGTTACTCTTGCTGGGTACAGGAATGGGACCTGCTGGTAAGAATTCCATAAAAATTTTAAATTGCATGTGCTATACAGGTGCCAAAAATTGGGCCTTTGCTGTTGGTGGTGCCTGAACATCGTAACCAAGTCCTCACAGAAACTCTTGCTGGGTGCCGGATTGGGACCTGCTGGTAAGAATTCCATACAAATTTGAAATTACATGAGCTATACAGGTGCCAAAAATTGGGCCTTCGCTGTTAGTGGTGCCTGAACACCATAACCAAGCCCTCGCAGATACTCTTACTGGGTAAAGGAACTGGACCTGCTGGTATTTTCATACAAATTTGAAATTACATGTATTTGTCATACAGGTGCAAAAATATTGGGCCTTTAGTGTTGTTGGTGCCTGAACACCGTAACCCCTCACAGTTAGCAGGGCACAGGGACAGAGCCTGCTGTTAAAATTGCTCCAAAACAATATGGTGATACCACCTCTCTCCTGCGCTTAGAATCCAAGCTCCCCGACCACATTTCCCATGGGACTCACATATGGCGTCTCGGATGGCTAAAGTCTTGCTGCCCAAAAAGGACTGGGTAGCCCAACAGTACTTCAGGTAAAAAGAAGCAAAAAAAGGGCGCACCGACCTAGCGCATTATCCTCAATAATAGGCTTTATTAGTACAACATGTAAAATGGCTATAGTCATATCAAGCTCAATCCCTCCAATGTTAGGAATAGTCCATGCATTAGTCCATAATCCTGTTAAGATGATGGCTGACGCGTTTCGAGGCTCAGCCCCTTCCTCAGAGCCACTGTGTCATGACCTACTCATAAGTTTAAACTAAAATACCTTTTATTACCTTTAATACCAAATACCTTTGTTTGTGAGTAGCCATTTTACATGTTGTACTAATAAAGCCTATTATTGAGGATAATGCGCTAGGTCGGTGTGCCCTTTTTTTGTTTCTTTTTACCTGCTGTTAAAATAACGTATGACAAAATTAGGCCTTGGGGGTTGGTAGTGACCTAAACAAAAAACATTGTTGGAAGCTAGCAGAATCAAGGTAGAGGAATAGGATAGGCAGCATATGCAGTCTTCAAGGGATGACAGATCCTTGCAAATTCAATCAGTTACATCAGCATCAGGGGCTTGATAGCTCTTGTTGATCCAGGACTGGTTCATTTAAATAAAAGTCAGCTGGTCAACAGAGTCTGTGGACAGACACACTCTTTTGTCCGTCACAAAACCTCCAGCAGCACTGAATGTCCATTCGGAAAGCATGCCGAAAGCAGGACAGGCCAGTAGCTTCATTGCATATTGAGCAAGTTCTGGCCAGTGGTCCATCCTCAAGACCCAAGACCTCAGCTGGAAAGGTCTCCAAGTCTGCTCTTGTGCCTAGATAATCATGCACCATATGATGGAAACTCTGCCGATGGTTGCTTAAACCTAACAGCCCTGGGTGCTGCTGAGGACAAAAGAACTGTTTAAAGGCATCAGTCAGCAGGCCGCCTTCTCCACCGCTCCTCCTTTGGTTGAACGATGCCTCAGAAACACGTCCAGAGAATGTTGACCTCCCAGTGTCTGGAAAGGTGGTACACAAATTCTTTTTCAATGCCTCCTCAAGATATTTCATCCTCTGCTCCCTCGGCGAAGGCAGGATGAGCTCTGCAACTTTATCCTTGTAACGTGGATCAAGAAGGGTTGCTAACAGTAATTATCCCTCTCCTTGATAGCACAAATCCTCGGGTCCTTTCGCAGGCTTTGCAGAACCAGGGAGCCCATGCAACGTAAGTTGGAGGAGGCCTGAGCTTCTGAGTCCTCTGGGTCACTAAGGATGACATTGTCAGCAGGAGCAACCTCTCCCCAACCACATACAACTCCTGGGGTTTCTGGGGAATCAAAACCATCCCTTGAAGACTGCTGTATGCTATCCTCTACATCCATGCTGCCGAAATCCTCTTCCTCATGTGTGTTCTGCCTCAAGTTCCCTATCCATGATTCCATGCAGCGTGTGCTCCAGCAGGTAGACTAGTGGGATAGTGTCACTGATGCATGCATCGTCCCGGTTAACCCTCCTTGTGGCCTCCTCAAATGGTGACAAAACGATGCATGCATCCATAATCAAAAGCCACTGGCGTGGCAAAAAAAAGCCAAGATCCCCTGACCCTGTCCTTGTGCCATACTCCCACAGGTACTGATTGATGGCCCTCTGCTGCATGTGCAGCATTGCCAACGTTGACTTCCACCTGGTGGGCATGTAACAAATGAGGCCGTTGATGGCCAGGTTGAATTCCTGTTGAATGTCAGATAAGTGAGCACTGGCATTGAACGAACGGCGGAAATGGCTACAGACTTTTCTGGCCTGCCTCAGGAGATCTTGGAAGCACGGGTATCTGGTAGTGATGTCGCGAACCTAAAATTCGCCGTTCGCGAACGGCGAACGCGAACATCGACAAATGTTCGCGAACCGGCGAACCGGGCGAACCGCCATAGAGTTCAATAGGCAGGCAAATTTTAAAACACACAGGGACTCTTTCTGGCCACAATAGTGATGGAAAAGTTGTTTCAAGGGGACTAACACCTGGACTGTGGCATGCCGTAGGGGGATCCATGGCAAAACTCCCATGGAAAATTACGTAGTTGACGCAGAGTCGGGTTTTGATCCATAAAGGGCATAAATCACCTAACATTCCTAAATTGTTTGGAATAACGTGCTTTAAAACATCCAGTGTGTGAATACGATCAGGTATGATGTTTTATCGGTCAAGTAGTGTAAGGGTTACGCCCGCTTCACAGTGACAGACCAAACTCTGACAGACCAAACTCCCTGTTTAACAACAGTCAGTCAGTCCATTTGCACAACCGCAAACTCCCCATTTGCACAAGGTTGGATACCAAGCTAGCCATGTCCCGTTCCTTGTCCTCACTGACATCATTGAAGGTCTCTTCCTCCACCCAGCCACGTACAACACCAAGGGTCCCCGAAAGGTGACAACAAGCCCCCTGGGACGCCTGCTGTGGCTGGTATTCCACCTCCTCAAAGCCACCTTCCTCCTCTGACTTCTCTTCTTCAGACTCCTCTCTCTGCGTTGCCACAGGTCCAGCAATTGACAACGACAAGGCTGCTTCTGGTGGTGATGGGGAGTGGACCACAACTCTTCCTCTTCATGCTCATCTACAGCCTGATCCAGTACTCTTCGCAGGGCACGCTCCAGAAAAAACGCATATGGGATGAGGTCGATGATGTTGCCTTGGGTTCGACTGACCACCAGGGTTGTCACCTCCGCAAAAGGACGCATGAGCCTACAGCCATTGTTCATGAGCATTCAGTAACGCGGCCAAAAAATACCCAGCTCCGCAGAAAGAATGAAAGAAAATGAATGTTTTTTCTATGAAAAATTATCCTGCGGATCGCTTTTGGTCTGTTCACAATGAAGCAACGACCTTATCATCTGGGGTGTGCCAACACACTCCTAGAGGTGATCACTTCATTGTGATACGCAAGCCCCTTCACCACGACAAGGTAACGATCACGAAGGGGAATTGACACATGTATGTGCCTTTTTTTTTGTTTTTTTTGCAGCCACAGTGTAGCACCAGAGGCCAGAAAAATTAGGCATGTACACATGCATGAAAAAGTAGGTATTGTTGCAGCCGCTGCTGTAGCAGCGGCCTGAAAAATTGAGGTTTTCAAGGCAGAAAGTGCACTAAAACATTGCGGCTTGAACCGTAGTTGGTGGCGGAGACGTCACGTAAGTCATCCAGCATGCAGAGAATGATTAAATACAGCAGCATGTGGACCATTTTTAGCCCAAGGCATCTCAGTCATCACCAGGCCTTTTTTAGTCAAATGCATCCTCCACTGTCAGTCCCTTCAGGATCCATGCCTCATTCATCTTAATAAACGTGAGGTAATCAAGACTTTTTTGACCTAGACGACTTCTCTTCTCAGTGACAATACCTCCTGCTGCGCTGAAGGTCCTTTCTGACAGCACACTTGAAGCGGGGCAGGCCAGAAGTTCAATGGCAAATTGGGATAGCTCAGGCCACAGGTCAAGCCTGCACACCCAGTAGTCAAGGTGTTCATCGCTCCTCAGAGTGTCGATATCTGCAGTTAAGGCAAGGTAGTCTGCTACCTGTCGGTCGAGTTGTTCTCTGAGGGTGGACCCCGAAGGGCTGTGGCGATGCATAGGACTAAAAAAGCTCCGCATGTCCTCCATCAACAAGACGTCTGTAAAGCGTCCTGTCCTTGCCGGCGTGGTTGTGGTGGTAGGAGGAGGATTACTTTCACCTCTTCCCCTGTTGGATTCCCGTTGTGCTGTGACATCACCCTTATATGCTGTGTAAAGCATACTTTTCAACTTATTTTGTAGCTGCTGCATCCTTTGCGACTGCCGGTAATTGGGTAACATATCAGAGACTTTCTGCTTATACCGGGGGTCTAGTAGCGTGGCCACCCAGTACAGGTCGTTCTCCTTCAGTCTTTTTATACGAGGGTCCCTCAACAGGCATGACAGCATGAAAGACCCCATTTGCACAAGGTTGGATGCCGAGCTACTCATGTCCAATTCCTCGTCCTCACTGATGTCATTGAAGGTGTGTTCTTCCCCCCAGCCACGTACAACACCACGGGTACCAGATAGGTGACAACGAGCACCCTGGGATGCCTGCTGTGGTTGGTGTTCCTCCTCCTCAAAGCCACATTCCTCCTCTGACTCCTCTTCCTCACACTCCTCTTCCAGTGTTGCCGCAGGTCCAGCAATCGATGGTAAGGCTGTTTCTGGTGGTGGTGATGGTGACCACAACTCTTCCTCTTCCTCTTCACGCTCATCTACGGCCTGATCCAGCACTCTTCGCAGGGCACGCTCCAGGAAAAAAACATATGGGATGATGTCGCTGATGGTGCCTTCGGTGCGACTCACTAGGTTTGTCACCTCCTCAAAAGGACGCATGAGCCTACAAGCATTGCGCATGAGCGTCCAGTAACGTGGCAAAAAAATACCCAGCTCCGCAGAGGCTGTCCTAGAACCCCGGTCATACAAATACTCGTTGACCGCTTTTTCTTGTTGGAGCCGGCGGTCGAACATTAGCAGTGTTGAATTCCAACGTGTCGGGCTGTCGCAAATCAAGCGCCTCACTGGCATGTTGTTTCGCCGCTGAATATCTGCAAAGTGCGCCATGGCCGTGTAGGAACGCCTGAAATGGCCACACACCTTCCTGGCCTGCTTGAGGACGTCCTGTAAGCCTGGGTACTTCTGCACAAAACGTTGCACAATCAGATTCAACACATGTGCCATGCACCGCACATGTGTCAACTTGCCCAAATTCAATGCCGCCAACAAATTGCTCCCGTTGTCACACACCACTTTGCCGATCTCCAGTTGGTGCGGGGTCAGCCACTGATCCACCTGTGCGTTCAGGGCGGACAGTAGTGCTGGTCCGGTGTGACTCTCTGCTTTCAGGCAAGTCAACCCCAAGACAGCGTGACACTGTCGTATCCGGCATGTGGAATAGCCCCTGGGGAGCTGGGGGGGTGCAGTTGGTGTGGAGCAAGACGCAACAGCAGAAGAGGACTCAGCCGAGGAGGTTATCAAAGAGGATGGAGTAGGAGGAGTAGAGGAGGTGGCAGCAGGCCTGCCTGCAAGTCGTGGCAGTGTCACCAACTCCTCTGCAGCAGAGCCACGCATTCCATGCTTGGCAGCCGCCAGCAGGTTTACCCAATGCGCAGTGTAAGTTATATACCTGCCCTGACCGTGCTTTGCAGGCCAGCTATCAGTGGTCAGATGGACCCTTGCCCCAACACTGTGTGCCAGACGTGACATGTTTTCCTTTTCCACAATAGAGTACAGGTTGGGGATTGCCTTTTGTGAAAAATAATTTCGGCCGGGTACCTTCCACTGCGGTGTCCCAATAGCGACAAATTTTTTGAAGGCCTCAGACTCCACCAGCTTGTATAGTAAAAGCTGGCGGGCTAAGAGTTCCGACAAGCCAGCTGTCAGACGCCGGGCAAGGGGGTGACTCTGTGAGATTGGCTTCTTACGCTCAAACATTTCCTTGACAGACACCTGACTGTGGGCAGGTGAGCAGGAACTGCTGAAGGTGAGAGGCGGAGGGGCGGGTTGTTGATAGGGGGCATGGAGGACAGCAGTGGTTGACGTGGCTGAAGATGCTGGACCAGGAGGAGGATGGTGGCTTTCAGTTTGTGTGCTGCTTTTACTCATGTGTTGATCTCATAGGCGTTTGTGATGTGAGATCATGTGCCTTCGCAAAGCAGTTGTACCTCGGTGGGTGTTGGACTTCCCACGACTCTTTTGGCACAGGTTACAAATGGCATCGCTGATATCAGAGGCAGACACACAAAAAAAATGACACACTGCTGAGCTTTGCAAGGACGGCATTCTGGTGGTGGCAACAGCTTGCGTTGATTGGCGTGCTGTCTGGCTGACCCCGGGTGCCGAATCTACATGCTGTCTGACTGTGCCACTAGCTCCTTGCGATGACCTCCTCCCCCTGCTTCCAACTCGTCTCCTCCTCCTCTCTGTCTCCCCATCTGAACTTTCCCCCTCTTCTTCTGCTCTTCGAGCAGGCACCCAGGTGACATCCACAGACACATCGTCATCATCAGCCGCTTCACTTGACAACTCAGCAAAGGCAGCAGCAGCAGGTACAACATCATCATCATCATCATCTCAATGTACGTCCATGTGTATAATGCTGCCTGACTGAGACATATCCCCGTTATCTACATCCTCTGGCACTAATAGTTGCGCATCACTTATTTCTTCCAACTGATGTGAAAATAACTCCTCTGACGGATCAAGTGAAGCGGCTGTGGTGCTAGTGTTGGTGGTGGTGCCGGCGGGCTGGCGAGTGGTAAATTGAGAGGTGCCCGAAGCTGAGCTGGAGGAGGATGGTGCATTAAGGTTCCGAGCGGAAGCTGTAGACGATTGGGTGTCCTGTGTAAGCCAGTCAACTATGGCCTCAGAATTTTTTGAGTTCAGGGTCTGTGGTGGCCTCTGAACACTGGGCATTATTCTAGGGCCTAAGGAAATCACAGCACCACGACCACGACGGCCCTTGCGGGGTGGCCTGCCTCTGCCTGTCATTCTTTTTTTTAATGTGTTGTGCTATGAGTGCAAGGTGCTGTGCCACCCTATAGGAGTGTTGGGCAGTGGGTACAGTACACTCTGTGGACCTGACAGTCACTGGCACCCAGGAAACTGCAATTAAAAAATATATATATTTTTTTACTTTGCAAGCTGCTGTGCCACCTTATATATCAGTGGTGGGTGGGCAGTGGCACAGTACACTCTCTGTGGACCTGACAGCAGTCACTGGCACCCAGGCAACTGCAATTATAAACAAAATATATATTTTTTTACTTTGCAAGCTGCTGTGCCACCATATATATCAGTGGTGGGTGGGCAGTGGCACAGTACACTCTCTGTGGACCTGACAGCAGTCACTGGCACCCAGGCAACTGCAATTATAAACAAAATATATATTTTTTTACTTTGCAAGCTGCTGTGCCACCTTATATATCAGTGGTGGGTGGGCAGTGGCACAGTACACTCTCTGTGGACCTGACAGCAGTCACTGGCACCCAGGCAACTGCAATTAAAAAATATATATATTTTTTTTTACTTTGCAAGCTGCTGTGCCACCTTATATATCAGTGGTGGGTGGGCAGTGGCACAGTACACTCTCTGTGGACCTGACAGCAGTCATTGGCACCCAGGCAACTGCAATTAAAAATATATATATATATTTTTTTACTTTGCAAGCTGCTGTGCCACCTTATATATCAGTGGTGGGTGGGCACACAGTGGCACTGCAGTGGGCACAGTACACTCTGTGGACCTGACAGTCACTGGCAGCCCAGGCAACTGCAATAATAAAAAATATATATTTTTTTTCAATTTGCAGCAAGATGCTGTGCCACCGTATATATATATCAGTGGTGGGCAGTGCACTGCAGTGGGTACAGTGCACTCTGTGGACATGACACAGCACTCACTGCAATTATGACAGAGGAAAAAAAATATATTTTTTAAAATGCAAGGTACTGTGCCTGTGCCACCCAAAATGAGTGTGGTGTGCACACAGTACAGTCTGTGGTAGGTCTGTGGCCTCTCACACACAGCGGGCAGGCAACTGCAGTGTACAATAGATATATATATATATATATATATATATATATATAAAAAACTCTATTACCTTACCAGCCCTTAAAAGGGCTTTTGGGGACACTAGATATATATATATATATGTATATATATAAATAAAAAAAAAAATCCTCAATTACCAGCCCTTAAAAGGGCTTTTGGGGACACTAGATAGATAGATATATATATATATATATATATATATATATATATATATATAAGAAGAAAAAACTCAATTACCAGCCCTTAAAAGGGCTTTTGGGGACGCTAGATATATATATATATATATATATATATATATATATATATATATATAAAAATTACACAAATACCAGCCCTTAGAAGGGCTTTTTGGGGTGCTGTCCTTACAGCAGTAGTGGACCAAGAACACTGCAAGACCAGGAACACTGACTAACTGTCCCTAGCCTAACAGCAGCAGCAGCAGCAGCTCTCCCTGCTCTCACTACACACACTGCTTCAGAATGATCTAAGATGGATGCTGCCCTTGCTTATTTATAGGAGGTGGGAGGGTGTGGGAGGGAGGTATGCTGATTGGCTGGAAATGTGCCTGCTGACTGTAAAGTTCAGGGTCAAAGTTTGCCTCAATGATGTATTATGGGGGGCGGACCGAACATCGCATATGTTCGCCCGCAGCGGCTAACCCGAACATGCTAAGTTCGCCGGGAACTGTCCGCCGGCGAACAGTACGGTACACCTCTAGTATCTGGTCAAGAAATGCTGCACCACCAGATTCAGAACATGTGCCAAGCATGGAACATGTGTCAAGTGTCCCTGTCGGAGGGCGGAGAGAAGGTTGGTGCCATTGTCGCATACAACCATTCCTGGCTCAAGCTGTCGGGGCGTCAACCATCTCTGAGCCTGCCCTTGCAGAGCTGACAGAATCTCTGCACCAGTCTGACTCCTATCCCCTAGACAGACCAACTGAAGCACAGCATGGCATCTTTTAGCCTTACTGCTTGCATAGCCCCTTGAACGCTTAGGGAGCACTGCTGCTTCAGAGGACAATTGAGCAAAAGAGGACATGGAGGAGGAGGAGGAGGTGGTGGAGTAGCCAGATCTGGCAGAACCAGCACCAGCTTTTTGGAGGCATGGTGGAAAAAAAAAAGCTGCAACACCGAACCCTGTCCTGCATCCTCCCCAGCTGTCAGCAGAGTTACCCAGTGCACCGTGAAAGAAATGTAACATCCCTGTCCATGCCAGCTGGACCAAGGGTCAGTCAGTAATGTGCACCTTCCTGCTGACCACTTTGTCCAACGCGGCCAAAACACTACCTTACACATGACGGTAGAGAGGCGGAATGGCCTTACGTGAAAATAAATGCTTTTTTGGGACCTGCCACTGTGGTACAGCACATTCCACAAATTTGCAAAAGGGAGCAGAGTCTACCAGATGAAAAGGCAGCAACTGTAATGCTAGCAATTTGGCCAAGCTATCATTAAGATGCTGAGCATGTGGATGGCTGGGACAGTATTTCTTTCTACGGTTCAAAAACTGGAGTATTGAAATTTGCCTGCTGCTCAAATAAAACAGTAGTGTACTGCTAGCAGATTGGGTGCAAGTCTCTGTGGCACTCATTGCTATACCATCATCCCTCTTAATACTGGTATTTGAGAAGGCATGAGGTATAGTAGGGTTAGAGATCACAGGTGAAGAGTAAGGTGATGCATGCTTGTTTTTATCTGGTGCCTCTTTCAGGTGCTGTTGCCAATGGACTGCATGGCAGGTCGTCATATGCCTTGTCAAGCATGTGGTGCCCAAGCGTCTGGTGTTCTGGCTTGATCAGCTTTAGACAGATGATGCAAACAGCAACACTGCGGTCTACTGCACATGTGCTAAAAAAAAGCCCACACTAATGAACTTTTGTGAGTCCGCGGGGAGTTTGCAGCACCTGTGGAGCTCTGTGCTGTTATGCAATAGGTTGGCTACTGCTATGGCGGCCCCTGGAGCACATCCTGCCTCATTGGAGTTGT
Organism: Pelophylax lessonae; assembly: GCF_965119305.1. Taxonomy (NCBI): domain Eukaryota; kingdom Metazoa; phylum Chordata; class Amphibia; order Anura; family Ranidae; genus Pelophylax; species Pelophylax lessonae. The sequence goes on from NC_138778.1 coordinate 170,427,987, forward strand.
GCACCCTCCTCATCCTTCCCCTCCTCCTCCTCCTCTATCCTGTCACTGTATCCACCCAAATACAGTCAGTGTCCTGATCATCCCCTCCCTCCTCGTCACTGAAGCAAACTTGGCAATATGCTTCAGCTGTGGCAACATGACTGCTGGTTTCTTGTCTGTCATTGTCACCCCCTCTCTCTAGGCTCACATTATTCCCTTCATCAACCTTCGAACCAACATCACAGCTTTCAAATTGCTGCGCAACCTCCAGCAGCATGTCACTGACACTATGATCGAATAGTTCAGGTGACTCCTCCGTGCATGATGGTGGGGCGACAAAAGGAGTAGCTGTGGAGAAGGAGCTTGTGGAACGGGCCGCTTTGGAAGCTGCAGTGGAAGGCCATCTACTGTGAGCGTGGGTGTCAGAGGACGAGGAGGATGAGGACGGCCTTTTGATCCACTCCACCAACTCTTCCACATGTTGTGGCTGAATAGCACGGGCAGCACCGGAAATAAAGGACGAGCGTGCCCCGCCTGCAGAGGATGCACTATATCAACTGCGACCACCACTTTTCACAATGGACACAGAGGCTGCTTGCCCTCTTTTCGTGGCCTGTGAGCGCCAGCCTCTCCTTGTCGGCCTTTTTAGACATGATGTTGATACAGATCAATATAGGGTATACGCAACTGACCAATAGATACTCAATGACCTGATATGATGTAATCAATAGCCCTATAGATGAGCTGTGGTGCTTATAGATGTACGGAAGTGACCGATTAACAATACTCTTACTGATATGAGGTAATCGATAGCCCTATAATGAGCTGTGGTGCTTACAGATGTACGCAAGTGACCGATTAACAATACTCTCACTGATGTGATGTAATCGATAGCCCTATAGATGAGCTGTGGTGCTTATAGATGTACGCAAGTGACAGATTAACCACTTTACCACCGGAGGATTTTGCTGTCTTCCGTCCAGGCCACTTTTTGCGATTCGGCGCTGTGCGACTTCAACTGACAATTGCGCGGTCGTGCGACGCCGTACCCAAACGAAATTTACGTCCTTTTTTTCCCACAAACAGAGCTTTCTTTTGGTGGTATTTGATCACCTGTGCGATTTTTACTTTTTGCGCTATAAACAAAAAAAGAGCGTTTATTTTGAAAAAATAACAATATTTTTAACATTTTTTTATATGAAATTCCCCCCAAAAAAGATGTAAAAACCAATTTTTTTAAAAATTTTTGGCCAATTTGTTTTCTGCTACCTATGTTTGGTAAAAAAAAACCGCAATAAGCGTATTTTGATTGGTTTGCGCAAAAGTTATTGCGTTTACTAACAAAGGGAAAGATTTCTGTCATTTTTGGTGTTTTTTTTTTAACGCGTAATGGCGGCGATCTGCAATTTTTTTTGCGGGACTGCGACATTGCGGCAGACAGATCGGACCCTTGACTGACATTTTTGACACTTTTGGGGGTACCAGTGACATTACTGCAGTAATCAGTGCTATATATATGCACTGTTACTGTAAAAATGACACTGGCAGGGAAGGGGTTAATTTTATTGGAGAGGGAGGGGTTAATGTATGCCTGGTGCTTACTGACGTGTAGGGGGGGAGGTGACTGAGTGAGTCATGGACAGATCGGATGTCCAGCTATGCTGAACAGTCCGATCTGTCACTCCCTGTCACTATGGAGATCCGCCCGCTGTGTTTACACACAGCGGGCGGATCTCCAGACTCGATCCCCGACGATCGGGTAAGAGCAGCGGCGATCGCCGCTGCTCCTCCCCTGGCCCGACTCCCGCTGTGAATGAAAACAGCGGGAGCGAGCCTCCGGCGGCGCGCAAGCGCTGCCCAGAAGGGGGAGTGTCTGACGACGTAGTACTACGTCGTCAGACGATAACGAGCCACTCTGCCGCAGTAATATTACTGTGAGCAGAGGTAAAGTGGTTAATAATACTCTTACTGATATGATGTAATCAATAGCCCTATAGATGAGCTTTGGTGCTTACAGATGTACGCAAGTGACCGATTAACAATACTCTCACTGATGTGATGTAATCGATAGCCCTATAGATGAGCTGTGGTGCTTTTAGATGTATGCAAGTGACCGATTAACAATACTTTAACTGATGTGATGTAATCGATAGCCCTATAGATGAGCTGTGCTGCTTTTAGATGTACGCAAGTGACCAATTAGCAATACTCTCACTGATGTGATGTAATCGATAGTCCTATAGATGAGCTTTGCTGCTTATAGATGTACGCAAGTGACCAATTAACAATACTCTCACTGATATGATGTAATCGATTTCCCTATAGAAGAGCTGTGGTTCTTATACGCAAGTGACCGATTAACAATACTCTCACTGATGTGATGTAATCGATAGCCCTATAGATGAGCTGTGCTGCTTATAGATGTACCCAAGTGACCAATTAACAATACTCTCACTGATGTGATGTAATCGATAGTCCTATAGACGAGCTGTGCTGCTTTTAGATGTACGCAAGTGACCAATTAACAGTACTCTCACTGATATGATGTAATCGATAGCCCTATAGATGAGCTGTGGTGCTTATAGATGTACGCAAGTGACCAATTAACAATACTCTCACTAATATGATTGTAGCAGGTTTTCCAGGCATTGAACCTGAGGTGGGTCTGCCATTGTTACCGGTTACCTCTCCAGCCCATGTGAGCTGTGACCCCAGGTATGAGAACTGAGTGACAATTCCCGCATCTTTGGTTTGTTGTTTTATTGTATTTGGGGGATGGGAGAAGGGAATGAGTGGGATACTCCTTTGGCTCAACTAGGTACAAATTTGTGATTCTTCTAACAAAAATGCTTGTTAGCGCTGTCTTGACGCCAGCCAACGCTTCCCGACGCTTGAATATACTTTAATGCTAAAAACTGTACTGGAACCTCGACTTTAGTCCAGAAGATCCAGGACTGAAGAATACTTGACTTCTGGCACTGCTTTGCTTAAAAGTCACTAAACAGCTCCCTCCAGCCTTACGCTAGCTTGAGGTAGCTCTATGTAAATGACTGTGCTGCTGCAACTCTCAACTGATGCACTCTCACTGTGCACAGACTCTTCAGGGCCCAAACTGCAGGCGCCCCCTTTATCACTTCAGAGTCCTCTGACTAGGTACCCCCTCTAACTTCAGGGTCCTCTGACTAGGTACCCCCTCTACAGCTAGCTGACACGTGGATCCTAGAACCTTCTCTGGAGTGGTCCCCCACTGATGCTAGGCAGACCCCCAGGAGCAAGCCTCAGTACTCACGACCTGTGCAGGCTTTCCTGGGACTGGACCCTTTTCTCTCTCCGCTGGTTCTCGGCACATCGGATCCCCTTCAGCTCAACTCCCTCTGGATTCTCAGGCAGCACCCAGAGACAATCGCTTCCTCTGACAGAAGGAGAGACAGCCATACTCTCCCTCCTGGGGCTCTGCTTCCCACCAAAGACCATGAGTCATATGCTCCCCTCAACTTATACCCACTCCCAGAATCCTCTGTGGCAGAATCTGCCTACTGGGGTAGTTACAAGCCTGAATGTGTCTCTGATTGGGTTTCCTCCACTGCCCAATGAAAAGCCTCTCACAGGGCCAGTGGGGAGACTCCCCTCTCAGCAGACACAAGTGGAAGCCATGACAACCTACCTGACCAAAATAAATCATGGCTTTGCTGTTGGGCAGACAAAGCCCACTACTGTATACATTTACCTAGCACCTACCTGTAGGGTGCTAGGTGGTGTAATTGATAGCCCTATAGATGAGCTATGGTATAACAAAAAAACTATCAGCGCAAAACCAAATATGTGATATAACACTCAAAATAGTTAAAAACACTGTGCGTGAATAATGTACTGAAAAAGTGCTTGAATATCACTGTGCATAAAACATATATAGCCGGCAGCAAACACCAATCTTGTTCACATCCCACAATAAATCAAAATAAATACAAAAAATGTGCTGCGCCAGACGTGCACCAATAAACATAAATGATATTAATATAATCAATATCTGAAGTCCATACAAGCTGTGATTGTGCTCAAAATCCAATAAATGTGCATTAGTGTCCAAGTGTCCAAATCAGAAATGCAATCTGGTGAAAAGTGCACACCAATCTGTGAAATCCCTCCACCTGCTAGATATCAGACTCCTGGAAAGACACTCCAGCCTCTCACCTCCGGAGGTCTCAAGACACGGGACATGCGATGCAAAATATAAAAGGGAAAATATAGTGCTCTCCGTTTCAACAATCAGGCTTTATTGAGGAAAATAGAAGTTTACTCACATGTACAGGGCACTTCACCGTGCCTGCTGTTATGGCAATAATAGCGTGTGTCACTCGAGAGATGTTCGGCGTCGGTCACGCAAGCTCCGCCCCCCTATACGCGTTACGACGAGCGTATGGCTCCAACGTCTTCCTCGGTAGACTTTTTGGAGGTGAGAGGCCAATCTAGCAGGTGGAGGGATTTCACAGATTGGTGTGCACTTTTCACCAGATTGCATTTCTGATTTGGACACTTGGACACTAATGCACATTTATTGGATTTTGAGCACAATCACAGCTTGTATGGACTTCAGATATTGATTATATTAATATAATTTATGTTTATTGGTGCACGTCTGGCGCAGCACATTTTTTGTATTTATTTAGATGAGCTATGGTGCTTATAGATGTACGCAAGTGACCGATTAACAATACTCTCACTGATGTGATGTAATCAATAGCCCTATAGATGAGAAATCTCTCTCCCTCCTTGCTAGGAATGAATCACTGGCACTGCACTGTCTGACTAACTGCAAAGAAACGATTCTCTCCCTGCCTCAAACATGTTCCTGGCCCTCCCTACACTAGAAAATGGTGTATCAGGTGCGCTAAACACTTTGAATAATGTGTCTAAAGATACATATATTGATCAACAAAAATGGTGATAATATAAAAAAACAAACCCATACAGACTTATATAAACAATAAGTACTAAATCAGGTAAGACAACGTGATAACAAAAAAAAAAATTGTCAATCTAAAAAATTAAGTCCATAAGGTGAAGGATAAGTGTCCAAAATTGTGTTCATCTGACATGCATGTGAACAAAATCTAACGGTGCAAAATCCAAAATAAATGTGAGCAGTGAAGCCTCCACCATATTCAGATAAGCCCCTTACCAGATGAGAATAACACAAGGGCGTGTGTGTTATCAAAATCTCAAGAGATACCAGGAAAAATGGATGCACCCACCGCACACCTTCACACAAGGAATAAGATCAGCCTCTTACCGTATAACATGTATATACAGGCATGAGAGGGTGTTGGATAACTGCATAGGCAGCTTGCCGTGATTGCTAGGATCTTTGGAGTTCTGGTCCTTTGTTTCCCTGTCCTTTAGGTCTCTGCAACAACGTAGAAAAAGAAAGAAAAAGGTCACTGATCCACGCTGGTGGCAGACATTCTACTGTGGAGCAGCCTGTGCTCCGTACGATGTCGATGTGTGTGTGGGGTGGAAGTGCGTACAGAGCCGGCCGGCCAGGGGAAAGGGGGTGGGGGGGGGATCGCAGCGTCTATAGGCCCGCAGAGGGCTGAGTATTCATGTAGAGTCGGATCGCACACACACATCGGAGGGCCCCGCTAGGCACACATCCGTAATCTGTAGACAGGGCCTCGGTGTGGGGCTCCTGGACTCCTCCTGAGTGCGGCGCCCTGACAGCTGTGTACGGGGAGAGGGCGGGGGGGACACCGCCTCCTGTCTCTGGTGCTCCTCGGCCCCGGCTCGGCTTCTTCTTCTGCTCCGGACAGGGTCTCTCTTCTCCACAATGGCGGACGAGGCCTCCTCCCTACACTACTAGGAATGTCTCTCTGCACTGTCTGACAAACTCCAAAAAAAGCTACTCCTCGCCCGCACAATCACACTACACGATACGGCAGCGCGGGCAGCCTTTATGTAGCGTGGGGCGTGTACTTGGCCCCTGAGCCATGATTGGCTAAAGGCAGCCTGCCTTTAGTCCAATAATGGCAGAGATCATTTGATTGGCCAAAGCATGAGGTCAGGGTGCATGCTTTGGCCAATCACATAACGTGCAGTGCATTATGGGAATCTCGAATTTCCCACGAAGAAGCACATTTGTTCATCATTCGACGAACGATCGAGCGACCGATGTTCGAACTTAGCCTCGACTCGAACTCGAAGCTCATCCCTACTTTCTAACTGTATGAGGGATCGACTCACTGGCTGAACACAGAGACCTGTGTTCCTAAATAGATGGAACACAGGATCCCTGTGTTCATCTCTGACAGAACAGCGGTCTGCCTTGTTTACATAGGCAGACCGCTGCTCTGGCTCCATGGGGAGCGATTGTGGGTGGCAAGGCAGACATCACGTCCGCTGGACCCGCAGATTGACTTCCCATCTCGCCAATCAGCAAGTGTGAGCGTGCCTCAGACGGTGCGCATGCGCCCCTACTATCTATTACACTAAGCGACGTACAGGTACGTCTTTTCACGTAATATAGCTGACCTGCCGCAGTAAAACTACAGCAGCTGGTCGGGAAGTGGTAAATAAATAAACACCATTATATACATGTTACCTTAGGCAGGCCATAGACAGGGTGCAGGAAAGAAATTTGCATGAATCCCCCATCAACACAGACAGTCCTGACAGGGAAATCCCTCTTGCCGAGACATTGTGTTCTCCAAGCGGGGGGGTGGGGGGGGGGGGGGTCGAGTGAAGCCAGTGAACAATGGTAGTGGCTATGCCAGCCGCTAGTGATAATTACAAGTAAATCTGGCACGCTGGTTGTACCCAAGTTGATTGATCGATCAACTTGGTACATTCAGCCTGCCCACACACGGTTCAAATCTCGGCTGGTTCCTGCTGAACTGGCCGAGATTTGAACCATCTATGAATTGCAACCATCTTAGCACACAATTCTCACCCAGTTCCCTTTCTCCTCCTCACCCAACAAAAAAGAGAAAAGCAACAGAAAATAGATTTAAATTTCATTGTACTTCTCCCCCTGGCACACACCTATAATATCTAACACCTCTTCAAAAATCCTCCTTTTCTCTTCTCACTCTTTCTATCCACCCATCCACTCCACATGTCTTTTCAAACCAACCTTCCCATATCTTTGAGATATCAAAGACATCAATATAAATATAACATACAGTATATACTCGAGTATAAGCAGAGGCACCGAATTTTACCACAAAAAAATGGGAAAACCTATGTTTCTAAATAGGAGGAGTAAATAGGAGGATCACAGGCGCTCTTTGTTCATTTCAGGGAGAACAACGGTTTCAACAGTCACAAATTTTCAATGGGGTTTAAGTCTGGGCTCTGACTAGGCCGTGCAAGAACATTCATCTTTTTCTCCTTCAACCACTGTGTGGTAATTTTTGCTGTGTGCTTTGGGCCATTGTCATGTTGAAAGGTAAACCCTCTTCCCATTGGCGTCTTTCTGGCAGACGGCATTTTCCTTCTATCCTGACACGTGCTCCAATCCTTGCTGCAGAGATGCTTTACTGTAGGAATGGTGTTATTTGGATGATGAGCTGTATTGGATTTCCGCCAGACATATCGTTTGGTGTTGAGGCCAAATAAATAATTACATTTTGGTCAAAGTTAGTAGAGACATATCCCAACAGACTAAAGGCTGTAATTAACCACCCCCTTAATGACCAGGCCATTTTTTGCGATTCGGCACTGTGTTCCTTTAACGAAAAATTGCGCGGTCGTGCAACGCTGTACCCAAATACAATCAATGTCCTTTTTCCTTATTTGATCACCTCTGCTGTTTTTAGATTTTGCGCTATAAACAAAAAAAGAGCGACAATTTAAAAAAAAAAAAAAAACATATTTTTTACTTTCTGCTATAAAACATTCCCAATAAAAACTTTTTAAAAATCTAATTTTTTTATCAGTTCAGGCCAATTTGTATTCTGCTACATATTTTTGGTAAAAAAAAAAATCCCAAAAAGCATATTTTAATTGGTTTGCGCAAAAGTTATAGTGTTTACAAACTACGGGATAGATTTTTGGAATTTTTATTTATTTTTTTGTTTTTCTTAGTAATGGCGGCGATCAGCGTTTTTTAGCAGGACTGCGACATTGCGGCGGACAGATCGGGCCCCTAACTAACATTTTTGACACTTTTTTGGGACTTGTGACATTAATACAGTAATCAGTGCTAAATAATATGCACTGTTACTGTATAAATGATACTGGCAAGGAAGGGGTTAACACTGGGGGTGATCAAAGGGGTTAATGTGTACCTAAATGTGCTTACTAACTGTGTATGGGAAGGGTTCTGTGACAAGCACAGAGAGATAGAAGTTTCAGCTTAGCTGAAACTTCTGATCTCTCCCTGTCTGTCTCACAGAAGACTCGCCTGCTTTGTTTACATAAGCAGACGGGTCGTCTGTCAGTTAATTTGACGATTGCGGGAGGAAGGCGGCGATCGCTGCCACTTTTCCCATGGCCCGCCTCCCGCTGTATCTAAACACCGCCGAAACCTCGTGCACAAAATCCAACTCAGTGATTCTTATTTTTTTTTTCTGACATGTTGATGTTATATCTTTCACTTGAATGTTATAAGTTGCACTAGCAAATACAGCTGGATGAAACAAAAACTTGTGTCTGTCTTCATTTCAGCCTGCAAAGCAACTAGATGTGATTTTTTTAAAGGGGGGGGGGGGGCGGGGGGTGATTCCTTTCTATACCCACTGTAGGTAAAATTCATGCATGGAAGTTTACTCCCACTTGAATTATTAAAAGCAGTGACGGGACAAGGCCATCCAGCGCCCAGGGCAAAGATGCCACATTGCCCCCCCTTCCCTTAGAGTTAAGGTCAGGGAGCCCACACCCCTGCAATAAACCATTGCGCCCAGGGCACCCTTCCCTCCTGCCCACCCCTTGTACTAGCCCTGATTAAACCCGCAGTTTAGGTAAAAAAATCAATGAACTTGGGTCAATTATGGCTTCTGAGAATGTAGATTTAGTGGCTATTACGGAGACATGGTTTAATGAAAGAAATGACTGGGACATAACCATACCAGGGTACTCTTTATACAGAAGAGACAGAGAAGGCAAGAAAGGAGGAGGAGTGGCCCTGTATGTGAAAGATAGCATTAAATCTAACCTAATACAAGTTGGTGAAGCCAACATAGAGTCAGTTTGGGTTACGTTGCAGTTTGCTAATCATGCAGTAACTCGTGTAGGTGTGATATATAGACCACCTGGTCAAGTCAAAGAACTAGATGATCTACTAGTTGAAGAAATAGCTAAAATGACAATGAAAGGAGAAGTTATCATTATGGGAGATTTCAATCTTCCAGATATAAACTGGAAAACCAAAATAGCAAGTTCTACCAGGAGTACAGATATTCTAAACTCCCTACTGGGGTTGTCTCTGCAACAAGTGGTTGAGGAGCCAACCCGGAGGGAGGCCATTTTGGATCTGGTATTCACAAATGGAGATTCGGTATATGATGTCATTGTAGGCGAAACCTTGGGATCCAGTGATCACCAGTCAGTGTGGTTTAATATAAGAACTGTGTCACACCACACAAAAACAAAAGTTTTAGATTTTAGAAAAACAGACTTTTCAAAAATGAAATTAGTCATAAATTAGTCCTTATCAGACTGGAACGGATTACATGGAGTCCAGGAGAAATGGGACTACTTAAAAGGTGCATTATTGAAGGCAACAGAAAATTGCATTAGACTTGTCAGTAAAAGCAAAAAAAGGAAGAGACCACTGTGGTACTCAGCAGAAGTGGCCCAAATCATTAAAAATAAAAAGCTAGCATTTTGTAATTATAAAAAAACCCAGAGCAATGAAGATAAGGAAATCTACAAGATTAGGCAGAAAGAGGCCAAGCAAGTTATAAGAACTTCTAAAGCGCAGGCAGAAGAAAAACTAGCTCAGTCTATGAAAAAGGGGGATAAGACATTCTTCAGATATATAAATGAAAAAAGGAAATTAAAACAAGGAATAACTAAATTAAAAACAAAGGACGGAAGGTATGTAGAAGAGAATAAAGGGCTAGCCGACTGCCTTAATGAATACTTCTGTTCAGTTTTTACAGAAGAAAAAGGAGAAGGACCTCCACTTGAAAGGATGACTAATGAATCGTTTGATGCATGTGTCTTTACAGAGGAAGACGTTCTAAGATTGCTGTCTAAAGTGAAGACAAATAAGTCACAGGGTCCTGATGAGATACACCCAAAATTATTAAAAGAGCTTAGTGGTGACTGGTGAGCTGGCAAAACCATTAACAGATTTATTTAACCAATCATTAGTAACAGGAGTCGTCCCGGAAGATTGGAAATTGGCAAATGTCGTGCCCATTCACAAGAAAGGTAGTAGGGAGGAATCGAGCAACTATAGACCAGTGAGTCTGACATCAATAGTAGGCAAATTAATGGAAACCCTATTAAAGGAGAGGATTGTGGAACATCTTAAATCCCATGGATTGCAAGATGAAAAACAACATGGGTTTACTTCAGGGAGATCATGTCCAACAAATCTTATAGATTTTTTTGACTGGGTGACTAAAATAATAGACGGTGGAGGTGCAGTAGACATTGCATATCTAGATTTTAGTAAGGCTTTTGACACTGTCCCACATAGAAGACTTATCAATAAACTGCAGTCATTGAGCATGGACTCCCATATTGTTGAGTGGATTAGGCAGTGGCTGAGTGACAGACAACAGAGGGTTGTAGTCAATGGAGAACATTCAGAACAAGGTCATGTTACCAGTGGGGTACCTCAGGGATCTGTACTGGGACCAATTTTGTTTAATATCTTCATAAGTGATATTGCAAAAGGCCTCGATGGTAAGGTTTGTCTTTTTGCTGATGACACAAAGATATGTAACAGGGTTGATGTTCCTGGAGGGAAACGCCAAATGGAAAAGGATTTAGGAAAACTAGAAGAATGGTCAGAACTCTGGCAACTGAAATTTAATGTGGATAAGTGCAAGATAATGCACCTGGGACGTAAAAACCCAAGGGCAGAATATAGAATATTTGACACAGTCCTGACCTCAGTATCTGAGGAAAGGGATTTAGGAGTAATTATTTCAGAAGACTTAAAGGTGGGAAGACAATGTAATAGAGCAGCACGAAATGCCAGCAGAATGCTTGGATGTATAGGGAGAGGTATAAGCAGTGGAAAGAGAGAAGTGCTTATGCCGCTGTACAGAACACTGGTGAGACCTCACTTGGAGTATTGTGCGCAGTACTGGAGGCCATATCTCCAGAAGGATATAGATACTCTAGAGAGAGTTCAGAGAAGAGCTACTAAACTAGTACATGGATTGCAGGAAAAAACTTACCAGGAAAGGTTAAAGGACCTTAACATGTATAGCTTGGAAGAAAGAAGAGACAGAGGGGATATGATAGAAACTTTTAAATACATAAAGGGAATCAACTCGGTAAAGGAGGAGAGCATATTTAAAAGAAGAAAAACTACCACAAGAGGACACAGTTTTAAATTAGAGGGGCAAAGGTTTAAAAGTAATATGAGGAAGTATTACTTTACTGAGAGAGTAGTGGATGCATGGAATAACCTTCCTGCAGAAGTGGTAGCTGCAAATACAGTGAAGGAGTTTAAGCATGCATGGGATAGGCATAAGGCTATCCTTCATATAAGATAGGGCCAGGGACTATTCATAGGATTCAGATATATTGGGCAGACTAGATGGGCCAAATGGTTCTTATCTGCCGACACATTCTATGTTTCTATGTTTCTATGTTTCTATGATAAGTTAACCTTTCGTAGCATGTTATACCCATAATAAGGCTTACCTGTAGGTACTGTAAATATCTCCTAAACTTGTATTGTTTGTAGATGCAGTCGGTGACATCACCAGCGCATGTGCTCTGAAGGAACAACAAATACATGCTGTTTCCATCCTGTCGAGTCATGTGCTGTAAATGGCAGCTCCCGCATGCATGCATCATCACGGTTCTGGCCACTCACACAGCCGGAGTCCGCAACCCCAAAACATACCTCCCAACTTTTGAAGTTGAGAATGCGGGACATTTAGGGGGGAGATTGATCTGTGGCAAGCGTAGCGCACCGCGGCGAAAAGTTGGTGTGCTTAAAAAGTGGGTGTGGTTAAATTATGATGGGCGGGAGGGGATAATCTGTCATCCCCTGTGTGCCTCTACCACTACCCCCTTTAGCTGCAGAGGCAGCACCTGGGGGTGTAAACATACTGTATCCACAATGCTTTGCTACACAGCTGCGGCATGAATTTGTTGAATGTGACCCATTCAAGTGAATGGCGCTGCTCTGCAAGTGCCCCACAACTGTGTGAAATACACGTGGTTGCAGCATGCTAATGCAGGGCTGAAGTGTATAAAGCAGGTGGTGAAGAGGCAATACAACACCTCTTTATCACTTGCCAAATGCTCTCTGAAAAACAATCCAAATGCTGATCACTCTTCAGGGACCAAAGTGTGAACAAACCCCTAATTATCTTTTTTTTATTTTTTTTCAGTTTTTTGAATTGTATTACTTTTTTTTTTTTTTTTTTTCCATAGCAATATTGTTGGACTATGGTGAAATATTAGGGGTCTAAACAGTCTCACTATTAAGACAGAGAAATGGACTGAGTACAGAGGTTCCTCAGTCCCTTTCTCTGCAGCCTCAGTTGCACTGGACAGTAAATGAACAAAAAGTTCTGAGAAATTAGAAAAGCAGCTATGAGAAATTAGATAAGCAATTTATATTATTACTATTACATGAACTGCTGCAATGGAAGGTGATTATGGAAATGGGGTGCAGAGAGGAAAAGCAGCAGGGAGAGAAGAGAGTGGGATGAGAAGTTGAGTGGTAGTGTGAGAACTCCAGCTTGGACACTGGCAGTGGAGCAGAGGCATAACTATAACCTTCAGAGCCCTGATGCAAGAAGCCATGGAGGGCCCACTGATCCCTAGCTGGGGGCCCTTACCTCTGAGCCCAGTAGTGGAACGCCAGGGCCTGATCATATGGCTCTGTAGCATTTCCTGTTTATTCACATACTGAAGCATAATAAAAATAGTCTTCTATGCTACAGTTAGGAATGGACAGAGTAAGTGATCGGTAACAACCATTTTCTCTATCATTTCAGGCAAAGAACATATTTAGCAGCCCCTTCCCTGCTCTCCATCCTGACATATCCCCTGCAGCAGCTGGTGGAAGACGGGAGGGGGGAACCTGGTAAAACTGGGGGAGGGCCAGAGACAGTTCAGGGGCCTGGGGGCAGAAGAAGTGGGTCAGGAGACAGTACAGGGGGACCAGAGAACAGCAAGGAACCGAAGAAAAGCATGGGGAGGGGGGGCAGAGAACAGCATAGGCAGTGGCGGCTGGTATGTTGAATTCCGAATTCATGCGTCCGGCCCCCTAATCTGCATGCAGGGCGCCGGACGCATGGAGTGCAATGGGTTTTTTTTTTCAATCACCTGATTAGAGCCAGAGGCTCTAATAGGGCGATGCAAAGGGTGGTCCCGGGGAGCAGAGCAGTGCATCCGGAGCCCACCCATTGTGTGACAATAGCGAATGAAAATTCGCTATTGTCACACCAATCCTCCTCCTGGCCGATCAGGAAGCCGGTCTAATACCGGCTTCCTGATTGGCCGCATGGCAAAGCCCATGCCATTGGCCGAGGAGGAGGCGGGAGAGAGAGGACCAGAGAAGACGCACCGCCGGAGTGAGAAGAAGCCGCCCGCCAAAGCCGTTGCCGGAGTGAGAAGAAGCCATCCGCCCAAGCTGTCGCCAGAGTGAGAAGAAGCCGTCCGCCAGCAGTCCGGGACCTGCTCCAGGTAAGTGCACTGGTCTCGGGGGGTGGCACACTGCATTGAAAGGGGCACGCACGATAAACTCTGCATTGATGGGGGCACGGCACAATGTTCATTGCATTGAAGGGGGCACAGCACAGTTGCATTGAAGGGGGCACGCATGCTGAACTCTGCATTGTGGGGGCACAGCACAGTATTCATTGCATTGAAGGGGGCACAGCACAGTGTTCATTGCATTGAAGGGGGCACAGTGTTCATTGCATTGAAGGGGGCACGCACGCTGAACTCTGCATTGAAGGGGGCACAGCATAGTGTTCATTGCATTGAAAGGGGCACAGCACAGTGTTCATTGCATTGAAGAGGGCACAGCACAGTGTTCATTGCATTGAAGGGGGCACAGCACAGTGTTCATTGCATTGAAGGGGGCACGCACGTTGAATTCTGCATTGAAGGGGGCACAGCACAGTGTTCATTGCATTGAAGGAGGCACGCACGCTGAACTCTGCATTGAAGGTGGCACGGCACAGTGTTCATTGCATTGAAGGGGGCACGCACGCTGATCTCTGTATTGAAGGGGGCATGTACGCTGGTCTCTGCATTGAAGGGGGCATGTACGCTGGTCTCTGCATTGAAGGGGGCATGTACGCTGGTCTCTGCATTGAAAGGGGGCATGCACGCTGGTCACTGTATTGAAAGGGGGCATGTACGCTGGTCTTTGCATTGAAAGGGGGCATATACCATCTCATGTACAATGACCTGTGCCATGCCTGTATCATGCGAGAAAAATGTAAAAACAAAATTACTGTGCTAACTTAAAAGTGTAGAAAGCAGCTAACACCAATCACTAGACAAAAAAGTGATAAACAGTGAAACCAAGAAAAATACAAGCCTGTTTGTGTAGCTGGCCAGCTAGAACCTGTCCTAGGTTGCTAATAAGACCTACATGTATATACAGCTAGACCTGCTAATAATATTAATACAGTGCATATGTTTATGTGTGAGAGACAAAAGCAGAGTTATTTACTGTGATTTCATGTTTGGATGTCACATAACAATTGTATGTTGTGTTCACAGAAGCAAAAGGAAAAATATGCCTGTAAGATTCATTTGTATGCATATAAGGTAAGCTCAGACACAGCAGAGTTGAAACCAGAAAGCACAGGGTTAAACTTTATTACCCATAAGGAGTTTGTGGCCAATCAAAGCCAATCTCTCACTCGGCAACAGTCTTGGCCAATTACAGCCAGCCTTGCACCCATCATTTTCTCTCTGAAGCCTCATGCTTCAGCCCTGCCCTCTCATATTCCACTACAGCAGAGAACTGAATAGACACACAGATCCACAGAGCAGTTTTATGGAAGCAAGTGGCCAAAAATAGGTAATTAACAGTCATACCTGTTCCTATTGTTAGTAATGTGATTAGAGGTGTATACTGAAAGAGTTATGTGTTCACTTGTAGTTCCACCGAACCCGAACTCAAACAAATTCAAACTCTAACGTCATAGCGAACAAACTCGAACAAATGAACAAACAAACAAACTCAAACCATGGAACTTAAATCCAACTTCAATCATTATAGCAAACAGCAATAGAGAGAGAGAGAAATATATCCACCATTTGTTATACTGTATTCAGCACATGTTTGTACATGGACTGTCTGCTGCAAAGTGTCAGTGCTATCTCTGAAGAAAAGTTGAAGTTAATAAAGAAGATATTTAAAGCGTTTGGTGTGCTCTTTAAACCTACTGCTTTCCATAGAACGGTATTGGAGTAACAGACAGTCTGGTTAGACTGAAGTCAGAGAAATCCAATTCTTCTAATGCCACAGCACATAAGGCACTTTGTAGTGCTGCGCCTGCCACAGTGGAACTATTTTGCCCTTTGAGGGTGAAGTGGAACTATTTAGCCCTTTGAGGGTGAAGTGATAGTGCTCCTCAACTTGCACAGTAAAGAGCGCATTTGAGCAGCGGAGCTACATAGAGGCCATGACGTGTGGTTTTAGTCAAAATGCAGCCGACTCTTAAAGTGGCAGAACGGCAAAGGCAAGATAGACACAGAAAGAGCGCCAACCCTCCTGCGATTCCTAGAGAGAGAAAGAGACGCATGGTGGGAGGCCAAAGTCCAGAGCTAGAGTGCCTGCACCGCTACCCACGCAGAGACCACGTACTGCAGCCAGCTAGTTTCCCGCCACTAGGCCCAAAGCCTGCAGCAGAGCATCGCAAGTCAGCGCAGATCATCGCAAGACAGCGCAAAACATCGCAAGACAGAATAGAGCATCATATCAAGAAAAGACAAGTCTCCTTTAAGACTGATATTTGTTCCAGCAATCTACAGGTCATAGTATCCTGCTCTTCAGAATAAGGTCAGAACTTTCCTTTATTACTTATCATTGCAATAGGCTTGACAAGAAAGAGACATTTTCGTGTTCAGGAATAAAAGGACTGTAAGTAAAAAACAAGGGGCAGTTGTAGTACACGGACTCTAAAGTGTTTAGTGTGAATGTCAGTTTTACTGCCTGCACCCCATTGCATTTAAAGTGAATGTCATTTTTTACTGCCTGCACCTATTGCTATTGCATTTAAAGTGAAAGTCATTTTTATTGCCTGCACCTATTGCTATTGCATTTAAAGTGAAAGTCTTTTTAATATTCTTATTGAGTGTTATAGCATTTAGAGTAAAAATGTCTAAGTCTAGTATTGCTATGCCACTGTTAGAGGATACAAAGATAGATAAGTTAGAAAGTGAAGAGCAAGGGAACCTATCTGAGGTAGAAGAGTCAGATGCAGCATTAGTCTTGCCCCAAACTGATATATCCCAAACAGATGAACTAAGACGCTCAGAACGTATCAGAAAACCGACCGCAAAGGTGCTGGAAAATTTGGAGCAAGAAGCAGCATTAAAAGGAAAAAAGTTCACCAGAATGTATGATAAGTGGAAATCATACATTAAAGATGTTCGTAGAAGGCTAAAGCAAGAAAGTGTAAAAGGAAACTTGAGTGATATTGTAGAGACGATAGAAGAATCTGAATCAGAGCTCATGGCAGCATATGCCAATCTGCGGTCATCCATGACACCTTCCCAGGATATTGTAAGGAACATGGACACATGTACTGCAGTCACCAAAGATTTAGTAAAGCTCATGAGAGAACTATCATCTGAAGCTAATTATGATGAAGTTAAGGCACGAAAGAGAATGAACGAGCTCTTTATGAGAGACTATGCTAGGTCCTTAGGGGGAACCACAATCTCAAGCGGGACTTCCTTCAATAGCAGAAGTGCCAGTAACATATCAGAGTCCTCAAGTACCTTAATAGCCAAAAGAAAGGAACTGGTCGAACAACTTGCTGTCAAGAAAGCAGAAATTGAGATGGAATCTGCCATTGAGACGCAGCGCCTACGAAAAGCTGAAATGGAAGCTAAAATGGAGGCACAGCGCCATCAAATGGAAGCTGAAATGGAGGCACAGCGCCATCAAATGGAAGCTGAAATGGAGGCACAGCGCCATCAAATGGAAAGTCTGGAGAGGCTGAAAGAAGTCAAGATTATAGAAGCCAGACTGAGAGTACACGAAGAGGACCTGAATAGTAATCATAAGTCCAAATCTGTACTTAGTGAAGATGCAGACTCCTACTTCCTTTCATACGCCCAGGAGAATGAAAGGAAATCACCAGTACATAGTGAAGAAAAAGGTCAGTGTCCTTCTATCCCTGCTCAGAAAGACGACGAGAGAGACTTACCTAATTCAGAACTAGGTGAGAAAATAGAACCGGATGTTCCTATTCCTAGATGTCACTGCAATGATCAGGAAAATGTTGTGACTATTGTCCCAGCAAGACAACAGAGAACAGTCCCAGCAAGACTGCCCGTTCCAGAACCTGCTGTATTTTCAGGAGACATAATGAAGTTCATAGAGTGGAAGGCAAGTTTTGAAATGATCATTGAGCACTATTGTTCCAGGCCAGTTGACAAGTTATTCTACCTTCAGAAATATGTTGGTGGAGAAGCAAAGAAAGCTCTTGAAGGTATCTTCTATAGAACAGACGAAGAAGCCTACAAGCAAGCTTGGGAAAAGTTAAATGCAAGATATGGTCATCCTTTCTTAGTACAAAGAGCCTTTAGGGAGAAATTGAATAACTGGCCTAAGATAGGTCCTAAAGAACATTTTAAACTCCAAGAGTATGGTGACTTCCTGCAAGCATGCAGCAATGCCATCCCACATGTACGAGGACTAGAAGTACTGAACGACTATCTGGAAAACCACAGGATGCTAGCTAAACTACCTGAAGGAGTAGCTTCTAGGTGGAATCGCTATGTGACTGAACAGTTAGATCTAAATAAGGACTTCCCAAGTTTTGAAAAGTTCTGAGTTTGTCAATAAGGAAGCACGAATAGCATGTAACCCAGTAACAGCATCTTATGCCTTAAAATCCTTAGAAGAAAGGCCTGCGAAAGATATAAGACGTGCAAAAGTAACTAGCTTTCTAACCAACACAGCAGCTAAAGGTCTAGATACCTACGAGAGCAAGTTCAAAGTCACTACTGGGATCAGTAGAGAGACAGAACTGACAAATCTTCAGACTACCTTTAAGTGTATGTTCTGTGGAGAGAACCACTACATACACAAGTGCCAACAATTGAAAGAAAAATCAAATGAAAAGAAAAAATTTGTACTTGATAATCAACTGTGTTTTGGATGCCTAAGAAAAGGACATATTACTAAGGAGTGTAAGAAAAGGGCCACATGTAGTGTTTGCAAAGGACGCCATCCTACACCACTACATGAAGAACGTCCAAAGAAGGATGAATCCTCAATACCTAAAGATGCTGAGGAAGAAAAGTATCAGTATTCTCTTGCAGAGTAAGGGAAGGAGAAAGCAACGGCACATCAATGGTCGTACCAGTGTGCATTTCAAATCCTAAAAGGAGGAATAAGAAGGTATATGCCTATGCACTATTGGATGCCCAAAGCGATGTAACCTTCATTGATCAAGAAATCTGCAAGAAATTACAAGTGGCTACAGAACCAGTGAAGCTCAAACTCACCACAATGATGGGGAGAGATACATTAGTGAACAGTCAAAGAGTCAAAGGATTGAGAGTTAGAGGACTTCATTCAAACCTCACATTAAATCTACCTCCAGCCTATACGAAAGACGATATACCTCTAGATCGAGATCACATACCTACCTGTGAAACAGCCAATAAATGGGAACACCTATCTGTCATATCACATGAAATGTCCCCGCTGAAGGAGTTTGGTGTTGGACTGTTGATAGGCTACGATTGTCCCGAAGCTTTGGTACCACGAGAGGTAATCACAGGAGGAAAGGGTGAACCCTATGCTGTTCGAACTGATCTAGGATGAGGTGTTATTGGAGGAAAACAGCAGATTGCAAACTCAAGACAGGTGACAGGATTGTGTCATCGAATATCCGTCCAAGAGTTACCAACTGTAAGTTCAGCAAAAGTAATCAAGATCCTTGAGTCTGACTTTGCAGACATAAGTTCTGAAGAAAAGAGTGTATCTCCAGAAGTAAAAGTTGTACAAACATTGAGCACTGCTGCCAAGTGTCAAGATGACATACTTGAAAGACTAGCCAGATGTTCAAAATGGAATACAGTCATAAGCGTAGTAGCTCGAATTCAACGTTTGGCAAAGGGAATCAGAAAGAAGGAATCTTTGAATGTAGAGGAAAGAATGAAAGCTGAAGAAACAGTCATAAGACTTATTCAACAGAGATTCTATAGTGAAGAGTTGAAGAGACTCAGTCAATAACATAAAAGGCTTCCCAACAACCACCCATTGTACAAGCTTAATCTTGTTCTACAGGATGGTATACTGAAGGTGGGAGGGAGACTGGAAAATGCATCGTTACCCAGCAGAGTGAAGCATCCAGCAATTCTACCCAAAAATTCTACCTTCACAAGACTGATTATTGATCACTACCACAACAAATCCTTGCATCAAGGAAGAAGCTTTACCCAGAACTGTTTGAGAGAAGGTGGTTACTGGACAGTGAAAGGAAGCAAAGTTATTGCAAAGTATATCAGTAAATGCGTAACTTGTAGAAAGGCACGTAGACCTACTGAAGAACAAAGAATGGCAGATCTACCGACAGATCGTGTAAACCCATCACCACCATTTCTTTATAGTGGAATGGATTGTTTCGGCCCATTCATTACCAAGCAAAACTGCAAGTTTTTACAAGTACAAGAGATATGGACTAATATTTACATGTCTAAGCTCCAGAGCAATTCATCTTGAAATGTTAGAAGATATGTCAACTGATGCATTCATCAATGCCTTGAGATGTTTCATAGCCAATAGAGGTACTGTCAGAGAGCTTAGATCTGACCAAGGATCCAATTTTGTCGGAGCAAGGAATGAATTGAAGAAAGCTCTAAAAGAGATCGACAAAGAAAAAGTAACTGAGTATTTGTCACAGAATCAATGTGACTTTCATATGAATGCTCCACATGCAAGCCACACAGGAGGACTTTGGGAAAGACAAATCAGAACTGTAAGAAATGTGTTAAGTTCAATGTTGAAAAAGAACTCTGGAAGAATGGATGATGCTTCACTTAGAACCCTATTCTATGAAGTAATGTCTATTGTTAACAGTCGTCCACTTACAGTTGACAACATCAATGATCCAACAAGTTTGGAACCTTTAACTCCCAACCATCTACTTCATCTTAAGTCTGATTACATACATCCACCACCTGGCAAGTTCACCAAAGAGGATTTATACGCCAAAAAGAGATGGCGAAGAGTTCAATATCTATCAGAACAGTTTTGGAATAGATGGAGGAAAGAGTACTTAGCTAATCTTACGCTAAGAAGTAAATGGCAAACACCCAGAAGAAATGTCCAAGTTGGTGACATAGTATTAGTGAAAGAAGAAGATTTACCTAGAAGTCAATGGAAATTGGCTAAAGTTCTAGAAGTTCAAAAGGATAAAGACAGACTAGTAAGAAGAGCGTTGTTACAAATGGGAGACTCAAAACTTGACAAAAAGGGAAAACGTCTCACTACTCCACTCAAGTTGGAACGTCCTATACAGCAGTTAGTTGCTCTACTTGAAAGTGATAAAAGACACTTGGAAGTTGAGAACCTGATAGAAAATTCCCCAAATTCATGTTCAAATCCTACTATAGAGAACATAGAATTATAGGTAATTTTGGTGGGAGTGTAGCTGGGCAGCTAGTACCTGTCCTAGGTTGCTAATAAGACCTACATGTATATACAGCTAGACCTGCTAATAATATTAATACAGTGCATATGTTTATGTGTGAGAGACAAAAGCAGAGTTATTTACTGTGATTTCATGTTTGGATGTCACATAACAATTGTATGTTGTGTTCACAGAAGCAAAAGGAAAAATATGCCTGTAAGATTCATTTGTATGCATATAAGGTAAGCTCAGACACAGCAGAGTTGAAACCAGAAAGCACAGAGTTAAACTTTATTACCCATAAGGAGTTTGTGGCCAATCACAGCCAATCTCTCACGCGGCAACAGTCTTGGCCAATTACAGCCAGCCTTGCACCCATCATTTTCTCTCTGAAGCCTCATGCTTCAGCCCTGCCCTCTCATATTCCACTACAGCAGAGAACTGAATAGACACACAGATCCACAGAGCAGTTTTATGGAAGCAAGTGGCCAAAAATAGGTAATTAACAGTTATACCTGTTCCTATTGTTAGTAATGTGTTTAGAGGTGTATACTGAAAGAGTTATGTGTTCACTTGTAGTTCCACCGAACCCGAACTCAAACAAATTCAAACTCTAACGTCATAGCGAACAAACTCAAAAAAAGAAAAAGGGTGCCCTTGGGGTGGGACTTTAAATGAGGTATATACATTTAGTGACCATAGTAAAAAGATGGTAAAAAATATGACAAATTTTAATGATGTAGTTGCATATGAATGATAACAACAATAAAATAACAACGCAATGGGCATGCGGCATAATAGCATCAACAATACACATGAATAACAATATCGATAAAAATATGGGTTGCACTCATATATTGTAGTAACTCGACGCGTTTCGTGAGTCTTCAGTAAGCTCACTCATCAGGAGTATATATGAGATAAATTGTCTAAAAATGAATGAGACAGTAAACAACATGTTACTATATATGATTGAGGAGTGTGATATTGTAACATCTGTACATGAACAGAAATGAAAAAGATCACACTCACACATGGTGGATGCGTGCTCTCACGATGCGGGGGCTGCCATGGTCTAACCCGGGAGCTGACAGGACATGAACCAATGGCGAACACGTTGGGGAGACAGGTGAGGAATCAAGATTGTGGAGAATGAAGCTTCTGCTTGATGGCAAAGTATGGGCTGAAAATAAATGAATATGTATCTCATTTTTTTTGTATCACCAAGTGGATATAGTATCTTACCCTTCAAATCTAATTTTGAACTGCATACAATACAATCTATATTTCTAGAGGCAACTGGTCCCTGCTTCATACAATATTTGCTTGGACTGACTCATTATGCAGTTTATTATACAATTATACTTATCTTGATCTTTCTATATTTCTAGAGGCAACTGGTCCCTGCTTCATACAATATTTGCTTGGACTGACTCATTATGCAGTTTATTATACTATTTTATTATACAATTATACTTATCCTGATCCCTTGGATATCACTTAGTGATACAAACAATGTAATTATATACTCCATTGAAAATACATATTCATTTATTTTCAGCCCATACTTTGCCATCAAGCAGAAGCTTCATTCTCCACAATCTTGATTCCTCACCTATCTCCCCAACGTGTTCGCCATTGGTTCATGTCCTGTCAGCTCCCGGGTTAGACCATGGCAGCCCCCGCATCATGAGAGCACGCATCCACCATCTATCTTTGGGTCATGTGTGAGTGTGATCTTTTTCATTTCTGTTCATGTACAGATGTTACAATATCACACTCCTCAATCATATATAGTAACATGTTGTTTACTGTCTCATTCATTTTTAGACAATTTATCTCATATATACTCCTGATGAGTGAGCTTACTGAAGACTCACGAAACGCGTCGAGTTACTACAATATATGAGTGCAACCCATATTTTTATCGATATTGTTATTCATGTGTATTGTTGATGCTATTATGCCGCATGCCCATTGCGTTGTTATTTTATTGTTGTTATCATTCATATGCAACTACATCATTAACCGCTTCCATACAGAGCAGTTAGACCCCCTTCCTGCCCAGACCAATTTTCAGCTTTCAGCACTCTCACACTTTGAATGACAATTGCTCAGTCATGCTACACTGTAACCAAACAAAATTTTTATAATTTTTTTCACACAAATAGAGCTTTCTTTTGGTGGTATTTGATCACAGCTGGGGTTTTTTTTTTCCGTGATATAAGCAAAAAAAGAGCAAAAATTTTGCAAAAAAAACACTTTTTTTTAGTTTCTATTATAAAATTTTGCAAAAAATTAATTTTTCTTCATACATTTGGGCCAAAATTTATACTGCTACATATCTCTGGTAAAATTAACCCAAATTAGTGTATATTATTTAGTCTGTGTGAAAGTTATTGAGTCTAGAAGCTATGGTAACAATTACTGAAAATTGATCACACCAGATGTACTGATGGCCTATCTCCTTTCTTGAGGCCCTGAAATGTCAGGACAGTACAAATACCCCCCCAAATGACCCTTTTTTGTAAAGTAGACAGTCCAAGGTATTTAGTAAGAGGCATGGTGAGTTTTTTGAAGTTATCATTTTTTCCCACAATTCTTGGGAAAATGAAGAAAACATTTTTTTTTCTTTTTTTTTCCCAAAACGTTGTCAATTTATAAGCTATTTCTAACACATAGCATGTACACAGCAAAAATGACACCCCAAAATTCATTCTGCTACTCCTTCTGAGTATGGTGATACCACATGTGTGAGACTTTTACACAGCCTGGCCACAAAAAGAGACTCCACGTCCAAGTAGCACCATAAGGCGTTTTAGGAGCATAAATACACATAAAACTTTCTTACTACCTATCACACTTTACAAGGCCCTAGAGCACCAATACAATGGAAAAGTCCACAAAATGACCCCATTTTGGAAAGCAAACACTCCAACGTATATTCTATGAGGCATTATGGGTCCTTTGAACATGTCATTTTTTTCCACAAGTTTTTGGAAAATGTGGGAAAAAAATAAAAACTTTTTTTTTTACACAAAGTTGTAAATTTATAGAATATTCCTAACACATAGCATGTACATAGCAAAAATGACACCCCAAAATACATTCTGCCACTCCTCCTGAGTATGGCAATACCACATGTGTGAGACTTTTTCACAGCCTAGCCATATAGAGGGGCCTAAACATCCAAGGAGCATCATCATGCATCCTAGCCACTTGCCTAGGCCTATTTTTGACATTTGGTGTTTACAAGCTAAAATCAGTTGTTTTTGCTAGAAAACTACTTAGAACCCCAAAACATTATATATTTTTTTTTAGCAGAGACCCTAGAGAATAAAATGGAGATTATTGCAATATTTTTTATCACACCGTATTTGCGCAGCGGTCTTCCAAACGCAATTTTTTGGGAAAAAAATCACTTTTTTTAATTAAAAAATAAGAAAACAGTAAAGTTAGCCCAATTGTTTTCCATAATGTGAAAGATAATGTTACGCCGAGTAAATAGATACCCAACATGTCATGCTTCAAAATTGCGCACGCTCACAGAATGGTGACAAACTTTGGTACTTAAAAATCCCCATAGGCGACATTTTAAAAATTTCTACAGGTTGCTATCTTAGAGTTACAGAGGAGGTCTAGAGCTCAAATTATTTCTCTTGCTCTAACGATCGCGACGATACCTCACATGTGTAGTTTGAACACTGTTTACATATGTGGGCGGGGTTTCCGTATGCGTTCGCTTCTGCGCGCGAGCTCGCGGGGACAGGGCGCTTTAATTTTTTTTTTTTTTTTTTTTTTTTACTATTTATTTTATTTATTATTTTTTATTTTTACACTGTTTTTTTAAAAAAAAAAAAATTGATCATTTTTATTTCTATTACAAGAAATGTAAACATTACTTGTAATAGAAAAAGGCACGACAGGACCTCTTTTTTGTGAGATCTGGGGTCAAAAAGTCCTCAGATCTCACAAGTACACTAAAAGATAGAAAAAATAAAAGAAAAAAAATAAAAAAAAATTAAATAAAATGAAAAAAAAAAAGGGACCTTTAAACTGGTTGCTAGGCAATGACGTTTGCCGTAGCTCCGGTCCTCCAAGACCATAGAGTCAAGTGAGGGCAAGCTTGCCCTCACTCGACATCCTGTCTGTGAGGATCTGGGACCGGATCGTTTTCCCCGCTGCCGGCGGGTCCGGTAAACGGGGAAAAGGACCAGAATGCAGCGGGAGGGGGGCACCTCTTCCGCCACCCCGGAAGGGTGATCCCGCGGCGAATCCGCCGCTGGGACCACCCTTATTGGAAAGCCAACCGTCCACCGTTTAAAAAAATACCAGGGTTATGGCAGCTATCTGCTGCCATAACACCGGTATTTAGGTTTAAACGGACGACGTATATAAACCTTTTTGGACTTGGACATGGTGGCTGTATGAAGGGTGACAGGTACTCGGGTACTTTGCTGGGCAGGTGACAGGTACTCTGGTACTGATGAGCAAGTGGCAGGTACTCGAGTACTCCGATAGGCAGGTGACAGGTACTCGGGTACTCTTATGGGCAGGTGACAGGCAGGTGATAGGTACTGATGAGTAGTACTGATACTGATAGGTGATACTGATACTGTACTGATGATGGGTACGGATGATCAGTACTGATACTAATAGGTGATAGGTACTGATGGGTACTGATGAGTACTGATGAGTAGTGATGGGTAATGATGAGCAGGTGGCAAGTACTCGGGTACTTCAGGTGTCAGGTACTCTGATGAGCAGGTGGAAGGTACTCGGGTACTCTGTTGGGTAGGTGACAGGTACTTGGGTACTCTGATGGGTAGGTGACAGGTACTCGGGTACTCCGATGACGGGTACTCAAAGTACCAGAGTACCTGTCGTCAGAGTACCCGAGTACCTGTCATCAGAGTACCCGAGTACCTGTCATCAGAGTACCCGAGTACCTGTCATCAGAGTACCCGAGTACCCGTCATCAGAGTATCCGAGTACCCGTCATCAGCGTACCCGAGTACCTGTCATCAGAGTACCCGAGTACCTGTCATCAGAGTACCCGAGTACCCATCATCAGAGTACCCGAGTACCCGTCACCAGCCCATCAGAGTACCCGAGTACCTGTCATCAGAGTACCCGAGTACCTGTCACCAGCCCATCAGAGTACCTGTCATCAGAGTACCCGAGTACCTGTCATCAGAGTACCTGAGTACCTGTCATCAGCCCATCAGAGTACCCAAGTACCTGTCATCAGAGTACCTGATGGGCTGGTGACAGGTACTCGGGTACTTTGATGGGCTAGTGACAGGTGCTCTTTATTGGGGGGGGGCAATCAGTGTGTTTGGGGTGCACTGTACTTGGTAACTAGCTGTTACCACAATCTCCTCCTCACACAGGATCAGTGTGTGAGGAGGAGAACACGGTGACAGCTAGTTACCGTGTTCTCTGATGACATTTGTGACCGGCTGTGATTGGACACAGCCGGTCACGTTGTAAAGAGCCAATTTCATTGGCTCTTTACCTAGATCGGGGATCGACTCTGTCCGAGGGACGAGCCTCGTCCCCGATCGCCGCGCTGCGCGCCCCCGGGGGCGCGCATTAAGGAAGGAACGAGCGGCTCGCGCTGCAGCCGCTCATGTGATCGGCTGTGATTGACACAGCCGATCACGTGGTAAACAGCCAATTTCATTGGCTGTTTACCTTGATCGGGGTTGGGCTCAGTCCGAGCCTCACCCCCGATCGCCGCGCTGCGCGCCCCCGGGGGCGCGCAGTAGCGGGGAGATCCGGGCGCCGTCATATGACGTCCGCCCGGATCGAGAAAGGATTTGTGCCGACGTCATTTGACATGACGCGGTACGGAAGGGGTTAAAATTTGTAATATTTTTTTTACCATCTTTGTACTATGGTCACTAAATGTATATACCTCATTTAAAGTCCCACCCCAAGGGCACCCTTTTTCTTCTTTTTTCAGTATGAACCGGGATGGAGGTATTTACATGGAACCATGTCAGACCATTTCTTTAGCGAACAAACTCGAACAAACGAACAAACAAACAAACTCAAACCATGGAACTTAAATCCAACTTCAATCATTATAGCAAACAGCAATAGAGAGAGAGAGAGAGAAATATATCCACCATTTGTTATACTGTATTCAGCACATGTTTGTACATGGACTGTCTGCTGTAAAGTGTCAGTGCTATCTCTGAAGAAAAGTTGAAGTTAATAAAGAAGATATTTTAAGCGTTTGGTGTGCTCTTTAAACCTACTGCTTTCCATAGAACGGTATTGGAGGAATTTATAGAGTAACAGACAGTCTGGTTAGACTGAAATCAGAGAAATCCAATTCTTCTAATGCCACAGCGCATAAGGCACTTTGTAGTGCTGCGCCTGCCACAGTTTGACCCCTATACTATACGGTATTTGGGTCCCATCCATTTGGTGAGCGCAATCTATTTTTTACCTTCACTGGTGTTGGGATTTGCTGCACAACTAGTTTACATAATTTTTTCGTGTTGGATTTCTTTTCATCACCACTTTTTCTTATATGAATTTTTTGATTGGACATTATATGTTGTCGGACATTATTATCATCATTAGCGCTGCACATTTGTATTTTGCACCTGCCAATTTAAAGTACAGGAACTTACCCTTCTGCTGAATCCATGTCAAACCGAGGGCCACATGAAGGAGATTGCGGCGGCTCTGATTCAGGGAACATTCAGAACTTCTTCTCCCTGGCAGCACAGTGCACCTGCTAGGCTTCACGGGACAGAATGGCATCAGGCTCTGCAATGTGGGAGAGGACCTTGCAGCAGGCAGCTAAGCAGAAAGGGAGCTGCTCTCTTCCCCGCACCACCACTACGGCTACCGGAGTACCCCTTTCCCCCAGCTCCAGCCTCTCTGATATTCCTCCCTTGCTGAGGGACAATCAGCCTGTCAACATGGGAACCAAAGGTGAGCCTGCTCTATCTTCCTCCTCGTGTCCCTCTGCAACCTCTGCCACAAGCCCTGTTCTCTCCCCAGCAGATATGTCTGCTATTTTACTATCTCTCCCCACAAGACAGGACATGAATTCTATCGTACACAGACTAGAGACTTCATTTAGCAATGACATTACCTAAGTCAAACAGTCTGTTACTGTCCTTGAGACCACTGTCACCACACTATCAGAAGACAGGGATGCCATTGTGCAGAGGCTTAGTGCCTTGGAAGCTCTCCATGATAAATACCAGGAAACTGTGCACCGTATTCGCCTCCAACAAGATGACTTTGAAAATAGCCATAGGCAAAATAATATTAAGCTCAATGGTATTCCTGATACAACCAGCTTAGCGGACCTGCAGTCACTGTTACCGGCATCTTCAATGAGCTTCTTGGCAGTCTCACTATATGTCCAATTGAAACTGACAGGGTGTACAGGGTTTATGTTCCTGGCAGTCCTGACCACACCTTGCCCAGGGGCATATTATGTAGGGTGCATTTCTACACACTGAAAGAAGAAATCATGAGACGGGCATGGAACCGAGGGCCTACACAGTTCGATGGCGCCTCTATACAGCTTCTTCCAAACTTGTCCCGTAGGACCCTGCTCATGCGTCACCAGATAAGACCCTTGCTGGACAAAATAAAAGACTGTGGTGGCACCTATGTCTGGAATTATCCTTTCGATCTGACCATCCACCTACATTCTGAACACTTTATCCTCAATAGGGATGATCGAACTTTTGAAAAGTTTGGTTCGACCAGAACACCCGAACTTCCCGAAAGTTCGGCCCGGATTTCAGAACCCCATTGAAATCAATGGGACCCGAAATTCAGTAATCAAAAAACACAATTTTGAAGCCCTAAAACCCAACAAATGCCCCTAAAAAGTGCCTAGGGTTCTGGGTCATGCCACAGGGACTATTAATCACACAAAAAAAGTTCTTAAAAATTGTCATTTTTGATAGAGAGCCAATTATTGAAAAAATTATTGAAAAAAAATTGAGATTTCTTTGGATTTAGTGTCTGGGGGGTCTAAAAAGTGTACCTGTGAAGTTTCAGCTCTGTAGCATGTCCAAAACCAGAAGAAAAAAAAAGATTGTTTGTATTAGAATTGCAGTAGAGCAGGATAGTGGCTCCGCTATTTTCACACCCGGCCGTTTTTGTTGCAGGTGTTTATTGGGCTTTTTTGTGGACGTCTTTGGAGGCAGGTATGACATCTGAACTTCTGTGTAGGGGTATATATACACACACACATGTATGTATATATACACATACACATATATAGTATGCAGAACCGCTCCTATCACACCTATATGTGTGTATGTATATAAATACATATGTGTGTGTGTATATATACCCCTATACAGAAGTTCAGATGTTATGCCTGCCTCCAAAGACGACCTGGTCGCCTCACAGGTCGCCTTAGTGTGAATCGGGACTAAGTGTGGAGATCTTACAGCCGACAGCTGTTCGTCTATGAGGACTCGGTATTATATACAATTTTTTCTTATCTCTCCTCCCCTCCCCCCCTCCCCCCCCCCCTCGCAGGCCCAACCGAGGGCATACGCACAAGAGAGAAATAAACTGAGAAAGAAAGAAGAGAAAGAGAAAAAAAAAAAGAGAATACGTATACCCCCCCCCCTCCCTCTTCCCTACCCTTATATGTACAATCAAGCTAAAAAAAAAAACAAAAAAAAAAACAAAAAAAAAAAAACCCTAGTTACCTTAACTTCGCGCAACCAGGTGCGGCCTACTGTGGGGTAAATGTGATTGCCAGGCTCCGTGAGGAATAAGATCCACAAAAAAAAAGAAACCAAAAATTGGAAGAAAAAAATCAAAAAAAAAAAAAAGGGAAAAAGAAAAAAACAAACACTATGTGCATGGAGCCGTGAACAGAGAGGGCCCACCTCTATATATGCGGAGAGAAGACAAAAGGAGAGAATCCTTCCCCTCCCTTCCTCCTCCCCTACCACTAGAGAAGGCGGGAGAGGAGGAGGGGGGGAGAGAGAGAGGGAAAAAAAAAAGAGAAAAAAAAACCTCAACCCTCCCTCTCTCTCATGTAGGCTGCGCATACGGGGTCCGAGTCACTGGCTGTAGAGGTACGAGCACCGCTCTGGTTCACGGAGCTCCGGCTCTCTGCGTCCTCACGGCGCCATTACCTAGCCACACCCCCCAATTTTTGATTTCACTCCTCACTACCTATCACAGTTTCGGAGGCCCTGAAATTTCAAGATAGCACAAAACCTCCCCCCAAATGACCCCATTTTGGAAAGTAGACACCCTAAGCTATTTGCTGAGAGGCATGGTGAGTCCATGGAATATTTTATATTTTGCCACAAGTTTTATGAAAATTACATTTTTTTTTTTATTCATTTTTTTTAACACAAAGTTGTCACTAAAAAATAAATTGCTCACACATGCCATGGGTATATGTGGAATGACACCCCAAAATACATTCTGCTGCCTCTCCTGAGTACAGGGATACCCCATGTTAGAGACTTTTTGGCAGTCTAGCCGCATACAGGACCCCAAAACCAATCACCAACTTCAGGCTTTCCAAGGGCGTAAACTGTTGATTTCACTCCTTACTACCTATCACAGTTTCAGAGGCCATGAAATGCCAAGACAGCACAACCCCCCCCCCCCCAAATGACCCCTTTTTGGAAAGTAGACACCCTAAGCTATTTGCGGAGAGGCATATTGAGTGTTTTGCAGATCTTACTTTTTGTCACAAAGTTTTGCAATTTGAAAAAAAAGAGGGGAAAAAATGCATTTTCCTTTTTTTTCTTCATTTTCCAAAATAAATGAGAGCTGCAAAATACTCACCATGCATCTTAGCAAATACCTTGGGGTGTCTACCTTTCGAAAAGTGGTCATTTGGGGGGGGGGGGGGGGGGTTTGTGCTATCTTGGCATTTCATGGCCTTCAAAACTGTGATAGGATAGGTAGTGAGGAGTGAAATCAACAATTTACACCCTTAGAAAGCCTGAAGTCGGTGATTGGTTTTGTCAATATATCATTTAGTGACAACTTTGTATAAATAAAATATTCCATGGACTCAACATGCCTCTCAGCAAATAACTTGGAGTGTCTACTTTGCAAAATTGGGTCATTTGGGGGGGGGGGGGGGGGGGTTTGTGCTACCTTGAAATTTCAGGGCCTCTGAAACTGTGACAGGTAGTGCGGAAGTAAAATGCACAATTTACGCCATTAGAAAATCTGAAAGTGGTGTATGGATTTCGGGGTCCCGTGCACAGCTAGGCTCCCAAAAAGTCTCACACATGTGGTATTCCTGTACTCAGAAGATGCAGCAGAATGTATTTTGGGGTGTCACTTCACATATACCCATGGCATGTGTGAGCAATATATCATTTAGTGACAACTTTGTGTAAAAAAACAAAAGAAAACCCCAAAAAATAATAATTTTCCCGAAAATTGTGGCAAAATATAAAATATTCCATGGACTCACCATGCCTCTCAGCAAATAGCTAGGAGTGTCTACTTTGCAAAATGGGGTCATTTGGGGGAGTTTTGTGCTATCTTGAAATTTCAGGGCCTCTGAAACTGACAGGTAATGCGGAGGTAAAATAAGCAATTTACACCATTAGAAAACCTGAAGGTCGAGAACATTTGTATATCGGAAGGTAATAAGAATAGTATCTCCAATATCTATAACATTTTGGAGACAGAAATAACACAGACAGTACCGCCTTTCATAGAAAAATGGGAGAGGGAATTGGGAACACAAAGGAGGGATTTTCACCTAGGAAAAAGTCTGAGGTTAATGCATGGTTCCGCAGTAGACATGAACACAGCGGAAATTAATTATAAATGTATCGCTAGATGGTATAATACCCCAGATAAAGCCCATAACTACCAGAAGGAAAAATCAAAATATTGCTGGAGGGGATGTGAGGAAATTGGTACAATGGCACATATATGGTGGGATTGCCCCAAAATAAAAAAAATACTGGAAGGAAGTCCTTGCCCAAATTAAAAAGGTTACAAATATCGATGTTCCAGAAGAGCCATGGTTCTGCCTATTCCATGGTATAAAGAATTCAATAAAACAATATAAAATAACCCTAATACCTCATCTAAAGAATGCCGCAAAAGGTTTGATCCCCCCTGTTTTGGCAGAAAGAAGAGCCCCCAACAGTAGGAGATTGGATTAACAGGGTAGAGAGGATAAGACTGATGGAATATTTATGAAATGGGGGAGAGGATGAGACAGAGGAATGGGTGAACATATGGGAGGAATAGAATGACTTTAAGAAAACAAGTGAATACACCAAGTGGAGAGTAGGGAGGGAGGAGGATGGGTGAGGAAGGGAGAGGGAGGGTTAGGGAGGGGGAGGTGAATGAGCGGGATAATGGGGTAAAAATGTAATTTGATGGACTTATTTTAATATGTGTTTTGTATTTTGAAAAATTAAGCAATAAACAAATAAAAAAAAAAAAAAGAAAACCTGAAGGTGGTGATTAGCTTTCGGGGTTCTGTACACAGCTAGGCTCCCAAAAAGTCTCACACATGCGGTATCTCTGTACTCAGGAGAAGCAGCAAAATCTATTTTAGGGTGTCATTTCACATATACCCATGGCATGCGTGAGCAATATATAATTTAGTGACAACTTTGTGTAAAAAAACAAAAACAAATTGTCACCTTCCCAAAACTTAGGGCAAAATATAAAATACTCCATGGACTCAATATTCCTCTCAGCAAATAGCTTTGGGTGTCTACTTTCCAAAAATGGGTCATTTGGGGGGTGTTTGAACTGTCCTGGCATTTTATGCTCAATCTTAGTTACACATCACCCACTCTTCTAACGACTTGAAAACCAAGCCTTTTCTGTGACTTTTTGTTTACATGAAAAAAATATTTTTTTTTTACTAGAAAATTACTTTGGATCCCCAAACATTATATATTTTATTAAATCAGAGGCCTTACAGAACAAAATGGTGGATGTTGCAAATGTTTTTGTGACACGGTATTTGCGCACAGATTTTCCAAACACGATTTCTGCGGAAAAATTACATTATTTTAAACTTTAATGCACAAATACACTATATAATTCCAAATAGGTTGGTAAAAATTTAAAATATGATCTTATGCCGAATACATAGATACCAAACATGACATGCTTTAAAAATTGCGCACACCTGTGCAGCGGCAACAAACTATGTACATTTTTAAAAGCATTTACAGGTTACCACTTTAGACTTACAGTGGAGGTCTACTGCAAGAATTACTGCCCACGACCTGGCATTCGCGACGATACCTCACATGCATGCTGGAATTGCGGTTTACATATGACACTAGACAGGGGCGGACTGAACGGTCAGGCACTTCGGACATGGTCCGAGGGCCCGGCCGGGAAGGGGGGCCCGGTAGGGAAGGGGACCAGCCGGCCAGTACAGCATTAATTCACCCAATGTTGTCTCAGAGACAAAATCGGGCTATCGGGGGCCCGGCAGCCAGCGCTATGGGACTGGTTGGCAAATTGAACTGGGAATTTTATCTTTGTTTGTTTCATGTGCGTTGCCCTTCCATGTGTTCTTTGCTATGAAGGCCAGTTATAGGTGGGGGCAGAGGCCATTTTCTTTGTTGTATATGTGTACTGGTGAGTGGACATACTGGGTGCCTTTGCTGTAACACTATCAGCTGGGCTTCCATTATGCCCCCAATTACCTTTCAGGAGGTATGGGCCACCTCCAGGCTCACCTGCCCCCTATCTATCCATTAGCTTGCATGTGCTCCCACTGTGGAGACTCTTTAAAATTCATTAGAGTTAGGACTGCAGGTAACAGGGAGCCTTGACGTGGCCCTGCAGCTTTCACATGCGTTTGCAAATGTGTGCTAACTAAACCCCTGTATTGACGCAAACTGTTAGACAGGCCAATTTGGTTGGTAAGCAGACTGGTTGGCAAATTGAACTGGGAATTTTATCTTTGTTTGTTTTATGTGCGTTGCCCTTCCATGTGTTCTTTGCTATGGAGGCCAGTTATAGGTGGGGGCAGAGGCCATTTTCTTTGTTGTATATGTGTACTGGTGAGTGGACATACTGGGTGCCTTTGCTGTAACACTATCAGCTGGGCTTCCATTATGCCCCCAATTACCTTTCAGGAGGGATGGGCCACCTCCAGGCTCACCTGCCCCCTATCTATCCATTAGCTTGCATGTGCTCCCACTGTGGAGACTCTTTAAAATTCATTAGAGTTAGGACTGCAGGTAACAGGGAGCCTTGACGTGGCCCTGCAGCTTTCACATGCGTTTGCAAATGTGTGCTAACTAAACCCCTGTATTGACGCAAACTGTTAGACAGGCCAATTTGGTTGGTAAGCAGACTGGTTGGCAAATTGAACTGGGAATTTTATCTTTGTTTGTTTCATGTGCGTTGCCCTTCCATGTGTTCTTTGCTATGAAGGCCAGTTATAGGTGGGGGCAGAGGCCATTTTCTTTGTTGGCTATGGGAGTGGGAGGAGGGGAGGGGCCCGGCGGCCGTCACTATGGAAGTGGGAGGAGGGAAGAGGAGGGGCCCAGCGGCCGGCGCTATGGAATTGGGAGGAGGGGAGGGGCTCAGCATTCGGCGCTATGGTAGTGGGGGAAGGGGAGGGGCCCTGTGGCCGGCGCTGCTTCCGTGGAAGGAGGGGCCCATCTGGGGTTTCCATGGTGTCCTCAGTGAGAGGGGGAGCATCGGCGTCGCATACTGAGTGACATTGCGTCGATGTCACAATGTCCACAGGTAGGTAATTTCTCTAAGTAGATGGTAACAGTTTAAGAATGATGGTATGGTACAGGCTTTGTTCAAGGCAAGCCCAACTAAATGCCAGATCCACTGACACCCCCACCAATATGTGATCTCCCCCAAATTCACCATGGTGGTGGCGGTCGGTGGCGAATTGTGTAGTGGGGGAATGACACAGTGGTGAA
Organism: Pelophylax lessonae; assembly: GCF_965119305.1. Classification (NCBI taxonomy): domain Eukaryota; kingdom Metazoa; phylum Chordata; class Amphibia; order Anura; family Ranidae; genus Pelophylax; species Pelophylax lessonae. Next base: position 170,462,857 of record NC_138778.1, read on the forward strand.
CTTGGGGGCGATCACATATTGGTGGGGGGTGTCAGTGGTGGTGTAGGGGGGGTTATACACAGCGGAGATGTCTCCACAGCTGTGTCACCCCCCCCCACACCACCACTGACACCCCCACCAATATGTGATCTCCCCCAAGTTCACAGCAGTGTTATCCCCCCCTACACCACCACTGACACCCCACCAATATGTGATCTCCCCCAAGTGTGATCTCCCCCAAGTTCACCGCTGTGTCATAACCCCCCACACCACCACTGACACCCCTACCAATATGCGATCTACCCCAAATTCACCCCTGTGTCATACCCCCCCCCCACACCACCACTGACACCCCCACCAATATTTGATCTCCCCCAAATTTGCCACTGTGTCATACCCCCCTCCCCTTCACCACCACTGACACCCCCACCAATATGTGATCTCCCCACCAAATTCACCACCGCTATGTCATAACCCCCCACCTATACCAAACATCACCACCGACACCCCCACCAATATGTGATCTCCCCCGAATTAACTACCGCGGTGTCACCCCCCCCCCCCTTTCACCACACAATTCACCACTGACACTCCCACCAATATGTAATCTCACCAAATTCACCACTGCTGTGTCATCCCCCACCACCCCACACATTTCACCACTGTCATCCCCTCCCCCCACCCCAACATGTGATCTCCCCACCAAATTCACCACCACTGTATCATACTACCCCCCCCCCCCCACAATTCACCACTGATCTCCTCACCAAATTCACCACTACTGTGTCATTCGGGGGGAATGACACAGCAGTGGTGAATGTGTTGAGGAGATCAGTGGTAAATTGTGTGGGGGGTATGATACAGTGGTGGTGTAGGGCCCCCCCCCGCCGAACCACACAATTCACCACTGACACCCCCCACTCTAATATGTGATCTCCCCACCAAATTCACCACTGCTGTGTCACCCTCCCCCCTTTACACCACACAATTCACCACTGCTGTGTCACCCCCCCCCCCCATTACACCAACAATTCACTACTGACACCCCACCAATATGTGATCTCCCCCAAATTCACCGCCGCTGTCATTCCCCACCACTCAATTCGCCACTGGTAATTGTCCACTGCCTACCACCCCCACTGCTACACAGTGACCCCCCCCAGACCTGGCAATTAACCACTGCCTACCACGCCCACTGCTACACAGTGACCCCCCCTAGACCTGGCATTCTGGCATTCCCCACTGCCCGCCCCCCCCCCTTACTGCTACAATGTGATTCTCCCCCTGACCTGACAATTCACTGTTGCACCTCACCCCCATTGTCAATATTTAATCCCCCCCTCTAGGGTTGCCACCTCATCCCTTTAAACCATGACACATATTAATTACACGGGTTCCGTGGCTGATTAAGGTGGTAATTAAGCTCACTTGGTGCCTTATGTGCATTATATCAGCCTCAGAACCTGTGTAATTCATACGTGTCCTGGATTAAAGGGATGAGGTGGCAACACTACCCCACCTAGACCTGGCAATTTACCATTGTAATGCTTTGGTTTTGTCTGTTTATGATTTGAATTGCTCTGGCTTTGCCTATTTATGATTTGTAATACTCTGGTTTTGTATATTTATGATTTTGTAATGCACTGGTCTTGGTTTGTCTGTTTGTCATTGGTAATGTACTTGTCTTGGTTTGTAATTTTTTTGCACAGTTTGGTTTTTGCAGTCGTTATTTATATTGCACCTGTTTATAAATTATTGCACTTTTGTTCCTTGTTTCTAAAGATTGTGTAGGGTGTGGCTGGAGGCAGAATGTGGGTGTGGCGTGGTAAAATTTAAAAGATGATCTTATGCCATTATGGTATTTTGGCTTTTTTATTTTATATTTTTTGTAACTTTTTGTAATTTTTTTGTGATTTTAGTGTTAGTGTGCCCTAAACTTTGTCATATTGTACCCTACGCTAATACTCCACTAGTGTGTGGTAGCGTTGGAAACATTCCCTGATGCAGAGACCAGGTTGATCAGGACAGAAGGGACAATAATAGCAGCCTAAATCCGCGCCTGCTACAGACACGACATCTTCTTTGGGGGTTTCTTTGGGTAGGGGTACATGTGGAAAATACCTCTCATGCAGCTGGCTCACTGCATCTGGTGGGGGAAGTTGGGCAGGAGCACCTCTTAGATACAGGTAGGCTCCGATGATCTCTTCCTGGAATTATAGGAAGGATCCACCTCATTCTGACGCTTTGTATAGCACAAAGGCGATCAGCATAGCCAATTGGAATATATAAACAGACACTTTTTTGTACCAGCATCCGGCTTTACGGGCAATTAAGTACGGGGCCAAAAGCTGGTCGTTGAGATCCACCCCTCCCATATTAAGGTTATATTCATGGACACAGAGGAGTTTCTCCAAAACACCAGGAATTTGGACTGTCCTGTCTGTGTGAAGGGAGGACAGAACGAAAACATTCCTTGTATCCCTCCACTTCACTGCAAGCAATTTGTCAGTTTTCAAGCAGGCTCTCTCCCCCCGACTAAGATGGGAATTTACAAGCCATTGGGGGAAGCCCCGGCGATTAGGTTGCAAGGTGCCACATGCGCCAATTTGTAATTCAAGCAAGTGACTAAAATGTGTCACGCTTGTATAAAAATTGTCCACTTACAAATGGTACCCCTTTCCGAATAAGGGTGATAAGTCCCAAACTATCTTGCCGCTGCTCCCTGTGTAGTCTGGGCAGTTGGGGGGCTCGGAACACGGTATAGCCTTTGGCCCTGTCACTGTCACGGAACCATGAACCAGACGTACAACAACAGATAAGTGAAAATAAGAAGGCTTTATTGAAAATCAAGCTATAAAGCAGAAGTCCAAACGGATGGCGAAACCGAGGCAGAGTCCTTGCGAAGCCAGAGGTCAGGAACCAGGAGGGTAGTCAGACGAAGCCGGGATCAGGAACCAGCAGGGTAGTCAGACGAAGCCAGGATCAGGAACCAGCAGGGTAGTCAGACGAAGCCAGGATCAGGAACCAGCAGGGTAGTCAGACGAAGCCAGGATCAGGGACCAGAAGCAGCAGCAGTCTAGAAGCATGTGAACACAGGAGGACCAAGCAAGGAACTGAAGCCACAGACCTCCTTTATATATGAGCTAGGCATCCAGCTCCTCCCAGTGGGAAGGAGGAGCCGCAGGGTGGGAGGCTACAAGAAACCCAGAAACCAAGATGGCCGCCAGCACATGTCAAACGAAGGAGAACAGCAAGAAGGTAAGACCATGACAGTACCTCCCCCTCAAGGGCCCCTCCTCCGCGGAGTAAAGAACGGTTTCTGAGGGAAGCGTGCGTGGAAGGCTCGGAGCAAGGCAGGAGCATGGACATCTGCGGAGGGAACCCAGGAACGCTCCTCTGGACCATAACCACGCCAATGAACCAAAAACTGCACCCGACCGCGGACCAGGCGTGAGTCCAGGATATTGCTCACCTCATACTCCTCACGATTGCCCACTTGGACCAGACAAGGCAGAGGAACCGAGGAAGTGAAACGATTACACACCAGTGGCTTCAACAGGGAAACATGAAACACGTTGGAGATCCGCATGCCAGGAGGAAGCGCAAGGGCATAGGCTACCGGGTTTACCCTGCGAAGCACTCGGAAGGGACCAACAAAGCGAGGCGCCAGCTTGGGAGTGGGCACTCGAAGGTTGAGGTTGCGGGTGGACAACCATACACGGTCTCCGGCCTGGTAGGAAGGAGCAGGCGCTCGTCTGCGATCAGCCTGGAGTCTCTGGCGCTGCGCAGAGACCTCAAGGGACTTCTGGATCTGTACCCAAGAAGCACGTAGGACGGAAAGGTGATCCTCCACAGCCGGAATATCCTGGGGAGAGAATACCTCCGGAAACACGGCAGGTTGGAACCCATAATTGGCCATGAAGGGAGACGTCCCAGAGGAAGAGTTCACCGCCGTGTTCCTGGCAAACTCAGCCCAAGGCAGGAGGTCAACCCAATTGTCTTGGTGATCGGAGACATAGCAACGAAGGAATTGCTCCAAGGCCTGATTGGATCGTTCTGCGGCCCCATTGGACTGAGGGTGGTAGGCCGAGGAGAAGGAGAGATGAATCCCCAACTGGGAGCAAAAGGCGCGCCAGAACCTGGACACAAACTGACTCCCCCGATCCGACACAATCTCCTTGGGCAGACCGTGCAACCGGAAGACCTCCCTGGCAAAAATCGTGGCCAACTCCTGTGCAGAGGGTAACTTCTTGAGAGGAACACAGTGGCACATTTTGGAAAATCGATCCACAATCATGAGAATGACCGTATGGCCTCGGGATGCAGGGAGGTCCACAATGAAATCCATTCCCAGGTGTGACCATGGGCGCTCCCCGGTGGCTATGGGTTGCAGAAGGCCCAACGGAAGGTGCCGAGGGGACTTACTCTGGGCACAAACGGAGCATGCCGCTACATATGCGGCGATGTCGGAACGTAGGGAAGGCCACCAGAACAGACGTGAAACAGCCCAGGACAGCTGATTCTTTCCAGGATGCCCCGCGGTCTTGGAGTTATGGTAGGTTCGCAACAACCGAGTGCGCAACTCCTCAGGCACAAAACATCTGCCGTTGGGTCTCCCAGAGGGAGCACCAGATTGAGCCGCCAAAATCTGCTCACCCAGGGGAGAGGTCAGGCTGGTGCGAATGGCGGCCAGGATCTGATTCGGAGGTATGACCGAAGTCGGAATCGACTCCTCCCTGGACAGGTCGGAGTACTGCCGTGATAAGGCATCCGCCCTGATGTTCTTGAAACCGGGTAGGTAGGAGACCACGTAATTAAAACGTGACAAGAACAGAGCCCATCTGGCCTGACGTGGTGTCAATCTCTTGGCCTCAGAAAGGTAGGTCAGATTCTTGTGGTCCGTCAGGATGAGGACCGGAACCACCGAACCCTCGAGCAAGTGCCTCCATTCTTTAAGGGCCTGCACGATGGCCAATAACTCCCTGTCACCAATCTGATAGTTGCACTCCGCGGAAGACAGTTTCCGGGAGTAAAACCCACAAGGAAGCAGAGGACCCTCTGGTGTTCTACGCTGAGACAGAAGGGCGCCTACTCCCGTCTCAGACGCGTCCACCTCGAGGACAAAGGGCAACCCAGGGTTGGGATGCGACAGAATCGGAGCCGACACAAAGGCGGACTTTAGAGCCTCAAAAGCTTGGATGGCCTCGAGCGGCCAGACCTGGGAATTACTGCCCTTCCTGGTCAGATCCGTGAGAGGCTTGGCTAGCATGGAAAAGTCCCTGATGAACTTCCGATAATAATTGGTGAAGCCCAAAAAGCGCTGCAGGGAGCGAAGACCACTGGGCTGGGGCCACTGTAATACAGCCGAAACCTTCTCAGGATCCATGGTGGATAACCCCTCAGCGGAAATTATGTAACCTAAGAAGGTTACCTGGGATCGGTGAAATTCGCATTTCTCAAGCTTACCGAACAGCTTGTTCTCTCGTAACCGTTGCAACACTCGTCTGACATCCAGAATGTGGGTCTCCATGGATTCAGAATATACCAAGATGTCATCCAAATAGACCACCACACACTGCTGCAACAGGTCACGGAAAACATCGTTAATGAATTCCTGAAAGACTGCGGGCGCATTGCACAACCCAATGGGCATAACCAAGGATTCATAATGACCGGTCCTGGTGTTAAACGCGGTCTTCCACTCATCGCCCGCCTTGATCCTTACGAGGTTATATGCCGCCCTCAGGTCGAGTTTGGTAAAGACCGTGGCCCCTTTAAGGCGATCGAACAGCTCGGAAATCAAGGGTATCGGGTAAGCGTTCTTGATCGTGATGCGATTGAGACCCCTGTAATCGATGCAAGGCCTCAACTCACCGCCCTTCTTTTTCACAAAGAAAAATCCAGCCCCTGCCGGGGACGAGGATTTGCGAATGTGTCCGCGTGAAAGCGCCTCCTTCACGTACTCCTCCATGGCCTCATTCTCCGCTACCGACAGTGGATAGACCTTGCCACGAGGAGGAACGGCACCAGGTTGTAACTCGATGGCACAATCGTATGGGCGGTGCGGAGGTAGGGCAACCGCGCGCACCTTATCGAATACATCCCGGTACTCCTCGTATTCAGGAGGCAACAGAGAGTCCGAGGAAGTACACAGCAACTTGACAGGCCCATGGATGCAACTAGCCCCACACTGCGGTGACCACGAGAGGATCTCGGCCGATCTCCAATCGAAAGTCGGATTATGCTTCTGGAGCCAGGGGTACCCCAAGACCACCGAGTAGTGTGGAGACGAAATAACCTGGAAGCAGACCGACTCTCTGTGAACGGCACCAATGGCTATCCCCACTGGAAGGGTCTCATGAGTCACGTGTGGCGGCAGAAGGGGTCTGCCGTCTATCGCCTCAAGAGCCAGTGGAGAACCTCGGGCCTGCAGAGGAATGGAATTGGCGGCAGCGAACACACTATCAATGAACAAACCACCAGCACCAGAGTCCACCAACGCCTGGGTCGTCACTGAGCCCCCGACCCAGGAGAGGACAACAGTGATCAGTGGTTTGTCAACACGGGAAACCGGGGACGAGGAGACTCCACCCAAGATCTGCCCCCGACAGTATCTCAGGTGCGAGCGTTTCCCGGACGGTTCAGACATGCCAACCGAAAATGCCCACCGAGACCACAGTACATGCATCGACCCTCGCGTCTTCGGAGTACCCTCTCCCCCTCGGACAGGCGAGCAAAGCCCAGCTGCATGGGTTCACCCCCAGCCAAGTCATCCCCAGGAGGCGTGGGAGGAGAGGGAGGCACGGGTGGGACAGCAAAGGTAGGCGCCAATCTGTTAGGAGGCCTCCGCAGACTCTCCTTAAAGGAAGGTGTCTCCCTGAGTCTGGTGTCAATCAAAATCAAGAAAGAAATAAGGGACTCGAGCTCCACTGGTAGGTCCTTAGCTGCAACCTCATCCTTCAAGGCATCCGAGAGACCATGAGAGAAAGCAGCGACCAGAGCCTCATTATTCCAGCCCACCTCTGCTGCCAGGGTACGAAACTCAATGGCGTATTCAGCTACGGATCGTGAACCCTGTCTGATGGACATAAGGAGCTTCGCAGCAGAGGCAGCACGAGCCGGCACATCGAATACCCTCCGAAGAGAAGCAACAAAACCGGAAAACTCGGCAACCACCGGATTGTTGTTCTCCCATAAAGGGCTGGCCCAGGCCAAGGCCTTGTCCGAGAGCAGCGAAATTAAGAAGCCCACCTTTGATCTCTCAGTAGGAAAGGCATGTGGCAGCAACTCGAAATAAATGCCCACCTGGTTAAGGAAACCTCGGCACTGAGTTGGCTCTCCCCCAAAGCGCTGTGGAAGGGGGGCAGAACCGGTCATACCCCGAAACACCGCAGGCGCAACAACAGGTGTCGGGGTAGACTCTGGCGCAACAACCGGAGCGGCAGTAGGAGCGGGCCCAGGAGCGACAACCGACCCATCGGCAACGGGAGCGAAATGAGCCGTGCGTTCAAGCAGGGTTTGCAACGCCACGGCGAACCGACCCAACCGGTGATCCTGCTGATCAAGTCTGGCAACCAGCGTGGGTAGCGAGGATGGCCCTGTACCGTCAGAATTCATGGCTTGGTCCTAATGTCACGGAACCATGAACCAGACGTACAACAACAGATAAGTGAAAATAAGAAGGCTTTATTGAAAATCAAGCTATAAAGCAGAAGTCCAAACGGATGGCGAAACCGAGGCAGAGTCCTTGCGAAGCCAGAGGTCAGGAACCAGGAGGGTAGTCAGACGAAGCCGGGATCAGGAACCAGCAGGGTAGTCAGACGAAGCCAGGATCAGGAACCAGCAGGGTAGTCAGACGAAGCCAGGATCAGGAACCAGCAGGGTAGTCAGACGAAGCCAGGATCAGGGACCAGAAGCAGCAGCAGTCTAGAAGCATGTGAACACAGGAGGACCAAGCAAGGAACTGAAGCCACAGACCTCCTATATATATGAGCTAGGCATCCAGCTCCTCCCAGTGGGAAGGAGGAGCCGCAGGGTGGGAGGCTACAAGAAACCCAGAAACCAAGATGGCCGCCAGCACATGTCAAACGAAGGAGAACAGCAAGAAGGTAAGACCATGACAGTCACACAGCTTATACAGCTTGACCCCATATCTGGCACGCTTGCTGGGGAGATACTGCTTCAAAGCAAGGCGGGCAATAAACTTAATCAGGGACTCATCAACGCAGACAACTTGTTGAGGGGTAAACAAGGCTTCAAACCGCTGATTGAAGTGGTTTACAATGGGCCGAACTTTGTGGAGCAGGTCATATTCAGGTTCTCCCCGAGGACAACAAAGTTGTCGTTGAAGTGCATGAACCACAGAATTTGCTCGTATCTCGCCCTGGACATGGAAGCAGAGAACCCGCGCATATGGTGAATTGGGTTAGTGGACCAATATAACCGCAACTCACTCTTTTTGGTTATGCCCATGTTAAGGGAAAGGCCCAGAAAGGTTTTAAACTCGGAAACCGTTATAGGTTTCCAGCCGAATTGTCTGGCAAGGGGTGAATTTGGGTTGGCGGCGATGAATTGACCAGCATATAAATTGCTTTGGTCCACAATAGATCTGAAAAGATCTTCCACGAAAAACAGCTAAAAAAAATCCAGGTGAGTAAAATTGGCTGTTTCCACGTGGATTCCAGGTTGGGCAGTGAATAGGGGAAGTACGGCCGCTGTAGAATCAGTTGGCTGCCAATTAGGATATGCCAGCGCATCAGGGAGGGCACTATGGGCTCTATGGGCCTGTCTTCGAATTTGCGGTGGCTGCAGGCCACTACTTGTGCTAGCACCGCACCAGCTTGAACTCCACTTATGGGACTCGCCACGTTACCAAGCGATACTGCAGTGCTGCTTGTTCTAGGTCCAGGGTATTAGGCTGCTTGTGCTTGCCAGTTCACCAGAAGGTTGAGCAGCACTAGTCTCGACACTCTGCTCCATACAAGCACCCTGCAATTCCTGCACCTCAGCAACTCCAGAATGGGTCGGGTACGCCTGATCTTAACAGGGACCCATCTGTCGTCGGAGCTATCTGTCAGGGAGCCACTGTTCTCTAAAAGGTTCATATACTGACCCTGATTCTGCCAGTGAGGCTTCCCCATCGCTCTCATCTGACATGGTCAATATACTGTAGGCCTCTGCACTACTGTACCACCGTTTGGACATTTTAGCAACCAAATTTACAGGTACAGTAGTGTGACTCACAGGTAAAAAAGCACCTGGTTGTCAAGGACTATTTCAACCGCTACCAAAAAACTGCTAATGCTAGCAGGGATCAGGCCTGACTCTGCTAACACAGTGGTTTTGTGTGTTGTGTTTTTTGGAAGTGGCAGCAATCTATTGATTACTGCAGTTGCCTGGGTGGGGTGTGCTGGGCGGAGGGGCTAAATGCAGGTGCTGGAAGGAATCAGTCCTGATCGTGCAAACACCGCGTTTTGGGAACCCTAAACTATTGTGGAGGCTAGCATAGTTCTAATCAGATCAGATATTGATCACACTATACTAGTAATGAAGGTGTATGTGTGTGTATGTGTGTGTATGTGTGTGTATGTGGTAATCAAGGGGTTAACTAATATTTCTAACTATGCACCGGGGATCTGCGCTGTCCTAGACTGACACTAACGCTAACTAATGTCACCTGTGACACTAATAATAGTGATCAGAAAAAAACTGTACACTATAAAAGTGACATTGTGACAATGCAATGAAGGCATTAACTGGGGGTGATCAGGGGGGGTCAGGGGGTTAAATCTTTATTGGGGGGGCAGGTATCCTAAGCCTATACGGTCGCAAGCGCTAAACCAAGTCACAAGTCACACTAATACAGAAATATAGGCAAATGCTATATACTGTTTATAGTGTGCAATGTGACAGGGGGTGTAGGGGTTAACTGGGGGTAATCAGGGGGTTAAATCTTTATTGGGGGGGTGGCGGGGACCCGAAACATACTTGGGACAGAAACAAACTCGCTAGTGCTAACTGAAGTCACAATCACACTATCACAGAAATACAGAAAACTACTATATAACCTGTATATAGAGTGCAATGTGACAAGGGGTAAGGGGTTAACTGGGGGTGATTAGGGGGGTATCAAGGGGTTAAATCTTTATGGGGGGGTGGCGGGTATCCTAAGCCTAAAAGGAATGGTCGCAAGTCATAAGTCACACTAATACAGAAATATAGGAAACAGCTATATACTGTATAGAGTGTGCGATGTGGCAGGGGGTGTAGGGGTTAACTGGGGGGTTGATCGGGGGTTAAATGTGCCTATCTACCTGTGTGTGTGTGTGGGTGCTTGGTGCAGTACTCACAGTTTTGATCCTCTCTCTTCTCTCAATGAATCCAAAAAGGATTTTGGGAGGAGAGAGTGGGTCATTTCTGTGCCTGTGTTTACATTACACAGGCACAGGTCAGTCTCTGATTGGGCAGGACCGATCAACAGGTCCAGGCCAAAAATTATTGGCCTGGACCTGATGACTGATCGGTTCTGAACCCAATCAGACCATCAGCAGGCCGGGGGCACGCGGGAGCGCGCCCCAGAGCGGCGGGAGCGAGCGACGTAGTACTACTTCGCTGTGCCCAGTTCGGTACGGTACGGTATGGTTTGCTTTTCCACTAAAGTAGTACTAAAGTTCAGTGGGTGGGATAACAACGGGGTGGGTGGGATTCTCTGACCAATCAGTGGCTAGTAGTGACTGCATGCAAAGGATTGTGGGATATGGTACCGGGTATGGTACCTCTTGGAACCACAATCGAGGTGGTACTGTTTTTGAGAGCCGTACCGTTCGGTTCCATGCAGTGGAAAAGCGCCGCTGTACCGTACCGTACCGAACCGTTCCTACACCATACCATGCGGTACCAGCAGTGGAAAAGCACAAAAGCGAGCCGAACCGTTCGGATCCATGCAGTGGAAAAGCGCCATAGATTGCTTTTAAAAAGGCGTGGATTCTTTCCTGGGTGTACATAATATAAATGGGTACTAATATTTATCGGTAAAATCGATCCAGGGAATATCCGATTGCCTCTCGGGGGATCAGGAAGGAATTTTTTTCCCCTGCTGTAGCAAATTGGATCATGCTTTGTTGGGGTTTTTTCACCTTTCTCTGGATCAACTGCGGGTATAGGATTGTGTATATGGAATTGTATGGTTTTGTTTTCTTTACTGTTTTTCTTTTTGTTTTTTATTGGTTGAGCCAGATGGACTTGTGTCTTTTTCAAACTGACTAACTATGTAACTATGTGTTCTATTAGGTTGAGGTCAGGATTCTGTGCAGGCCAATCAGGTTCCTTTACTCCAAACTCGCTCATCCATGTCTTTATGGACCTTGTTTGTGCACAGGTGTGCAGTAATGTTGGAACAGGAAGGGCCATCCCCAAACTGTTCCCACAAAGTTGGGAGCATGACATTGTCCAAAATGTCTTAGTATGCTGATGCCTTAAGAGTTTTCTTCACTGGAACTAAGGGGCCAAGCCCAACCCCTGAAAACAACCCCACACCGTAATCCCCCCTCCACCAAATGATTTAGACCAGTGCACAAAGGCATGGATGAGTGAGTTTGAGGTGGAGGAACTTGACTGGCCAGCACCTGATCTCCTGATCTCAACCCAATAGAATATCTTTAGGATGAATTAGGGCAGAGACTGCGACCCAGGCCTTCTTGTCCAAATCAGTGCCTGACCTCACAATTGCGCTTCTAGAAGAATGGTCAAATATTCCCATAGACACACACCTAAACCTTGTGGGCAGCCTTCCCAGAGGCTGTTATAGCTGCAAAGGGTGGGCCAACTCAATATTGAACCCTATGAACTAAGACCATTAAAGCTGAGTCCCCCCCCCCCTCCAAAAATTAAAAGTCAGCAGCTACATATACTGCAGATGCTGACTTTTAATACTAGAACACTTACCTGACCTGAAATCCAGCAATGTCGGCACTGCAGCCAATGTTTCCATCCACTGTTGGGTGCTGCCGCTGCCATTGCCTTACGGCTTCACGGCCGGGTCCCTACTGCGCATGCACGAAGTGCGCTTCACTTGGTAACTAGCCTGGAAGCAGAGGGAGGAGAAGGGGTTGAACTTCTGATGTACCTCGCTGCGACGAGGCTTAACAGAAGTGGGGACAGTGTGCCTATCAAAAACAGGTACCCGCTCCCCCCTCCCCCACAAAGGTGCCAAATGTGGCACCGGAGGGGGGGGGAGGAGACAGTTAAGCAGAAGTTTCACTTTTGAGTGGAACTCCGCTTTAAAGTTCATGTGTGTGTAAAGGCAGACGTCCCAATACCTTTGGAAATATAGTGTATGAAGGATCTTCATGGCAGGTTTACCAGGTAATTTCCAATAAAAGCTGCAAATTTTTAAATATTAACCACTTGCCGACCGCTTACTGAGCTGGTACTGAGGCAAAGTGGTTAGTTATTGTCCAGCGACGTAGACCTACATCGCTGGACCTGGACTCCTCCCCTTGTGGGCGTCACGCGCTTGCCGCCGGAGGTTCGCTCCCGCTGTATTCAGTCACAGCGGGAGTCAGGCCAGGGGAGGAGCGGCAGTGATCACCGCTGCTCTTCCCGATCGTTAGGGATCGAGTGTGGAGATCCGCCCGCTTGTGTAAACAAAGCGGGCGGATCTCCTAAGTGACAAACAGTGACAGATTGCAGGATTCAGCATAACTGAACCTGCGATCTGTGCCTGTGTCACTCAGTCCCCTCCCCCCACACACGTTAGTAAGCACCAGGCATACATTAACCCCTTGATCACCAATAAAAGTTAACCCCTTCCCTGCCAGTGTCATTTTTACAGTAACAGTGCCTATTTATAGCACTGATTACTGTAGTAATGTCCCTGGTACCCCCAAAAGTGTCAAAAATGTCAGTCAAGAGTCCGATCTGTCCACCCCAATGTCGCAGTCCCGCAAAAAAAAAAAAAATCGCAGATCGCTGCCATTACTAGTTTAAAAAAAAACAATAAAAATTACATAAATTTCCCGTAGTTAATAGCTGCGATAACTTTTGCACAAACCAATCAAAATACGCTTATTGCGATTTGTTTTACCAAAAATATGTAGCAGAAAACAAATTGGCCTAAAATGTTAAAAATTTTGATTTTTAAATTCTTTTTTGGGGAATTTTATATAAAAAAATTGAAAAATATTGTTATTTTTTCAAAATTGACGCTCTTTTTTTGTATATAGCGCAAAAAGTAAAAATCGCACAGGTGATCAAATACCACCAAAAGAAAGCTCTATTTGTGGAGGGAAAAAAAACAAAAATTTAATTTGGGTACAGCATCACACGACCGCGCAATTGTCCCTTAAAATAACGCAGTGCTGAATCGCAAAATATGGCCTGGTCAGGAATGGGGTAAAATCTTCCTGTCTCAAAGCGGTTAAAAATATGCTCATTGAGAATTTTTTTGTCAAAGACATGTAGCTAAATACATTTTGGCCTAAATATATGACAAAAATTGAATATTTTGGATATTTTTTAACTGTCAAAGTAGAAAAATATTGTTATTTTTTCAAAATTGTCGCATTTTTTTATTAATATCGCAAAAAATAAAAAGCGCAGAGGGGATCAAATACCACCAAAAGAAAGCTATGTTTGTGGGAAAAAAAGGACGTAAATTTGGGTACGACGTTGCATGACCGTGCAATTGTCAGTTAAATTCGCACAGTGCCGAATCGCAAAAAGTGGCCTGGACGTAGGACAGAAAAATCCTCCGGTGGTAAAGTGGTTAAACAACTTCAAAAACGACTTTTCAAAATAAAATGTATATGAAATGTTATTGCTTGGGTTTTCTATCAGCACTGTTTCTAAAAGTGTGCAGACAAATCCTTAGCACGACTGAGAAACAGGAACTTTGAAACAGGTGGTCTCAGTGTGCTTGATGCGCTCAGGAAGGGAAAACAGAAAGAATGCAATTATAACTTTGCCCCTAAAGGAGGATCAGTTCCCAGCATACACCCACAACGTCATATCTCTGTTTTGACTGAACTAGTTTTTCTTTTCAGTATGTCATAACAAGTGTGCAAAAAAAAGATAAAGCTTTGCAAGTGCTAATCATGGGAAAAAAAACCCTGAACACTGAAAATATTCAGAAGTTTGCAGAAGTTGAGAGATGTGGGAGCCTTGTACCGTTACTTTACTGCAAGATACTGTTTAAAATTGTGAGCTGTGAAACTCCTCCCTGACGTTCTGTATAAATAAGTAAGCTTCAAAATTCTTAGCATTGCACGGGTTCTGCCTCCGGACAGAGAACTTCGTCCAAATCTTTCAGCTCAAGGTGAGAGTTCCGAGCCTGGTACATTGCACTGATAAATGTTTGATGTATTCATTTTGGGAAATCATTGAGCAACTTGTTTCTTTGGACTGTTACATTCCAATACTCAAAATAATTATTTTGAAATACATGTGAGTAAAATGGTAATTTTGAATTAAGATGTTTTCTTTTTTCTTTGTGTATATATTTTTATAATATATATATATATATATATATATATATATACACAAACCCGATTCCAAAAAAGTTGGGACACTGTACAAATTGTGAATAAAAACAGAATGCAATGATGTGGAATTTTCAAATTTCGATATTTTATTCAGAATACAACATAGATGACATGTCAAATGTTTAAACTGAGAAAATGTATAATTTTAAGGGAAAAATAAGTTGATTTTAAATTTCATGTCATCAACACATCTCAAAAAAATTGGGGCGAGGCCATGTTTACCACTGTGTGGCATCCCCTCTTCTTTTTATAACAGTCTGCAAATGTCTGGGGACTGAGGAGACAAGTTACACAAGTTTAGGAATAGAAATGTTGTCTCATTCTTGTCTAATACAGGCTTCCAGTTGCTCAACTGTCTTAGGTCTTCTTTGTCACATCTTCCTATTTATGATGCACCAAATGTTTTCTATGGGTGATAGATCTGGACTGCAGGCTGGCCATTTCAGTACCCAGATCCTCTTCTACGTAGCCATGATGTTGTAATTGATGCAGTATGTGGTCTGGCATTGTCATGTTGGAAAATGCAAGTTCTTCCCTGAAAGAGACGACATCTGGATGGGAGCATATGTTGTTCTAGAACTTGGATATACCTTTCAGCATTGATGGTGCCTTTCCAGATGTGTAAGCTGCCCATGCCACACACACTCATGCAACCCCATACCATCAGAGATGCAGGCTTCTGAACTGAGCGCTGATAACAACTTGGGTTGTCCTCGTCCTCTAGTCCGGATGACATGGCATCCCAGTTTTCCAAAAAGAACTTCAAATTTTGATTCGTCTGACCACAGAACAGTTTTCCACTTTGGCACAGTCTATTTTAAATGAGCCTTGGCCCAAAGAAAATGCCTGCGCTTCTAGATCATGTTTAGATATGGCTTCTTTTTTGGCCTATAGAGTTTTAGCCGGCAACAGCGAATGGCACGGTGGATTGTGTTCACCGGCAATGTTTTTTGGAAGTATTCCTGAGCCCATGTTGTGATTTCCATTACAGTAGAATTCCTGTATGTGATACAGTGCCATCTAAGGGCCCGAAGATCACAGGCATCCAGTATGGTTTTCCGGCCTTGACTCTTACGCACAGAGATTGTTCCAGATTCTCTGAATCTTTGGATGATATTATGCACTGTAGATAATGATAACTTCAAACTCTTTGCAATTTTTCCTTTCTCCTTTCTGATATTGCTCCACTATTTTTCGCCGCAGCATTGAAGGAATTGGTGATCCTCTGCCCATCTTGACTTCTGAGAGACACTGCCACTCCGAGAGGCTCTTTTTATACCCAATCATGTTGCCAATTGACCTTATAAGTTGCAAATTGGTCCTCCAGCTGTTCCTTATATATACATTTAACTTTTCCGGGTCTCTTATTGCTACCTGTCCCAACTTTTTTGGAATGTGTAGCTCTCATGAAATCCAAAATGAGCCAATATTTGGCATGACATTTCAAAATGTCTCACTTTTAACATTTGATATGTTATCTATATTATATTGTGAATAAAATATAAGTTTATGAGATTTGTAAATTAGTCCATTCATTTTTTACTCACAATCTGTACAGTGTCCCAACCTTTTTTGGAATTGGGTTTCTATATGTATATATATACACATGGCTTTTTTTCTCAGAAAATAGGTACAGGAACTGCCACTCTCCAATTCTTGTGCATCATCCTTAGAAGAGGCTTCCTTCTGGGATGACAGCCATGCAGACCAATTTGATGCAGTGTGCGTGGCATATGGTCTGAGCACTGACAGGCTGACCCCCCACCCCTTCAACCTCTGCAGCAATGCTGGCAGCACTCATACATCTATTTCCCAAAGACAACCTCTGGATATGACGCTGAGCACGTGCACTCAACTTCTTTGGTCGACCATGGCGAGGCCTGTTCTGTTTGCCACTGTGCTGCAGCTCAGTCTTCTTATAGCCTAGGCCATCTATATGTAGAGCAAAAATTCTTTTTTTCAGATCCTCAGAGAGTTCTTTGCCATGAGGTGCCATGTTGAACTTCCAGTGACCAGTATGAAAGAGTGAGAGCGATAACACCAAATTTAACACACCTGCTCCCCGTTCACACCTGAGACCTTGTTACACTAACGAGTCACATGAGACTGGAGAGGGAAAGTGGTTACTTGCGCCCACGAGGGACATTTTTACTTAGGGGTGTACTCACTTTTGTTGCCATTTCTTCGGTGTTATTACATGAAAAGATATAAAAAAATATTTACAAAAATGTGAGAGGTGTACTCACTTTTGAGAGATACTATATATATATATATATATATATATATATATGTATATATATATATATATATATATATATGTATATATATATATATATATATATATATATATATATATATATATATGTATATATATATATATATATATATATATATATATATATATATATATATATATATACACACAGGGCTCAAAATTAAAAAGTCCTGAGCCATTAGCCAGGCCTTAAGTGTTACTCGCCATCAATTGCCCCCCCAACCCCTACTCTGCCCCTAAGTCCAACCCTAAACACGACCTAGTGGCTATCAGTGCAGCCTCATCAGTGGCCATCAGTGCAGCATATTAGTGCCCATCAGTGCAGCATATTAGTGCTGCCTTATCAGTGCAACCCACCAGTGCAACTTACCAGTGCCACCTCATGGGTGGCCATCAGTTAAGGCTCATCAGTGCCCATCAGTACAACATATCAGTGCTGCCTTATCAGGGCAGCCTCATTAGTACCCATCAGTTTAGTTCATCAGTACCCATCATTGCCGCCTCATCAATGACCATCAGTGCAACCTCATCAGTGGTCATCAGTGCAGCCTATTAGTGCCCATCAGTGTAGCATATCAGTGCAGCCCCATCAGTGCAGCTTATCGGTTTTGCCTCATCAGTGGCCATCAGTGCCGCCTCATCAGTGACCATCAGTGCAGCCTATCATTGCCCATCAGTGCAGCCTATCAGTTCCCAAAAGTGCAGCATATCAATGCCCGACAATGCAGCATATCATTGCCAATCAGTGCAACCTATCAGTGCCCATCAGTGCAGCATGTCAGTGCCCATCAGTGCAGCATATTAGTGCCCATAAGTGCATAATATCGGTACCAACCAGTGCAGCCTATCAGTGCCCATGAGTGCAGCCTATCATTGCCCATCAGTGTAGTCCGTCATTGCCCATTAGTGCAGCATATCAGTGCTCAAAACTGCAGCATATCAGTGCCCATCAATGCAGCACATTATTGCCCATCGTTGCAGCATATCATTGCTCATCAGTGCAGAATATCAGTGCAGCATATCATTTCCCATAAGTGCAGCCTATTATTGCCCATCAGTGCAGCATATCATTGTCCATCAATGCAGCCCGTCATTGCCCATCAGTGCAGCATATCAGTGCCCATAAGTGCAGCATATCAGTGCCCATCAGTGCAGCCTATCATTTCCCATCAGTGCAACACATAATTTCCCACCAGTGTAGCATATCATTGCCCATCATTGCAGTATATCATTGCCAATCAATGCAGCCTATCATTGCTCATCAGTGCAGCAGATCAGTGCCCATAAGTCCAGCATATCAGTGCTCATCAATTCAGCATATCATTGCCCATCAGTGCAGCATATCAGTGCCCATCAATGCAGCCTATCATTGCCCAACAGTGCAGCTTATCATTGCCCATCAGTGCAGCTTTATCAGTGCCTATTAATGCAGCATATCATTGCCCGAAGGTGGAGCAGGGAAGAATTGGGAGGAAACTGTC
>NC_138778.1:171083631-171358631 GCF_965119305.1 Pelophylax lessonae
AGTTCATTTTTCTCCGGGCAGCATGCTGTAGAGAAAGGCTCTTGCTCACTGTGTGAAAGCAGTGGTCTCTCTGCAGAGGTCTGATACACTGCTGAGTCAGATCTATTGCTCTGCTATCAGTAAAGTTTATTTTCTCCCAGCAGATTGGAGATCCAGTAAAGAAAAAAAATCTTACTTCTTTATGAAACAGCTCAGTCGGTTCTTGAAATGAAGAAGTTCAAGTTTAGCTCTTTGTTCCTCAGAATTACTTTTCCGGAATGTTCTGTATTTATGGAACAGTTTAAGTAGTTTTTCATCTGTTGGTTTTATTTTTTTTTGGTGGTCAATAATGACGTGGTCACATGAGCCTACTCTCAGAAGTCCCAAACCATCGATGAAGAATTCTGCAAATTAAAAACACTATTACAAATATGTATAAAGGAAGGATGGGGCGAGATTCTAAACTGGTGTAAAAATATGCCACGGTACTATCCTTCATAGGTACAAGTAGACAGTAGGGAAAAATTAATTCCTTTTACTCCCATAGGAGAATCAGGGGTGAATATAGAGGGCTTTAGAGGTAACAGGCATAAATGGACATGTCAACAAATGTTAAAAATAATACACCCAGTCAGCTGAATGAGAACAGCTGAGAGCGTGTCTGGCGTCTTTATACACACAACTTCACTGAGTGTAACAGATCACCTGTTACAATCACCTGTTACAATCAGTTGTGTGTATAAAGACGCCGGACACGCTCTCAGCTGTTCTCATTCAGCTGACTGGGTGCGGCGGGGAAGGACATCGGTGAACACTCCTGCTTTGTATGAATGTAACATCTTTCAGAGATCCAGCTCATATTGGCAAGGGGTAATTTGTCTATTTTTCTTTTTTCTTTTGTCTTTCCGTGTGGAGTATGCCCTATAGTGCATTCTCTATTATGGTAAAAATGGGAATAAAAGGTTTTATGGGATACTAATCCCCCAGATATGTAAACTGGAGGATATGTCTTCCAAAATCCGTACGTACCAAACGGCCACGTGGGACCGGGGAGCCTCCGCAACCTGTAAACAACTGCACACCGAGAAGAAAAATTGGGGATTATAGACAATCACCTGAGAACTGGTTGCTTAAGGAAGGCTCAACTCTGGTATACAACTGCAAAAATAAACTTTTATTGGTAGTCCAATAAAAGTTTATTTTTGTAGTTGTATACCAGAGTTGAGCCTTCCTTATGCAACCAGTTCTCAGGTGATTGTCTATAATCCCCAATTTTGCTTCTTGGCGTGCATTCTCTATTATGTTTGAACACTCATTGTTCAATCAATATTGGCTGAATTGGCGCTTTATATTATAATTAATAATATTATAATATTATTTTAATATTATTATAAATTGGCTGAATTGGCGCTTTATATTATAATTTATTTTAGGATCACTTCCACCCACTGCTTCCTATATTAGAGGTGATCTCCTGGGGGTCGGCTGGTTCATATTGCTGCAAACCTTAATGATGTTTGCCCAGAAAGATTCACTGTGAATTTAGATTTTTTACTTCCCCCTTCCTCATTCTGGGAAGTAAGCAGTGGTGGCCGGCCGATAGGGGTTGCAGGGGCGCCGCCCCCCCCCCCCCCAAAAAAAAAAACAATTTTTAGCCCACTAGGGGCGCCGGACTCACTGGTGACTATAGGGGGGGTGGGGTTTTCCAACCGGCAGAGGCGACGATTGGTGGCCTTCTGAGGGGTCATCTGGGCACAGGGCACTGCGCTCCGACACTCCCCCTGTGATGTCCTGCATGTGATTGGTCCAGACTCCAGCCTGGACCAATCATGATTCAGGACATCCCTGCTGACTTCGTTGGGGACGGTGCCGGTGCATGCATCAGTCACTCACCGTCACCGCCCGGTCACCTTCCCGCTGCCGCAAACGAAGAGGAGTCTCGAGGAGGAGACAAGCCGGCGCCGCGCACCTTCCGGCCAGTTCCCGCCGCAGAACGAAGAGGAGAGGAGAAGCCACTCATCTTCCCGCCGCCGTCAGCATGAAGAGGACTCAAGGAGAGGAGGAGAGGAGCAGCCGTCTTGGACGTCTCGCAGGCAGCGTGAGTGTGGAGTCAGTGAGCCAGCCCAGGAGAGCAGGTAAGTGATTGAAGCCGCTGCAGCGATGCCATGACCTGTGACCTGACCTGTGACCTGACTGTGACATGACCTGTGACATGACCTGTGACATGACCTGTGACATGACCTGTGACATGACCTGTGTGACATGCCTGTGACATGATCTGTGACATGACCTGTGACATGACCTGTGACATGACCTGTGGCATGACCTGTGAAATGACCTGTGACATGCCTGTGACATGGCCTGTGACATGCCTGTGATATGGCCTGTGACATGGCCTGTGACATGGCCTGTGACATGACCTGTGACATGACCTGTGACATGGCCTGTGACATGACCTGTGACATGTCTGTGACATGACCTGTGACTTGCCTGTGACATGACCTGTGACTTGCCTGTGACATGACCTGTGACATGACCTGTGACATGGCCTGTGACATGACCTGTGAAATGCCTTTGAAATGACCTGTGACCTGACCTGTGACTGGACTGTGACATGACCTGTGACCTGACTGTGACATGACCTGTGACATGCCTGTGACATGACCTGTGACCTGACTGTGTGACATGCCTGTGACATGGCCTGTGACATGACCTGTGACATGATCTGTGACACGCCTGTGACATGGCCTGTGACATGACCTGTGACATGCCTGTGACATGGCCTGTGACATGACCTGTGACATGCCTGTGACATGACCTGTGACATGCCTGTGACATGACCTGTGAAATGACCCGTGACATGCCTGTGACATGGCCTGTGACATGCCTGTGACATGACCTGTGACATGACCTGTGACATGCCTGTGCCATGACCTGTGACATGCCTGTGCCATGACCTGTGCCATGCCCTTACCATGACCTGTGCCATGCCTGTGCCATGACCTGTGACATGCCCTTACCATGACCTGTGACATGCCTATACCATGATCTGTGCCATGCCTGTACCATCACCTGTGCCAAGACCTGTTCCATGCCTATACAATCTCCTGTACCATGACATGTGCCATGCCTGTACCATCACCTGTGCCATGCCTATACCATCACATGTGCCATGCCTATAACATCACATGTGCCATGCCTATACCATCACCTGTGTCATGCCTATACCATCACCTGTGCCATGCCTATACCATCTCCTGTACCATCATCTGTGCCATGCTTATACCATCACCTGTGCCATGCCTGTACCATGACCTCAAAGTCACACAATTTTTTACCGCGTTTTTTTGCCGCGAAGCAATACCTATTAACTTTTTTCTTTTTTGCACCCCCCAAAAATTTTGAGCACCAGCTGCCACTGGAAGTTAGTATATACTTCTCTGTACCAGTTGCAATCTTGCACGTTTCACTTTTTCTTTCTGTGTTTGTGTGACACAGTCATGTATACAGTATATGTTTTTTCCTCTTTAGATAACATAGCAATCTCTCTGTGTCAGCGGATGGATCTCTGTTTCTTACAGTATATTGCCCATGCACATGTTTTGCTTCTTAATAGAGTATTTCCTAAATTCCCTAATCTATCGAGAGTTTCGCTGGTTAGGGGAAATATTTATTGTCCTCAGTAATCATCGAAGGTATTGAATTTTTTATACATACTTTTTTATATTTTAGTTTTTGTACATGTGATGGTTTGCTGGACATATATCCCGCTACCCCAGTCTCTGGTATCTGTTTGGGTTTTCATTATCGCTCCTCTGATGGGAAGGCTCCTCCTCCCCCCCCCCTCCCCTTCTTTTCCCTTGACCTCTGACTATTTATAAATGGTATTGTGATTTTGACTGATACGTATATGTGTATATGTATGATGTGTATATATACAGGTATGTTGTTATTTAAATATTACTATACTAATTATCAATTAGGATTTGTTTGACTGTACTTTATGCTTCCAGTGGTGTCTATTCTATCTGTCATAAGATTCTGAAGAAGCCCTTATCCTCGGGGCGAAACACGTAGATCCAACTTCAGAGTGACCCACATCTGATGTTATCTTTGTTTAGTTAGATATATAATATGTTATGATGTACTCTGTGTTTGAATCATTGTCTTGTTTTTATACTTTTTTGATACCAATAAAATGTATTATTTTTAACATATGTTGACATGTCCATTGATGCCTGGTACATCTAAATCCCTCTATATTCACCCCTGGTTCTCCTATGGGAATAAGAGGGATGAATTTTAACCTACTGTACACTATTACAAATACTTCTCTTTTTCAAGTACAACAAAAGGCTTATTTTTTGCCAATCAAAACAAGTACCAAATACAGTTAATATGGGATAAGCAAAACCTTCCTTAGCGAGGTATGAGCGTACAACGTCACTTCCGGCTGGTGGAACGCACGCCGCACTCTGATGTAACCACTAAGCTGCACACAGACATAGAGGATTGTTCTGATTTTAAATGTAAGTGGATACTTTCTTGTAATAAAGCGGTTCAAACGTATTTTCACTATGGCGAGTCCTTTCTTTATCTGTGTCACTGAGGAGGAGTATACAGGAAATATTAGGGTATAGCAGCCCGGCACAGCCTTCTGTGGTTCCTGCCCAGACCTGCATTGGGACCAGGGCCAGTGCTAGACTTTTTT
Source organism: Pelophylax lessonae (assembly GCF_965119305.1). Lineage (NCBI taxonomy): Eukaryota > Metazoa > Chordata > Amphibia > Anura > Ranidae > Pelophylax > Pelophylax lessonae. The sequence continues at coordinate 171,088,322 of NC_138778.1, forward strand.
TTTTTGCCCTAGGCAAGACCAGCTACTTGCCTCCCCCCCCTGCCCCGAGAGAGAGGGGGAGGGTTGAGGGAGGTCTGAGAGAGAGGGAAGTCTGTGAGAAAGGGAGGGGAGAGGCTGGACTGAGGGGGGGGGCTGAAAGAGAGGGGACCTTGAAAGAGGGAGGGCTGAGAGAGAGGAGGGCTGAGACAGGGAGGGGAGAGGGGGGCTGAGAGAGGGAGGGCAGAGGAAGGGGGCTGAGAGAGGGAGGGGAGAGGGAGGAGAGAGGGGAGGAACTGAGAGAGGGGTAAGCTGAGAGAGAGAGGGGGTGGGGGGGCTAAGAGAGAGGGGAGGGCTTAGAGAGAGGGGGGCTGGGAGAGGAAGGGCTAAGAGAGAGGGGGTGGGGCTAAGAGAGAGGGGGGCTGAGAAAGGGGGGCTAAGAAAAGAGGGCATTGATATAGAGAGAAAGGGGAGTGAGGTGGGAGATGAGAGAGACCCCTAGCCCTGTCCCTATCTGCAGTCCCTCCTGTGTTACATTATCCCAGTCTCTGTCTGCAGATGTGCAGGCCAGGTCTTTGTGTGATGATAGACGGTACCTTCAATGCCATGATGTCAGTCTGTCTGTTGATCTGATTTGATCCTTCCAGTTCCAATGGCTCCCGCAACAGCCTGTGCCTCCTTCCTGTCCTCTGTTACAGCTCTGTGCCCCCAGTCAGCCTGTCCTCTGGGTCTGGGCCTCAGGTTAGATCGAAGAGGAAGTTGGAGCCGTCCACGCTCTGGAAGCATGGGGTACGCTTCTCGCCTCTTTAGGGGGCGGGGTCAGGAGGCAAGGTTAGGAGGAAGTGGACGCTGTGGAGCTCTTCTCCCCGGTTTCTCAGACCTATCTGCCCTTGGCTGGCCCCTCACTGATCAGCGCTGTGTGGCGATGAATGCCCAGCCACCTGCACACCAAGAGTGCTGTTGATTGCTGCTGCGCCGCCACAGACAGGGCCGATCGTAGACAGCCAGGTAGAGGAAGAGGCACACTGAGAATCTCCAGGCGCCCTCTCCTCCCAGTGGAGAGTAGGTAAGCCAGTGGCCGTGGCTGCGCCCTAGTTGGCAGTGCGCCTTAGGTGGCTGCCTAGTTTGCCTAGCAGGACATCATCTATAGGATACAGACTCTTGTCCAAAGTTGTTCCGGTGAGTGGGGACGCAGCAGGAGAGCACAGACCAACGAGCATGATTTGATTGGAGCACCACAGCACTTTTTTGCTATTTAAAGTAGCACTTTATGAACTTATATTTATTCATTTGTGGATATTTTGTATATTGTGGGAGATTAGCTCGGTGGCGGGCGTGGAGGACCCCTTGGGGGGATTCGTTATACAGGGAGATAGCCGAGAAGTGGTTGCAAACAACAGTTTGGTTTATTCATGCAATTTTCTTCAAACAAGTGCATGCAGCAAAAACATCCAAAATAAAATAAACACAAAATAAATCCTTGCCACTGTGGGCGGCTACCTTCTCACACACAGGAACCTATCTAATGAAGTCTGTCTCCAACCTACTGTTGGGCAAACTTTGCTGATCCTACAGCAGACACTCCATAGTCCACGTTTTTTCTTCACACAACAAATGTCCATTGAACATGTCCCTTTTCCTCTTCACATTGAACATGTCCCTTTGCTTGTCTCTTCACATAGCAAACAGTTCATTTATTTCTTCCACATAGAAATAGTTCATTTTCTCACCTTGAGAAGTCTTCACACTTTTTACCCTCCTCAGCGCACATCGCTCCAGGAGCTCTTCACACTTTTTACCCTCCTCAGCGCACATCGCTCCAGGAGGTCTTCTCCCATGCTCACACAGCGTCGGGAGGCACACATCTGACTGTCCTCCTCTCCCCAGCTTCACACAGCGTCAGGAGGCAGCAATCAATAGACTTCCTTTAGACAAATTATAGAGGCCTTAACTTCCTCATTCCGAACAGCTGAATGGTTTTCAACTTCTTTACACCTTCCTGCTGCCTTTGCAGCCAACACCCTATAGTAATTGGTGAATTTTCTAAACCAGGTGGAAATGTATCTCCTGTCTGTGACTACATCCACAGATTTACCTGACTTCCTGTCACAATATGCACATATTTGTACTATATTTGCACGTATTTGAGTCATGTATTGATTGCACTGGACACTTTTATATTTCATTGTTTAAAGATATTAGAGTGGTTGTGTCTCACACACTTTTCCTACCAGACACTGCAGCTCACAGTGTAAGTCCCGGTTCACATATATGCAATGTTTGAACCCTGCGAATCCACTGCGTGTTCCCGCATCGCATTCAACTCGCAGGCAGTTCACACTGCCATATGCGAATCACTGGGGGTGTCAATACAAAGTTAAGGACACCCCCAGATCAGTTAACATATCGCAGTGTGAACTGTCAGTTCAGACATGAATCAGATTGCATAAGTGTGAAAACCCATGTGATCTGATTCTGGTGCGAACCCAAAAAAGGGTCCTGTGCGTGTTGTGTCTGAATGCGATGCAAATTCAGCCATACAATCTGTATGGCTAAATTTGCATTGCACAGACATCAGTGCGCTCTGAATCACATGCGATGTCTGTCATCGCTATAGTGTGAACTGGGACTAAGGGTTTCAACAGAAGAGGCAGTGCTATCAATCCAGAAAGTATTGGCAGGACTAAGTGTGGCCAAAGGCTGATTGTTAGGCTTGTTGATAGGGAGTGACAATGCTGATAGCCATGCCCCCTGCAACATCATCTCATCCCACTGTAGTTGCCACACCATCACAGAAAGGTGCATTGGGTGGACATCACTGGCCAAGAAGGATAGGCTTAATTTTGGTCAAAGCAGAGCTCAAAGCTCTAGGCCTCCAGGGTTTAGGATCAAAGTGGCTGCATATAGACATAACTTGTATTTTAGATTTGATGATACTTTAGAAATAATTGAACACCAGGTTTGGTTAAAAATCTCCACAATGATACTGTTATGTAACAATAATGTGTCAAAGGGGGCATTTCTGGTAGAATTGAATGGGGTACAAATAGATAAATGCCCCATTGGCTACGCCTATATTTTCATACAAGATACGGCTGTGCTAAGTTCATAAATAAATGCATTATCCCTGTTCATATCATCCATTCATTTATATTACTTTATAGCAGTGATGGTGAGCCTTGGCACCCCAGATGAATTGGAACTACATTTCCCATGATGCTCAACTACACTTCAGAGTGCATGATCATCATGGGAAATATAGTTTCAAAAGATGGTTGTTAAAGATGTTAAAGATGGACCTCCATGTCTTTACCACTGCATACCTTTTTATAATTTCCTGTTACTAGAGATAAAGATTTGGTTTTTCTGAAATGTTGGTTGCATTATATGGAGTGCCCCAAGCAACATATATGCAGATCTCCTATGGAACATATTTTCAACGTAGACCTATACACCCATCACCTATACATATCATAAAAGAGGATGCAAAATACTATCAATACCTGTATGTGCTACTCGGTTCAGCTTTGGGTCAAATCCAACGCCGAGAACTCTATTTGTATGGGCCAAGAAGAAGTTTACTACTCCCGTACATAGGACACAATTAGGAAAGCCTTCAATTTGATGGTATGAACCTTTTTCCCAATGTAGACAATCACCTTCATCATCGCCTTCTTCCAGGAGGAGTGTAAAACTGAAATGGTTACCTGCCACATTACCACCTACCTGCAACAAACGCAAATCCACTATGTTAAATGACATTAAAGACTGGTACACAGTTATTGGTCCTGGACTTGAAGTGAAGTAAAAGGGATTTTCTAATCACAATAACAAAAATTTTGACTAATCCTAATGAGCAGGGGGCTGCTGAATAAAGGGACCCTGTACTAAAGATACCCTGGTAAAAACTTCTTACTCTGACAATTAACCAGGAAGCAGACTCTTGCAAAATGGCTGATGCTGCAACTTGTAGAAAATATGTCTAAGATCTTAAATTGTGAATTCAGTAGAATACTTGTAGCTGTATTAGAACACCTGAACTTAATATTGAGTCGAGGAAAGCATCTTTTTTAGCACAGCAATTCTTCATCAACAGACTGTGCTGTGATAATCTCAACACTAAGCAATATATTTCCCTATATTGCTAAGCCGCCATCGTTGCTAAGACTAAGCCGTCACTATTTTTGCACAGACTGCACTGCAGGCAGCCGTCCTGGCTTGAAAACGTGTTTGTTTAGTCTTCATTATATGTAAGTGCAATTTTCAATAAATCCATGTTGTTTTAAAGATAATGCACTATTAGTCTGCTTCCTCTCTGTTTGACACCCCCCCCGTGAGGACCCAATTTCCTTTGACTGGTGTCGGTGGTGGAGCAAAGGAGAGGACTGACCTTCCATACTGCCCTTCTGGAGTTACTATGGGAACTACATCGCAGGCAACATATATACACATGTTTCAAGTTTAATATATATGTCATTTCTGGTAAGGAGCCATTCACTTAATTTTCTTTACAACCACTAGGTGTATATGGAATGGAGGGGGACGATACACTGTGAGGATACAGGCCGTCGATTCATCTTGACTGCCAATTATTGGTATCTTATTGGTAAGGAGCCATCCACAGTCCATGCCCCACCCTGTCCTTGGGTGAAGATACAAGTGTTTTGGACACATTCACTCTTCACGAGAAATTTAATTTGAAGAAACCAATGGACTTGTGTCCGAAACGACTTTCTTTCCCTATTTGTGCAAACTGTGTGGAAAGTTTTTGCCATTGTTTCTTCTCAGTGTGGGATATCTACACTTTATGGGGTGTTGTTACACTAATTGTCACTAAACACAGCTTTTGTGATAGTAGTTTTTTTTCTTTGATGGATTTAAGTTATTTACACCTTGCTATTTCTTATATAGCATTTTCTTTTTTGTCACTTGCACAAATTTCTGGAGAGCGCGCTTATTTTATTCCCATTTAATATATTTCCCTCAAAAACAATGTAAGACCCCCAAAGCGGACAATTACCCCATCACCATGCCTCGCCACCTGCTGCATAGTAACATGAAAAAAAATCATTAGTTATTAACCAATTGCTTACTGGGCACTTTCACCCTATCCTGACCAGGCCAATTTTCATCTTTCAACGTTGTCAAATTTTAAATGACAATTGCACGGTCATTCAACACTATACCCATATAACATTTTTATAATTTTTTTTTTACACAAGTAGAGCTTTCTTTTGGTGGTATTTATTCACTACTGGGTATTTTATTTTTTGCTAAACAAAAAAAGGCCAAAAACAGGTGATTTTTTTCCCCCTCACTGAAGTGTGCTGATTAAGCTGCACTGATGGGCACTGATAGGCTGTACTGATGGACACTGATGAGGCAGCACTGATAGGTGACACTGGTGAGCAATGATCAGGAGGCACTGATAAGACTGCAATGATGGGTGCAACTCACTCTCATTCACGACTGACGGCTGGTCAGGACAAACAGAATCACTAATGAGTCTTACATGGCACTTCTTTGACAGCGGATGGACAAGAAGGCATTTGGTGTTGAATACAAAAGTGATGCAAGGATCCCACACTGGGGAGTACATTAGAGAAATGTTTATAGGCATGCTAGAAGAATGGGGAATCAACAAAGACCGAGTGATGCTTGTGCTTTGCCATGAGAACATGGTGAAAGGAATGAGACTTGCTGAAGTGTCAGACCTCAGTTGCATGGCACACCCCCTCCAACTTGTGGTAAATGATGGTCTGTCAAACCAGAGAGCTTTGCTTGACATAATTAGCATGCTGAAGAAGTGCCCAGGCCATTCCCACCATTCAATCCTTGCCAAGCAGCGACTATGGTGCATTCAGGAAGACCTTGTCCTACCCAAAAACAACTTGATTAACGCTGTTCCAACACGATTGAACTCAACACTTCACATGCTGCAAAGAATGCTGGAGCAAAAGAGAGCTCTTACCATATATTCAGGTGAATATGGAAGATATTCATGTCCTACTGCTGATCAGTGGGACATTGTAGCCAATGTCTTTGAGACCCTCCTCCCCATGGAGGAAGTGACACTAGAGGTGAGTCATTACGACTCATCTATGTCATCTGTCATCCCATGTGTGAGAGTGCTGAAGATGCTTCTTCAAGAGAATGAAGGACCCAACACACGTGGCACTAAAACATGTAGGCAGGCCATGAGGGAAAGCCTTGCCAAATATTTTGAGAAGCATGTAGAGAATAAAAATGTTGTGCTTGCATGTCTTTTGGATCCTCGATACAAGAACCATCCCTTCTCTTCTAATGATGTATTGGCCAAGGCAAAACAATGAAAATATGAGGGGAATATGGTAATTAAAAAATGATAGAAACGAGTACGTCAGACAGTGGGCTTGTACAAGGATAATAAAATAGAGACATAATAATATGACAGTAACTATTATACATTGGTAAAATGTAGCCCATTGCCTAAAGGGGGTAATAAACAGGGGGAACAGTAAAAAAAAAAAAAAAGGGGGAACATGGGACTTTAACCACTTTAGTACCAGTCACGTAACCTCTACGTCATCAGACTTTGCGGGGTTATACCGGGATGATGCCTCTAGCTAGAGGCATCATCCCGGTACCGTTGTTTGAAGCCGACGGTCGGCTTTCCGTCGGTAACGATCGATGCGGCTCGGGAGCCGCTCGATCGTTACCCGGGGGGGCGGGAGGGGACGTCCCCCCCCTCCCGCCGCCTTCCGCGGCTTTGCTCGGGGCTACCGTCCCACCGGGAGCCCCGAGCACCCAGCCGGCACGTCCGCCGGCTGGATGGAGTCCCGATGAATGCCGGAAATGGCATCGATCGGGTCTCCGATGACGTAACCCGGAGGCGGCGTCCATGACATCACGTCCGGGTTACTGTGCTGCAAAAGGCGGCAGATTTGAAAAACGGCTGTATGCAAAAATGCCGTTTTCGGCGTTTTGCATACAGGGAAGTGTAGTGGAGGGGTCTAGGGTCTTTTAGACCCTCGATCCCTCCATAAAGAGTACCTGTCACGACATATTGCTGTCACCAGGGATGTTTACATTGCTTGTGACAGCAATAAAAGTGATCAGATTTTTTTTTTTTTTAAAAACCTGTAATAAAGTTTAAAAAAAAAGAAAAAATAAATAGGAAAAAAAAAAAAAAAAAAATTTAGCCGTCCCCGTCACCGTTAGCTCGCGCACAAAAAAAAACGTATACGCAAGTCGAGCCGCAAATGAAATCGCTGTTCAAACCACACATGTGAGGTATCGCCGCGATCGCCAGAGCGTGGGCAATAATTAAAAAAAAAGAGCTACACTCTAACTCTAAACTGGTAACCGTTAAATAAATTTAAAGCGTCGCAGATTGAGATCTCTATTGACCGTAGTTTGTCGCCATCCCACGGGGGGGCGCAATTTTAAACCGTAACATGTTTGGTATCTATTTACTCGGCGTGACATCATCTTTCACAATATACAAAAAAAATGGGCTAACTTTACTGTTTAGTATTTTTTAAATGCAGTGAAATGTGATTTTTCAAATTTTTTCCAAAAAAATGGCGTTTTAAAGACCGCTGCGCAAATACCGCGTGACAAAAAATTTTGCAATGACCGACATTTTATTCTCCAGAGTCTTTGCTAAAAAAATATATATAATGTTTGGGGGTTCTAAGTAGTTTTCTAGGAAAAAATACTGGTTTTAACTTGTGAACAAAAAGTGTCCGAAATAGGGCTGGGGCTAAAGTGGTTAAATGAAGTATGTGAACAAGTGGTTGGTAATGAAAAAAGTAGAATCACTGGTAGAAAAAAAACACAGGTTTAATGATACATGTAAACTTGTATAACATTGCATTGATTGCATAGTACGTACATATAATGCTCAAAACCATAATACAGTACAGGGCATGATAATGAAGGCACATAATAAGATAGTAAAAAATGTACCTAAAATCAAAAGTAACTCTATGTAAGCAGTTGTAAAGTCCATATAAATGGTATAGTAGATGCATTGATAATATGCTCGACGCGTTTCGTGGGCAACTTCACTTTATCAAGAGCAAGTGCATCATGGGTATATAAAATGGTAGGTCAGTACAAGATATAAAAAAACATCCTGAGGCAGAGGTCCGGAAGGCAGAAACATCCCCGCCGGGAGCTGAGGGAGCCCCCCCAGCATCCAACATAGGGCACCTCAAGTGGACATTCCAGAAAGGAGAGAATTATAGCCAAGATGGTAAATGGGGGGGGCGATATAAAGTAGCCATCACCAGAGATATCTGTGTGAGTGAATAAAAAATGTAAATGAATATTCAATAATAATGGCATAAAAATAGATTGTCTAAGAAGAAATAAAAAGTGATGAACGGTCAAGGGTTTAAGAAAATATGTACCAACAAAGTGATGGTAATGAATGATGTCAAGGAAGTAGGTGGTAAAGAGAAAACATACCAGGGAATAAGAAAAGTCTAAGGTGAACAGGGGAGCCAGCAAATAGGGCTACCAAAAAAGTGCCACAAGCCACAAACCAAAAAGTGGAGGTGAGATACGAAGGAATGGTGAAGGAAAGAAGCATGTCAACATATGTACCCGAGTTGGTCATGGTGAAACTCCCAGTGTCACGTCCACGCTCGACATGGGAAGGAGATCGCCATCTCTCGGATGAGGATACATCCAGGACAGTGGCGAACAAACTTTCCCATAAAAGGGCGCGAGATTGGAGTCACGTGCCGCACACAGTGGCGCCAAAATGACATCATGCGTGCGGCAGTGGTGGCGTGACGCCGATGCGCCGTGAGGAACCGCCCAGGTCACCCGCATCCAACCAGGGATGAAGGGGAGGAGGGAGGCCCCCAGAGCACATCGCAGCTCCTGGCATAGAGGACAGCCCACTGATTAAACCATATGTCAGAGAAGACCATGTCACTGTACACTATATAAATATGTAAACAGGCAATGGAGACAAAAAAAAGGGGTAAAATGCAGGCAAAATCGCCTAGCATTCAAGCCAAACCGCAGTCACACACTTCCATCCCTAATCATTGCGAAAAAAATTGAACAAAAGTTCAGAGGGTGGGACTTTAAATGAAGCTCCGCCCAATGGGGCTAGATGCCTCCATCCCTATTCATGAGAATATGAGGGGAATATGGTAATTAAAAATGATAGAAACGAGTATGTCAGGCAGTGGGCTTGTACAAGGATAATAAAATAGAGACATAATAATAGGACAGTAACTATTATACATTGGTAAAATGTAGCCCATTGCCTAAAGGGGGTAATAAACAGGGGGAAGAGTAAAAAAAAGGGGGAACATGGGACTTTAAATGAAGTGTGTGAACAAGCGGTTGGTAATGAAAAAAGTAGAATCACTGGTAGAAAAAAAACACAGGTTTAATGATACATGTAAACTTGTATAACATTGCATTGATTGCATAGTACATACATATAATGCTCAAAACCATAATACAGTACAGGGCATGATAATGAAGGCACATAATAAGATAGTAAAAAATTTACCTAAAATCAAAAGTAACTATGTAAGCAGTTGTAAAGTCCATATAAATGGTATAGTAGATGCATCGATAATATGCTCAACGCGTTTCGTGGGCAACTCCACTTTATCAAGAGCAAGTGCATCATGGGTATATAAAATGGTAGGTCAGTACAAGATATAAAAAAAACATCCTGAGGCAGAGGTCCAGAAGGCAGAAACATCCCCGCCGGGAGCTGAGGGAGCCCCCCCAGCATCCAACATAGGACACATCAAGTGGACATTCCAGAAAGGAGAGAAGTATAGCCAAGATGGTAAATGGGGGGGGGGCGATATAAAGTAGCCATCATTAGAGATATCTGTGTGAGTGAATAAAAAATGGATATGAATATTCAATAATAATGGCATAAAAATAGATTGTCTAAGAAGAAATAAAAAGTGATGAACGGTCAAGGGTTTAAGAAAATATGTACCAACAAAGTGATGGTAATGAATGATGTCAAGGAAGTAGGTGGTAAAGAGAAAACATACCAGGGAATAAGAAAAGTCTAAGGTGAACAGGGGAGCCAGCAAATAGGGCTACCGAAAAAGTGCCACAAGCCACAAACCAAAAGGTGGAGGTGAGATACGAAGGAATGGTGAAGGAAAGAAGCATGTCAACATATGTACCCGAGTTGGTCATGGTGAAACTCCCAGCGTCACATCCACGCTCGACATGGGAAGAAGATCGCCGTCTCTCGGATGAGGATACATCCAGGACAGCGGCGAACAAACCTCCCCATAAAAGAGCGCGAGATTGGAGTCACGTGCCACACGCAGTGGCGCCAAAATGACGTCACAATATAAATATGTAAACAGGCAATGGAGCCAAAAAAAAGGGGTAAAATGCAGGCAAAAATCGCCTAGCATATAAGCCAAACCACAGTCAGACACTTCCATCCCTAATCATTGAGAAAAAAATTTAACAAAAGTTCAGAGGGTGGGGCTTCAAATGAGGCTCTGCCCAATGGGGCTAAATGCCTCCATCCCTATTCATGAGAATATGAGGGGAATATGGTAATTAAAAAATGATAGAAACGAGTACGTCAGGCAGTGGGCTTGTACAAGGATAATAAAATAGAGACATAATAATATGACAGTAACTATTATACATTGGTAAAATGTAGCCCATTGCCTAAGGGCTCTTTCACACGGCCGCTCCGTGTGAAAGCTCCGCTGCGGTCCTTTTTTTTTTTTTTATTTCACAGAGCGGATGACATTTCTGTCATCCGCTCCGTGAGTCCGCATATCATCCCATCCGTTTGCGGATGATATGCGGACATAATGTAAGTCTATGGGGATTGCGGATGACACCGCTGACATCCGATTTTCCTTCCTATCCGTTTTTTGAACGGAACAAAAATAGGGTTCTGTTCCGTTCCAAAAAACGGAACAGAACTGACAGGAAGAAAATCGGATGTCAGCGGATGGTATTCCGCTGACATCCGCAATGCCATAGACTTACATTATGTCCGCAAATCATCTGCAAAAAAATAGGATGATTTGCGGACATACGGAGCGCCCGTGTGAAAGGGCCCTTAAGGTAGCCCTATTTGCTGGCTCCCCTGTTCACCTTAGACTTTTCTTATTCCCTGGTATGTTTTCTCTTTACCACCTACTTCCTTGACATCATTCATTACCATCACTTTGTTGGTATATATTTTCTTAAACCCTTGACCGTTCATCACTTTTTATTTCTTCTTAGACAATCTATTTTTATGCCATTATTATTGAATATTCATTTACATTTTTTATTCACGCACACAGATATCTCTGGTGATGGCTACTTTATATCGCCCCCCATTTTCCATCTTGGCTATACTTCTCTCCTTTCTGGAATGTCCACTTGATGTGCCCTATGTTGGATGCTGGGGGGGCTCCCTCAGCTCCCGGCGGGGATGTTTCTGCCTTCTGGACCTCAGCCTCAGGATGTTTTTTTATATCTTGTACTGACCTACCATTTTATATACCCATGATGCACTTGCTCTTGATAAAGTGGAGTTACCCACGAAACGCGTTGAGCATATTATCGATGCATCTACTATACCATTTATATGGACTTTACAAATGCTTACATAGAGTTACTTTTGATTTTAGGTACATTTTTTACTATCTTATTATGTGCCTTCATTATCATGCCCTGTACTGTATTATGGTTTTGAGCATTATATGTACGTACTATGCAATCAATGCAATGTTATACAAGTTTACATGTATTATTAAACCTGTGTTTTTTTTCTACCAGTGATTCTACTTTTTTCATTACCAACCGCTTGTTCACATACTTCATTTAAAGTCCCATGTTCCCCCCTTTTTTTTACTGTTCCCCCTGTTTATTAAATTATTACCCCCTTTAGGCAATGGGCTACATTTTACCAATGTATAATAGTTACTGTCATATTATTATGTCTCTATTTTATTATCCTTGTACAAGCCCACTGCCTGACGTACTCGTTTCTATCATTTTTTAATTACCATATTACCCTCATATTCTCATGAATAGGGATGGAGGCATCTAGCCCCATTGGGCTGAGCCTAATTTAAAGTCCCACCCTCTGAACTTTTGTTCAATTTTTTTCTCAATGATTAGGGATGGAAGTGTGTGACTGTGGTTTGGCTTGAATGCTAGGCGATTTTGCCTGCATTTTACCCCTATTTTCACCATGACCAACTCGGGTACATATCTTTCCTTCACCATTCCTTCGTATCTCACCTCTACCTTTTGGTTTGTGGCTTGTGGCACTTTTTCGGTAGCCCTATTTGCTGGCTCCCCTGTTCACCTTAGACTTTTCTTATTCCCTGGTATGTTTTCTCTTTACCACCTACTTCCTTGACATCATTCATTACCATCACTTTGTTGGTACATATTTTCTTAAACCCTTGACCGTTCATCACTTTTTATTTCTTCTTAGACAATCTATTTTTATGCCATTATTATTGAATATTCATATCCATTTTTTATTCACTCACACAGATATCTCTAATGATGGCTACTTTATATCGCCCCCCCCCCATTTACCATCTTGGCTATACTTCTCTCCTTTCTGGAATGTCCACTTGATGTGTCCTATGTTGGATGCTGGGGGGGCTCCCTCAGCTCCCGGCGGGGATGTTTCTGCCTTCTGGACCTCTGCCTCAGGATGTTTTTTTTATATCTTGTACTGACCTACCATTTTATATACCCATGATGCACTTGCTCTTGATAAAGTGGAGTTGCCCACGAAACGCGTTGAGCATATTATCGATGCATCTACTATACCATTTATATGGACTTTACAACTGGTCAGTACAAGATATAAAAAAACATCCTGAGGCTGAGGTCCAGAAGGCAGAAACATCCCCGCCGGGAGCTGAGGGAGCCCCCCCAGCATCCAACATAGGGCACATCAAGTGGACATTCCAGAAAGGAGAGAAGTATAGCCAAGATGGAAAATGGGGGGCGATATAAAGTAGCCATCACCAGAGATATCTGTGTGCGTGAATAAAAAATGTAAATGAATATTCAATAATAATGGCATAAAAATAGATTGTCTAAGAAGAAATAAAAAGTGATGAACGGTCAAGGGTTTAAGAAAATATATACCAACAAAGTGATGGTAATGAATGATGTCAAGGAAGTAGGTGGTAAAGAGAAAACATACCAGGGAATAAGAAAAGTCTAAGGTGAACAGGGGAGCCAGCAAATAGGGCTACCTTAAGGGCCCTTTCACACGGGCGCTCCGTATGTCCGCAAATCATCCTATTTTTTTGCAGATGATTTGCGGACATAATGTAAGTCTATGGCATTGCGGATGTCAGCGGAATACCATCCGCTGACATCCGATTTTCTTCCTGTCAGTTCTGTTCCGTTTTTTGGAACGGAACAGAACCCTATTTTTGTTCCGTTCAAAAAACGGATAGGAAGGAAAATCGGATGTCAGCGGTGTCATCCGCAATCCCCATAGACTTACATTAGACAATCTATTTTTATGCCATTATTATTGAATATTCATATCCATTTTTTATTCACTCACACAGATATCTCTGGTGATGGCTACTTTATATCGCCCCCCATTTACCATCTTGGCTCTACTTCTCTCCTTTCTGGAATGTCCACTTGATGTGCCCTATGTTGGATGCTGGGGGGGGGCTCCCTCAGCTCCCGGCGGGGATGTTTCTGCCTTCTGGACCTTTTAGGTTTTGATTTTAGGTACATTTTTTACTATCTTATTATGTGCCTTCATTATCATGCCCTGTACTGTATTATGGTTTTGAGAATTATATGTACGTACTATGCAATGAATGCAATGTAATACAAGTTTACATGTATCATTAAACCTGTGTTTTTTTTCTACCAGTGATTCTACTTTTTTCATTACCAACCGCTTGTTCACATACTTCATTTAAAGTCCCATGTTCCCCCTTTTTTTTTTACTGTTCCCCCTGTTTATTACCCCCTTTAGGCAATGGGCTACATTTTACCAATGTATAATAGTTACTGTCATATTATTATGTCTCTATTTTATTATCCTTGTACAAGTCCACTGCCTGACGTAATCGTTTCTATCATTTTTTAATTACCATATTCCCCTCATATTCTCATGAATAGGGATGGAGGCATCTAGCCCCCATTGGGCGGAGCCTCATTTAAAGTCCCACCCTCTGAACTTTTGTTCAATTTTTTTCTCAAGGCAAAACAATGGCTGACAGAAGATATTCATCAGGAGGTGCAGGAGGTTCCTGCCGAAAAGAAAAGTCAAGAAGAGCAGGTTTCTAATGTGGAAGAGCAAGATGCTTCAAAAATAGAAAAATGTCCAAAAAGACAACGGACAGAAGAAAAACCTCATCATGGTCGAATAGATGCCATGTTCAGTGTTTTATTGGGGCCTCATGCGGAGGATTCTTCTGAATCTGCAATGATGAGCCTGGATGATGAACTTCATCTCTATTTGAAGGAACCAGTAATTGACAGAAGAAGTGGTGATCCTCTTCAGTGGTGGAAAGAAAATGAGGCACGCTACAAAAGACTTGCTTCTCATGCTAGAAGATACCTTTCTGCTCCTCCTTCCTCGGCACCAAGTGAGTGTGTTTTTAGTGAAGTGGCAGCAATTTATGAAAAAAAAAGAAGCTCTTTAACTGGTGAAAATGCTGAAATGTTATGCTTTCTGCACTATAATATTGTTCTACTTAACTGGGAGTATTGAAAGTGTAGTAGTATAGTACTAGTGTCCACTCCACTCCAATCCATTCCACTGTCTAGCTTTTGTCTAACTTTTTTTCTATCAGTTTTGCTAGAAAAAAAGCTAGACAGTGGATTGGAGTCAGTGGACTACTGATGCAGTAGTGCGCCACTCACTGCTGCAATAATTTTAAATCACTACTGCAGTGCAGTCACTGCAGTAGTGCAGTAGTGATTTAAAAGTATTGCTGTGAGTGAGTGTACTACTGCAGCAGTAGTCCACTGATTCCCCACTGTCAAGCTTTTTTTCTAGCAGTTTTGCACTGACTGCAGTTAATGATTTAAAATCATTGCAGTGAGTGCACTACTGCAGCAGTGGTCCACTGACTCCTCCAATCCACTGTCTAGCTGTTTTTTGTTGTCTAGCTCTTTTCTAGCAGTTTCTTTGGCACTGATTGCAGTAGTTATTTAAAATCATAGCAGTGAGTGGAGTGCACTACTGCAGCAGTAGTCCACTGACTCCTCCAATCCACTGTCTAGCTGTTTGTTGTTGTCTAGCTTTTTTCTAGCCATTTAATTTGCACTGACTGCAGTGTTAAAAATGTTAATAAACAAACATTAACATGTTCAGTAACAGATTTGTGTTGAAAATTGTGTTTATTTTGCAAAACTTTAAATGTTCAAAATATCGGCCCCATATACCGAAATGCAATGGCTAAAATATCGGTATCGGCAATGAAAAACCAATATCGGTCGATCATTAGTCTCAGCCAGCACGCTGCCACAAGGTTACCTCAAACATTCAAGATGTCTCTCACGTTGGGAATCCTCCCAAAAGCTCCTTGATAAGTGGTACATTACTCCTGACACACTAGCCAACATCTACCCCTGCTACTCTCCACAATGTTGGAGGAAATGGGGGCACACAGGCTCAGCCTTACACTTGTCCCCAAATCAAAACCTTTTGAACGTCCGTGTTCACCTTAGCCTCCTCCATCATTAAATACCCAGTCAGCAAGGACCCAAAGCTAGGTCTGCTCAGAATGGGGACATACTCTTGGCCTACAGATTTCCAATCTATCCTAACACACATATTTATAGCAACTAAACTCACTATAACCAGAGCTGGAAGCAAGTGGCACTCACTGATGTCACTAATACCGTTCAGATATTAAATGAACATGCCCTACTCAAGCTAATGTTCACCAAAGCCCATCTTCTGCTGGATACGTTTGTGACTACATGGTCCCCTTGGATGACTGACCCTTCCTGCATAATACCTTTGACATAGTCCTACTGACAATTTCATACCTGACAACCAACATTGTACTATGTATTGCCACTCACTATTGACTACTTCATAATGCTAATTCTTTCATGTTTGACGCATGTATCACTATTCACTACCTTAGATCTTAATTTAATTTAGCTTAACTTAGTGTATTTCTTCACCTAGTACCTAGCTCTGTATCAAGGTGTCATAACTGTCTATCTCCTATTTCTCCCATCTATCTGAGGCTCCCTCTCACAACTAAACTTTTAAACCCCACTCTCTCCTATTCCTTTTTTTCTGTTTCTATCCCTTTCCTTTCTTGCATCTTAATGCCTGACAGTCTATGTTGTTGTTTTTACCTGTTTGTCACGTTATTACTCTGATTGCTCAGCAATTGCTCCTTCTGTGACAGTTGTTCCAATTTTTGTCATGACTTTTTGAAACTAAAACACATACTGAAACTAAAAACTCTTTTTGGGCTGCTAAAATATAATCTTGGGTCTCAACAGTTAAAGTAGAACTATAGGCAAAGCTTTCTTTTTCCGGTGGAATTGAGCAAAGGTGGGTTATAACCCCTGTCAGATTTTTCTTTGCGATCTGTGTCCCATTGCAGATATTTCCCTTCACTTCCTGTCTCATAGTCAAATTAAGGCAATTCCATGGGGACCCCAGGTCACCAGAACTAGTGTCCCTATTGGAAGATTTCCCCTATTATTTTTCTGGGGACATCCCAAAATTTAGGATTTTCTTTTACTTTCAATAATAATGGTAAAATGGTGAATTTCCATAACAGGGTAACAGACAGCAATAGAAATTACCAGTTGTTCTAATTCCTCTCTACTCTATCCAAAACCTTAGTTGTACTTTAAGGTTTCAGTAAGAAATCCCCAAGACTTGAAACTATTTTAGAGGTTTCTTTGGGGTAAAGATGTTTGAAAAGGCTGGACTAGGGGGATTGAGCATACACAGGGCTGTTTGAAATAAAGTTGAACGTGTTTTTCAGGGAGCATTAAGTTAATCTTTTTATTTAAACCCGCATAGACTTTAAAGTGGAACTGAACTCAAAAGATGAAGCTTCGATATGTTATAGGGAACATTTAGAAATGTATTATTATGCCCAAGCGGTACCCTAAAAAATGTACCTTTTTGTTTGGAAATCCTCTTTAAAAATAGCAGTGCACTTCCTGGTATAAGAGCGTGCCTAGGTTTAAAGCTCATAGGCTATTACATACCTCTCAACTTTTTAAAATGGAAACAAGGGACACTTATTAGCAAAAATACAGTATCTCACACAAGTGAGTACACCCCTCACATTTTTATAAATATTTTATTATATCTTTTCATGTGACAACACAGAAGAAATGACACTTTGCTACAATGTAAAGTAGTGAGTGTACAGCTTGTATAACAGTGTAAGATTGCCAAGACCCTGAAACTGAGCTGCAGGATGGTGACCAAGACCATACAGCAGTTTAACAGGACAGGTTCCACTCAGAACTGGCCTCACCATGGTCGACCAAAGAAGTTGAGTGCACGTGCTCAGCGTTATATCCAGAGGTTGTCTTTAGGAAATAGACGTATGATTGCTGCCAGCATTGCTGCAGAGGCTGAAGGGTGAGGGGGTCAGCCTGTCAGTGCTCAAACCATACGCCGCACATTACAACAAATTGGTCTGCATTGCTGTCGTCCCAGATGAAAGCCTCTTATAAAGATGATGCACAAGAAAGCCAGCAAACAATTTGCTGAAGACAAGTAGACTAAGGACATGGATTACTGGAACCATGTCCTATGGTCTGATGAGACCAAGATCAACTTCTTTGGTTAAGATGGTGTCAAGCATGTGTGGCAGCAACCAGGTGAGGAGTACTAAGACAAGTGTGGGAGTGTCATGGTCTGGGGCTGCATGAGTGCTGCCAGCACCAGGGAGCTACAGTTCATTGAGGGAACCATGAATGCCAACATGTACTGTGATATACTGAAGCAGAGCATGATCCCCTCACTTCAGAGACTGGGCCGCAGGGCAGTATTTCAACATGATCATAACAAACACACCTCCAAGACGACCACTGCCTTGCTAAAGAAGCTGAGGGTAAAGGTGGTTGGACTGGCCAAGCATGTCTCCTAACCCAAACCCTATTGAGCATCTGTGAGGCATCCTCAAATGGAAGGTGGAGGAGCGCAAGGTCTCTAACATCCACCAGCTCCGTGATGTCATCATGGAGGACTGGAAGAGGACTCCAGTGGCAATCTGTGAAGCTCAGGTTAACTCCATGCCCAAGAAGGTTAAGGCAGTGCTGGAAATCAATGGTGTCCACAAAAAATATTGACATTTTAGGCCCAATTTCGACATTTTGACTTAGGGGTGTCCTCACTTTTGTTGCCAGAGGTTTTGACATTAATGGCTGGGTGTTAGCTTATTTTGAGGGGACAGCAACTTTCCACTGTTATACAAGCTGTACACTCACTACTTGACATTGTAGCAAAGTGTAATTTCTTCAGTGTTGCCACATGAAAAGATATAATAAAATATTTGAAAAAAATCTGAGGGGTGTACTCACTTTTGTGAGATACTGTATGCAGGCATAGGTAAAACCCCCTGCCACGCCCCCTCAAAGGAGAATTATACAAAAAAATTATTAGTTAAACCCACAAGTGTTTTTTTTTTTTTGTTTTTTTTAACCACTACTATTCCTTTATACTGGCTTTTGAAACTTACAAATGCCGCAGTTCAGAAATTGGATGAAAGATTTAGCACCGTGATACAATTTTTGAAAGATAAAACATGCATTTTATATACAACTATAGATCAGACCAAAATTAGGGACAAATGAGGAGGACAGAGGGACTTTTTTCCAAATCAGGGACAATCCCTTTAAATCAGGGACAGTTGAGAGCTATGCTACTGCAGCCTCATATCTGTATATTGTGAGATCGAAGGCACTGCTGCTAGTCTCAGTAGAGTGGAGTGAGATTTAATGATGTCACTACTGTTATTCTCACTGCTCTCCAGAAGCTCTGACATGAGGAAACAAAGCCCTGCCTCTACTAAGATGGCCAACTTCTTTGTGGATCGATGCCAAATCAATCCACATTAATCTGTTAAAAGACCTAGTTAATCAAGTATTACCACTCTATAAATTGGCCTGTAAAGTCAGTTTACTGCCTGAACAAAAATTAAAAAAAAAAAAATGGGGTCAATGGCTTATTCTGTTTAACACTTGTGAGGAATAAGAGATCTAGAACACAGACACTCTCCCCTTGGATCAGTTAGTGGATCATCATTAATCAGAACCAGCTATCTTGCATTGCCTGTTTCACACTGTGCTACACTGGGGAATCATTTTGTTCTTTGAGCTCCAACTGCTGGTGAAGATAATAGCAAGGCCCTGCATTCTGAACATTGCTATATCATTGCTCTTAAAGGGAACACGTTACTGGTATCTACAGTACATTTTATCATCTCTCATTAGGATACAGGTACTATAAGCCGGCCCGGGGTTCCCCTTTAGCAGGAGTAATTCTTATAGCAATTTATAGCTTCCTGAGAGATTCATGCACTTACTGTAAGATACTTGGTGTATTTACTTGTTACTATAACTGTTTTTTTTACCTGTTCTTTAATGTTATTTCAACTGAGCCTTGGCTGTTTACCCAGGGCCTCGTTGATTAATACTCCCTTTAAGCCTTCTTTTTGAGTAAAGCAAAGCTAAGGAGTTAAAACCAATTTGTATTGTATCAGTGTGTCATTTAAAGGTATACACAACATGTCTGAACCTAGAGCAAGGGTCTTCAAACTATGGCCCACCAGCTGTTCAGGAACTACAATTCCCATCATGCCTAGTCATGTCTGTGAATGTCAGAGTTTTACAATGCCTCATCGGATGTGTACTTCTGCAACAGCTGGAGGGCCGTAGTTTGGGGATCCCTGACCTAGAGTGTCAGGAGGGCTGGACAATTTACAGGGTCAAAGAGGCACAGAAGAACATACAACTACAAGCAACCCCCAAGGGAGTAGTACTACATTTGGGGGCTCGTCCAGGATGTTATTTGCTGATGCAGGCCCTAGTCAGTCCAGTCACAAGCCATTTAGAGAGAAAGAGATGGACCCAGTTGCTACAGCCACCTGGGGAAGGGCTCAAGGCGCTTGGATGGAGCAAAGCACTGTTCTAGAGATCTCAGGAAATGAGTGTACAGAGAAGGAGATCCGACAGTGGGTGAGAGCCTTAGTGCCAGAGCAGAGCACCTACAGCTTGGATGTGAAGGCAGAGTTTACTCTGGACTATATGTGGGTGTTGATGGAGTGGCAGCGAGATATACCTGCCTGTTTCCCGGAAGAAGAGGTATCCTTGACAGAAGGGGTAATAGCTCAGGTGGTCCCACTGCAAGAGAGGGAAGAGACCACAGAGGGGCCGTCACCACCGCAAGCCAGTGTGGGGATAATGGGGCTAGTTGGTGCAGACTCCTGTAGGACTGGTGCCCCCGTCTGATTTTATATGGAGCTGGCTAGTTGAGAGTTTGATGAAGAATGGTTCCGGTAATGCGAACCAAGGATATAGATAGCTCTGGGTCTTCTCAGGGCAATTGCTGACTCCGGCTGGATTAGAAGAATTCGAGACATGGCTGAGTCAGGCTACTCAGGCAGTAGTAGAGTGGAGTGTACTGAGGCTGTGAAGAGACAACAGCTTAGTAAAAACCTCAGGGCCCAGGGGTCCAGCGGCCGAAGTGATCTGAAATCTGCAGATGGGAAAGAAGGACTGTGTAGCTATGGATTACATAGATGCTTTGTATGCTGTTTTTGGAAGGGTAGAGAGGACCCCGGATCTGTTGTACAAGTTTAACCACACCCACCAACAAAAAGGGTAGAGACTTTCTGAATACATTTCTTGAGTGGATAGGATGTTACACCAGATCATCCTCAAAAGGGGCATAGACATCAAGGATGCTGACCAAGCTCGATTGGATAGAGTCCTGCAAGGGGCCCATCCAAATCGCCCCATTGTGTTGAAGTTACTGCTGAAAGATGCACGGACGGTCCCTACATACTCGGAACTGATGAGAGAAGTAAGGGAGGAGGAAACTTTGTTGGAAGAAAAGAGTCAAGGGGCGAGAGAGCTAATTGCAGGAGGGGGGAAGGAGAGAGCTTCTGCTCGTGTTGTTCTTGCAGAACCTAGTTTCTCAGGTGGGGGCAGTGAGATTAAAACGGATCAAGAAAGGCATGAGAGAGCCCAGACAGCAAGAAGTCAGCTGACGCTCCGAAATCAGCAGAAATAAGGACTTAAGTCTCTTAAGTTCAAACTCAGATATATCAGGCCCTTTTGCAAGTGATGGAGACTCAAGGGAAAACGCAGGAACAAAGAGTCAACCCTGGAGAATCAGGGTTATTTCCAACCAGGGAAAGGAGAGGTTTTGAATATGGAGAAATTGGGCATTTCAAGGCTAAATGCCCCAAGTCAGTCCAGAGTTGCTGGCAGAAGTTTTGAGAGCCCTACAGAAGATACTCTTTCCAAAGAAGGAGGGAAAATTCCGGGGGCCAGAGTTAGAAAAGTATCGGAGAAAAAGCAAAGGACAAAATCTGGAATGTAATAGAAAAAATCCGCGCTTAGGATAGAAAAGGATAGTAGGGTAAACAAACTAAAAATGGTTCAATTGGCTGCAGCCCACCTCGGAATATAACCTCAAAGAGATTATACAGTATGTATAGATAGAAAGGGAAGTGTTTGGCGCTGCCAATATATGTATGTAAAGATAATATTGGGTATGATTAGAAATATATGGTGTATTGTTATTATGTTTCTAAAAAAGGGAATAAGGTGCAGTGATGTAATCAGAAATATTCACATATAAATAATACTCATAAAAAACAGCAATAAATGAATATAATATCTAAAACACTGTTAAAATGGAAATAAAAGCTAGTGCCTCTCAAGTGAGGGTGAGAAAGTGACGTAGTGATTGATGTAATATAAGTGGTAAGCACCACCCAAAAAGGATTTTCCTTATAAAAAGAAACTGTGCCCACAATGGTTAAAATATATAGATATTGAAAAGTGAGCCCAATATATTATAGTGTAATAAAATTTGTGTACAGTGACAAGTAAGACCAAATAAATCCTAAATACGAAATAAACACACCAAATGAGATGAAGGACTCAAAGGTGTTGGAACAAGGCTGTGTGGATAAAGTGAACAGTGCCCAAAAAAGTGCTCAGAAAAAAGGGGGCTTAGCCTTGAAAAGTTCCAAAAGAAAGTAGTGAAGGTACACAAGAAGGATAAAGTGTACCAATAAAAATGGTGTTGAAAAAACTATATAGATGTAAAAAATTCAAAGTATTAACATATGGAATGCCTTTAACCACTTTACCACCGGAGGATTTTGCTGTCTTCCGTCCAGGCCACTTTTTGCGATTCGGCGCTGTGCGACTTTAACTGACAATTGCGCGGTCGTGCGAAGCCGTACCCAAACGAAATTTACGTCCTTTTTTTCCCACAAACAGAGCTTTCTTTTGGTGGTATTTGATCACCTGTGCGATTTTTTACTTTTTGCGCTATAAACAAAAAAAGAGCGTTTATTTTGAAAAAATAACAATATTTTTCACATTTTTTATATGAAATTCCCCCCCAAAAAAATGTAAAAATCAAATTTTTTTTAAATTTTTGGCCAATTTGTTTTTTGCTACATATTCTTGGTAAAAAAAATCACAATAAGCGTATTTTTATTGGTTTGCGCAAAAGTTATTGCGTTTACTAACAAAGGGAAAGATTTCTGTCATTTTTGGTGTTTTTTTTTTAACGCGTAATGGCGGCGATCTGCGATTTTTTTGCGGGACTGCGACATTGCGGCAGACAGATCGGACCCATGAATGACATTTTTGACACTTTTGGGGGTACCAGTGACATTACTGCA
The DNA here is from genome assembly GCF_965119305.1 of Pelophylax lessonae. Lineage (NCBI taxonomy): Eukaryota > Metazoa > Chordata > Amphibia > Anura > Ranidae > Pelophylax > Pelophylax lessonae. Next base: position 171,111,166 of record NC_138778.1, read on the forward strand.
GTAATCAGTGCTATATATATGCACTGTTACTGTAAAAATGACACTGGCAGGGAAGGGGTTAATTTTATTGGAGAGGGAGGGGTTAATGTATGCCTGGTGCTTACTGACGTGTGGGGGGGGAGGTGACAGAGTGACACAAGGACAGATCCAGGGTTCAGCTATGCTGAACCCTGCAATCTGACCCTGCCTGTCACTTCAGAGATCCGCCCGCTGTGTTTACACACAGCGGGCGGATCTCCACACTCGATCCCCGACGATCGGGTAAGAGCAGCGGCGATCGCCGCTGCTCCTCCCCTGGCCCGACTCCCGTTGTGACTGAAAACAGCGGGAGCGAGCCTCTGGCGGCGCGCGCGCACCGCCCACGAGGGGCGGAGTCCAGCAACGTAGGTCTACGTCGCTGGACGGGAACGAGCAACTTTGCTGCAGTAGCAGCAAAGTGAGCGGGGGTAAAGTGGTTAAAAGATAAAGATACAAATGGGAGAAGTATATAAAAAAGTCTTTGAAACTAAATATCATTAAAAAAGGCCAAAAATAAGGTGCCAAGAAATTCTGGTGCCGCGGGGTGGGTAATAGTGGTGTGAAGTTGTTCGGTGCTCCCCTGTCCCGTGGGTCCGGTGCTCCCCTTTCCAGTAAATACCGAGCTTACCAGAAAGAATTCCCCCCACAGGGGTAAATGCAGGTCGATATTTCAGGGATCACTCCCAAGGAAGGGGGTGCGGTCACCTGGACCACTTTACACCTGGTCCACTTTACTTGGTCCAATCACCCGGGTCCGGATTGATTAGCGTACTAATTATGGGTATCCCAACCTTAGTGCTCCATTTTCCCAGGACATATGTAAAGGAAAGATGCCTCCAATAGTGAAGTAACGTTTAACAGACTTTATTGTGTCAAGATTAAAAAACGGTACTCACATAAATAGCAGCTGAAATACACATTCATATGGCAAAGAAGCCGCAAGGTCCTCTCTGGCGGTGTGGCGGTGAGTGGCGTGTACTCCACCGCCCGGATCTGCGTCCCAAGCCGACTCAGCAAACACAAGCGGAAGTGATGCGGTGCGCACTCTACATGTTTCGTCGTATTGACGTCATCAGGAGTAGCGCAGACCGCCGCAATTCCGCTTCCTTAAATGTAAGAATGGTTACCTAGCAACTTTTCAAACAGTTAAAACACGATTTAGAAAAGCAGTTAAGAGTGTGGTGGGACATCTCAACCTTAGAGATGTACATTAAGGAGAGAATGACCCCACGCAGATTGAGGTGGGAAGTACACCCCAATGATGCCATTTCTGACCAAGGCCTTATGGATGAATGGTACAACTTTTTTAATAGATGTGAATCAGAATTACTTAAACAAATCATTGGGAGAAGGAAATTTAAACTTAAGGAAATAGAAAAAGATATTACTAGACTCAAACCCCTTCTGACCCCTTTTTCAACTACTAAAGAATACAAAGATAAAGAGAAGGAATTACAAACCAGCATTGCCAAATACGACACCGAAGTTCAAAAAAAGAAACAGAAAAAATTTAGTAGGGACACCTTGGACTATAAGGACCAGAAGGTCTATAAATGGCAAACCTCCATAGGAGATGAAGCAATGGAGGTGCAAGAAACACCGGCTCATCCATCAAGAGAAACAACCCCGGATGAGGATGAACTAGATGATGAACCCATTACACCAATCTCCAAAAAACCAGCCACACCTTTTCCCAGGACACCTCTTGAAACGCCTTTTAGACCTAGCAGGGAGCAACCACAATATGCACCCAGACAAGACAGAAACTACCAGGAATTTCCCCCGAGACCCCAGAGGACACCTAGGGGTAATAGGAACTACAGATTCTTCAATCAAAGATATGAATCTCCCCAATATAGACTACCCACTTTTAACCTATTTTCTCCATTGAGGGAAAGAAGGAATCCCCCATCAAGAGAATACGAGAGGAATGAGAGAGACATTTTTTTTCAATGGAACAACCGTGGAAGACCTCCGAGATAACAAGGATGGTACAACCGAGGAGGAGAACAAAGGGAGATGAGACCCCCAGGGTTTACCGATAACCGATGGAGGCAGGACAACAGAGGGTGGCAGGATCGCAGCCATCAATTCATCCCAACCATTCAGAGGGGAGGGATGAACCCCATGGGGACCTACTACAATTTTGGGAGGCAGAACACGTGGAACAGAAACTGGCCAGGAGGAAACGGACCAGAGGTAAACGGGGGGGGAGAAAGAAAACGAAGGCGCGAATTTTAGGGAAGGGAATTTTTAACTTGACGGACATTGTTTTTACCAAAGACGAATTGGAAATTTTAGACCTTGGCCTTAAGTACGCACCCAATAAAGATTTGGACAAATTCGAAACCTACATTGACGTACAAAAATTCATTAGGAAACTAAATATTAAGAAGTTTTTTACACTAAAAGGAGCCCAAAGACAATCACATAATACCACCTTCAAACATACAGATTTGAGAAATCGATCTACCTTTAATCCTAAGGTACCCAATAATGAGTGTGTTAACGCGTTTAAGAAAATGGTGGAACATGAGATAAAAAATTTAAACACCAATAATAACAACAGTAGGAAAATTTGGAAAACGATCAAAAAACTGGAAGAAAATAAAAAGATTGTCATAAGACCGGCGGATAAGGGGGTGTAACGCTCCGGCGTTTGTTTAGTGCACTGGATTTGCAGCTGCAGAATTTCCACTCAGTAGTCGTGTAGAGATGTGTTGAATCACCATATCCAACTCTCCAGACTCATCATTGTGGCCCAGCCTGCCTCAGCATGCAAATATACAGGCACTCAGATAATAAGATGTTCCTGGAGTGATAGGTTGTATACGATAGTATAGAGGTGATGTGCTGAAAGGACAGGCGTGAGTAGTGATAGCAATGATAGGCACTCAATAGTAATGTTCAGGAGTGTTAGCAGATGGTGATAGATAATATGCAGATAGGTTAGCAATCATGTACAAATAATAGGTGGTAGGGGACAGCAGATGAAGTGTACAGGAATCGCTAACTCAGTGCAAGGATATAGATGGTAGTAGACTCAAGAGCTAGCAATCTATGTAACAGTGCAGATGATAGAAATGGTAATGCATAGATAGCAACAGTCTTTAGTATGCAAGAGTAGATAGTGTAGTTGATAGGAAGGAATCCCCTGTGGGGTACTTATCACTAGTTGGTTTAGAGAGATGAGGGGTCCGGTAATGAGGTAAGGATCAGGTAGCGAGATACAGGATCAGTAGCGAGATATAGGAAATAGCTGGAGGCTTCGGCAGCGTCAGACAAGGCTGTATAACAAGCGGTTTGCACGAACACCTTGTGAGTGAAAGCCGGCGATTGAAATAGCCGCTCAGAGCGGCGCCTAGTGATGACGTCATGAGAATTAAAGGGACAGGTAGCTATATGCGTTCCACCTACCTAAATGGTGGAACGCAATGCGGAAGAAATGGGCTGGAAGGGTACCGAAGGTACCAGAATCTTACAGTACCCCCCCCCCTTAAGGCCGGCTCCGGGAGGCCTATAGCACTGGTCTCTCCGGGTATTTGGAGTGGAAACTTCATATAAGCCTGGGAGCGTGAACGTCAGAAGTATCCAACCAGGTATCGTCTTGGGGTCCATAGTTTTTCCATCTTATGAGATATTGGAGTTTCCCTCTGTGGATACGAGAATCCAAAATCTCCTTAATCTCAAATTCTTCTCCGCCCTCAACTTGTACTGGAGGTGGAGGCGAGATGGTAGGTCTTATTCCTTCTTTGGGAACATGTGGTTTCAGTAGCGACACGTGAAAGATGGGGTGTATTTTAAGATCTGCCGGTAAGGTGATTTGAACTGCAGCTCTCCCAATAAGCTTCTCAATTGGGAAAGGTCCTAGAAACAAAGGCCCAAGCTTTTTACTGGGGATCTTTAACCTTAAGTTTTTCGTAGATAGCCAAACGAGATCCCCAATAGCATATTGAGGAGAAGGTCTTCTACGGAGGTCGTAGTACCTTTTTTGTTGGCTATGAGCATGTGAGATGGTGGTGTTAAGTAAACCCAGAGAGTCTTTTATTTGGGTAAGATAGTCAGAGGCTACTGGGTTACTTGATGGCAGTATGCGTGGTGGAAGAAGTGTGGGATGAAACCCATAGTTTAGGTAGAATGGACTTTGCTTAGTAGTACTGTGGGTTGCGTTATTGTAAGCAAATTCTGCCAGAGGGAGGAGGTCCACCCAATCATCCTGAAGGTATGAGGTGTAGCAACGCAAATATTGTTCAATACACTGGTTGACTCTTTCAGTTTGTCCATTGGTCTGAGGGTGGTAGGGAGAAGTAAGTTTTCGCTCAATTCGTAGTATATGACATAGAGCTTGCCAAAACTTGGAGATGAACTGTGAACCTCAGTCAGATAAAAGAGTCTTTGGAATTCCATGTAGCTTGAACACATGTTTCACTAGTAATTCTGCTGTTTCCTTAGATGAAGGTAGTCTGTGAATAGAAATGAAATGTGCCATATTTGTCAGATGGTCCACTGACACTAGAATGGTAGTAAATCCTTTGGAAGGTGGTAATTCTTCTATAAAGTCTAAGGACACAACTTCCCATGGAACTTTGGGTATTGGTAGACTGCAAAGTAGACCAGATGGTTTTGTAGTGTCAATTTTGGACCTTGCACAGATGTCACATGAGGAAACAAATTTTTGTACAGACGTCTTCATATCAGGCCACCAAAATTGCCTGGTTAGCAAATTGAATGTCTTAGTCATACCCATATGTCCTGCCATAGGTACGTCATGTGATAATTCCAAGATCTTAGTACGCATACCAGGAGGTATGTAGAGTTTGTCGTTAAAGTAGAGGAAGCCTTCTGCATCAGCACTTAGTTGTGGTGGTGGTGAATCCAGTCCTATACTGTGCAGAATCTCTTCCTTCAAGGAACGAACAACACCAATAATACGGTCATGGGGTATTATAGGAAGTGAAGGGATTTCGGCGCAGTTATCTTCGGTTAGCCGTGATAGCGCATCCGCTTTTTTGTTTTTGTCTGCAGGCGTGTAGGTCACTAGGAAGTTGAATCTTAGGAAGAATAATGACCAATGTACCTGCCGGTGGGAAAGAGTCTTGTTGGTCTTAAGGTATTGGAGATTCTTATGATCTGCATATATGAGTATTGGCAATCGAGTACCTTCAAGTAAATGTCGCCAATTTTCTAGTGCCAGTTTTATGGCAAGCAACTCTTTTTCACCCACTGGGTAATTCACCTCTGGGCTACTTAGTGATTTAGAGAAAAAAGCAACTGGGTGGAGTGGTGAAGTATTCGTTGGTCGTCGGGAAAGAACTGCTCCTACAGCCATATTTGACGCATCTACCTCCAGGATGTATTGGAGGGATGGGTCTGGATGGCGTAGTATGGGAGCAGAAGTGAAGCTTGATTTTAACAACCGGAAAGCTTTATTTGCTTCTTCAGACCATTTTAATGGTTTCTTTACACTTGTAAGTTGTGTGAGCGGTCTCACAATAGAAGAGAAGTTCTTGATGAACTTCCTATAGAAGTTTGAAAATCCAAGGAATCGTTGTAATGCCTTACGAGTTGTTGGTACAGGCCAATCCAGTATACACAATATCTTGCTCATATCCATCTTGATACCGTTCTTAGATATGATGTATCCAAGGAATAGTACTTCTTCCTTATGAAATAGGCATTTTTTCAATATTACGTATAAATTGTGTGCGAGTAATCTGGATAGCAGAAGTCTTACATGTCTTACATGTTCGGACAAGGACTGAGAATAAATGAGTATATCATCCAGATATACCACAACACAAACATCAAGTAAGTCTCTGAAGATGTCATTTATGAATCGCTGAAATGCTGCGGGAGCATTACACAACCCAAAAGGCATCACTAGATATTCGAATAATCCGTATCTGGTTCTGAATGCCTTCTTCCACTCATCCCCATTACGGATTCGGATGAGGTTGTATGCCCCTTTTAGGTCCAATTTTGAAAAGTAGGTAGCTCCGCGCACTTGTTCAATGAGTTCGGGAATGAGAGGTAAAGGATAGCGATCCTCTATCGTAATGGTATTTAATATTTAATTGCCTATAGTCAATAATAGGCCTGAGACTTAAATCCTTATTGCGGACAAAGAAAAGTCCTGCAGCTGTGGAAGAAGTAGAGGGTCTAATAAACCCTTTCGCTAAATTCTCATCCAAGTATTCCTTGAGATGAGAAAGTTCATCCTGAGAAAGAAGATAAACATGACCGAAAGGTAGTTTACTATTAGGGAGTAGATCAATAGAACAATCGTAGTCCCTATGGGGAGGCAATACTTGAGCATTTTTCTCAAGGAAGACTTCTGATAGATCCTGATAACATGATGGTGGTGAAATTTCATCTGACACCATGGACAGGATTTTTTTGTATGATTGAAGGTTACACGTGGTCTCGCAGTAGTGAGAGGGGAAGGTTAAAGTCCGTGTTTTCCAATCAATGATTGGTGTATGTATGTGTAACCAGGGAAGTCCCAAAATAATGGGAAAATGTGGTGAAGGTAATACATCAAAAGTGGTGGTCTCAGCATGAGACTCGTTAGCAGTAGCAAGGAGTGCTTGTGTCTGATTGGTAATTGGACCAGAAGATAACGGAATACCGTTAATAAAACTAACAGAGACAGGTTTAGATTTTGAAATAATAGGTATTTTATTTAAAGCAACAAAACTAGTGTCAATGTAGTTCCCACAAGATCCTGTGTCGATCATAGCCTTGGTGGTGATCCTATTGTGGTCCCACTGTAAGGTCAAATGAATAAAAAGATAGGGATTAGAAAAAGAAGTCGTTAATCCCCCCAGCAAGACATGTGAACACTCACCCTCTTTTTTGCGGACAAGGGGACAGACGCTTATCAAATGATCCGGGGAGGCGCAGTACATGCAGAGATTTTCAGATCTTCTCCTGGCTCGTTCAGTAGACGATAATGGTGGGCGTATGGTTCCTACCTCCATAGGAGTAGGGTCAACGGGCAAAACCCGAGAAGGATTGGATAATGGTACTCCATTTTCTCAGCCTTTCTTTCTCGCAGTCGCCTGTCAATATTGATGCTGAGTTGTATTAAGGCATCCAAAGTGCCAGGTAAATCCGCTCGGACGAGCTCGTCTTTAACGGCTTCTGATAACCCGAGTCTGAACTGGGTTCGCAAAGATGCATCATTCCACCCTGAATCAAGGGTCCATCTTTTGAACTCTGCTACGAAGTCTTCAACAGGTCTCCTTCCTTGTTTTAAAGCCCTAAATTGGCTGTCAGCGGTACTCTGCCTATTTGGGTCTTCATATAAGCTAGCGAGTTCTGCTAAGAATAAAGGATAGGAGTTAAGAAGAGGGTCATTTTTCTCAAAGAGAGAGTCTGCCCAAGCCCGTGGATCACCCGACAAATATGAAATAGTGGTGCAGACTTTAATTTGGTCTGTAGTGTAAGTACGAGGTTTTAAATTAAAAAGCAATTGACATGCGTTTTTAAATTCACAAAATGTTTTCCGATCACCTGTAAACACTAGAGGAGGGTTTATTTTGGGCTCACGAGGTTGAGCAGCAGTGAGCTGTGAAACACGGGCTATCCGCTGTCTCAAAGTCTGATTTTCATTTTTCACTTCGGCAAGGGAAAGGATTAATGCATCTACCTTTTGTGTTAGTTGTAACACATGAGTGGCTAATTCTGCTGAATCCATTTTTTTTTCTGGTTCGTGCAATCTGTAACGCTCCGGCGTTTGTTTAGTGAACTGGATTTGCAGCTGCAGAATTTCCACTCAGTAGTCGTGTAGAGATGTGTTGAATCACCATATCCAACTCTCCAGACTCATCATTGTGGCCCAGCCTGCCTCAGCATGCAAATATACAGGCACTCAGATAATAAGATGTTCCTGGAGTGATAGGTTGTATACGATAGTATAGAGGTGATGTGCTGAAAGGACAGGCGTGAGTAGTGATAGCAATGATAGGCACTCAATAGTAATGTTCAGGAGTGTTAGCAGATGGTGATAGATAATATGCAGATAGGTTAGCAATCATGTACAAATAATAGGTGGTAGGGGACAGCAGATGAAGTGTACAGGAATCGCTAACTCAGTGCAAGGATATAGATGGTAGTAGACTCAAGAGCTAGCAATCTATGTAACAGTGCAGATGATAGAAATAGTAATGCATAGATAGCAACAGTCTTTAGTATGCAAGAGTAGATAGTGTAGTTGATAGGAAGGAATCCCCTGTGGGGTACTTATCACAGCGTCAGACAAGGCTGTATAACAAGCGGTTTGCACGATCACCTTGTGAGTGAAAGCCGGCGATTGAAATAGCCGCTCAGAGTGGCGCCTAGTGATGACGTCATGAGAATTAAAGGGACAGGTAGCTATATGCGTTCCACCTACCTAAATGGTGGAACGCAATGCGGAAGAAATGGGCTGGAAGGGTACCGAAGGTACCAGAATCTTACAGGGGGGAGGTTTGGTCATTCTGAAAAAGGAGGATTACGAGGAGGAGATGAACAACCTAGTACAGATTCCTGATACTTATAAGAAATTGAAATCAAACCCCAAAAGAGAATATAAGAACAAACTGGAACGCTATATAAAAAAGGGGAAGGAAATGGGCATCCTCACTGATAAAGAAGCAAAATATTTACTTCCATCTGCATCCAAAACCCCTGTACTGTACTACCTCCCAAAGATCCATAAAAGAATAGAAAAACCTCCCGGGAGACCGATTATCAGTGGGGTGAACTCACTCTTCTCTAGGCTAGGGGAGTATCTAGATCAATACCTCCAGCCCTTAGTACCCAAAGGCAACTCCTACTTGAAGGATAGTGCGCAATTGATAAGGGAACTCCAAAACACAGAGGTTGAAGACAACTGGATACTGGTGACAGTGGACGCCAACTCCCTGTACACCAGAATCAAACAGAAGGATGGACTAAGAGGAGTGAAAAAAGCGTTACACTGTAACGCTCCTGCGTTTTATGTATAATGTGGATTTACAGCTGCAGAAATATTCCACTTCAGTAGTCATGTAGAGAAACGCTGAGACACCAATCCCAACTCCCAAGACTCATCATGTGTGGATAGTCTCAATTCAGCAAGTAGATACACACACTCAATAAGATGTTCCTAGAGTGACTTATATGTATAGAAATATAGTGATGATAGGCTGAAGAGACAGGTTGGGTAGAGATGGTAGATGACAGACACTTGAAAGGAATGTTCTTGAAAGTAAGATAGTAGCAGATGGGATGCAGATAGGTTAAGCAATCATGTATGGTAGCAGATGATAGAGTAGCAGGTGAACATACAGGATAGACCAACCCAGTGCAAGAGCAGATGGTATTAGGCTCAAGAGCTAGCAATCTTAGTTAATGCAGATGTAGTAATAGTCCTTAGTATGCAGAGCTAGATAGTGTAAGCTTTAGTATGAAGGTTATAGAGGTTTCCCCTGTGGGGTACTTATCACTAGTAGCAATGTAGTAGAGGAGAGGTTCGGCAAGAGCGGATGATCCGGTAGCGGGATACAGGGATCAGCAGCGTGGTTCCGATAGCGAGGTATGCTTGCAAGCATGAGAGCTTCAAGGCAGATTATGCGGCGTTGAACGAACATGTGAGTGAGACCGCCGGAGGTTGAAATAGCCGCTCCAGCGGCGCTCAGTGATGACAGCATCGGTCTTAAAGGTGTATGCGCACGTTACCAAAAGAGAATGGTGGGGCGCATACACTTAGGAAAAGTGGAATTAGGGTACCAAAGGTACCAGAACATTACATACACGAGCGATCGGACCTCAAACAGACACAAATAGAGTACATTTTAGAGGGGCTGGAACTAGCAATGTCAAATAATTATTTCTGGCATTCCCACTCTTTTTATGTTCAGACTAAGGGCGTTGCTATGGGGGCACGTTACGCCCCGAGCGTCGCTAACCTATTTATGGACCTACTTGAGGAGGAATACGTTTACAATACACAAAGACCTAACTTATGTTTTTATCGGAGGTATATTGATGATGTTTTTATGTTATGGAAAGGATCACAACAAACACTAGACATGTTCATCGAGGAATTAAATAATAACAGATACGGGATCAAATTTACGGGAAACCAAAGCACAACACAAATAGACTTCCTGGATCTACAAATATATAAAGATAATGGGGGACTACAAACTAAGACTTTCTTCAAGAAGACAGATAAAAATGGCTATATCCCTATAACAAGCTGCCACCACCCCAAGTGGAAACAGAACATACCGAAAGGTCAATACATGAGGCTTCGACGGAATTGTGGAAAAATTGAAGAGTTTGAGGAACAAGCCAAATTACTAACAAATAAATTCATTGAAAAAGGATATAGAAAGGAGACACTAGAAATTACCAAAAACCAAGTGAAAAATATGAATAGAGAAACTCTACTCACTGAAAGAGTTAGAAACAAAAACACAGACTTCGACTATGCCTTTATTACCGGCTACAATAAGCAACATAAGAAAATGGAAAAGATTTTTAAAAAATACTGGCCTATTCTAAAATCAGACAGAACCCTAGCCAAAATTCTTCCAAACAAGCCCAAATTCATCTACCGCAAGGCACCAACATTGCGCAATAGATTAGTACAGAATGTAGTGGACCCACCTAAACAGATACAAATTTTCCCAGATATGAAAGGGTTCGTACGATGCCGGAAATGCTTGGCATGTAGGAACAACCCACAACAATCAAAGAAGATCACAGAATTTAGGTCATATGTTAACAGAAGAAATTTCAAAATTAACAGTCTCATCACATGTCACAGTACACATGTGACCTATGTTGTGGAATGCAGTTGCCGACGCCAATATGTGGGTAGAACTACACGACCCCTATACATACATATACGTGAACATATTAAAAACATAAAAAAGGGGCTTTCCTAAACATGGCTTGTCGAAGCATTTTCTTGATGTGCATAACAAAAATCCACAAGGTCTAGTTTTTTATGGTATTGATACCATAAAAGAACACTGGAGGGGAGAAAATAAGACAAGAAAAATATCCAAAAATGAGACAAAATGGATATACCAACTGGAATCGTTACAACTCGGAGGCTTGAACTTGGATATAGACCTTAATTGTTTTATATCCAATTTTTAAAATGTATTTTAATTTATTTATTGACCTTTATATCCTAGTTTCAATTAAATCTTAACTAATATTTAAAAACTGGCAGTTAGCCAATTAACTCCGGATCCCTTCCGGGCTATATTCCTCCCTTCAAAAAGACCCTTTTTGGAATATCTTATTTTATATGAGCACTTGAATAATTTTAAATACCAATATTTATACCACAATTCCGTACATATACTCTTCTTATAATCATTTTGTATTTATATGCTCGGCATGTATAATTCCCAATGCCTAACATGAATTTACATGAATATTCACACCACAAAGTATTAGCGATGGACATTCCGTTTTTATCTACATTTCGTTTTTATCTACATTCTAATATTAACACCTCCACTAGATTAATATATATTTTTTTTATCTAAAAAATTTTTTTATCTGGATAAATCTAATTTGTTCATCTATACATATGCACAATTTTTTTAGCTAATACATGTTTTACCTGTTTTTAGCTAATATATGTTTTAGCTAATTTTGGTCTCCCATGATTACATTCAATATACCTCCTTTTATTTATTTATTTTATCTATTATCCATTATATATAGATTCATGCATAATTGTTCTTTGACATATAATATATTTATTCCATCATATATATATATATATATATATATATATATATATATGCCCTATCATTAATAGTTGTTTTCGTGTAACGCAGGAGTATATTCATCTTTATCCAGAACCTAATTACTTACTGAATACCCACTTTGTTGTGGTGATTGAGTCTATTTGGATGAATACCCCAACTATACGCATTCTATAGTATTACTCCCTCCTGGAGGCGCCTTTTTGATATAAAACCCACTCTGTTGCCTTTTAATAAACAAATACCGTATATATACATATATCCCAATATAGACCAATTGAATCAGACCTATTATCGGGTCTATATATGCTGGATAAATATGGTATATACATGTAAGGAAAGAATGACTACCGGTTTACCAGTGTTTTTCATTTATTTATTTTTATTCACCCTATTTCTATAATTCTTTTAACTGGTTTGGTCCAAATTTACTATTTAGTCTGATATAAAATTCCAATTCCTGTTTTTAGCTTTTCAATATCTACCTCCCAATATATATGTTTTTATATACCAAACCGTTTAATTCATTCCCAGTATATACCGTAGCTTACACGGTTAGAACATGAATATAATCTGCTGACAGTTCAGGATTGTCAGGACAATCCGGATGTCCGTAATCCTATGTTGCTGTGGATACCGGAAACCCAATAAGGAGTATTACTCACAGCACACAAAACAAAGATCTAATTTACATAGGCGGGTTCTACCTAACAACAAGTGACAAGACACTTGTGTTTTTTTCTGATTGGGTAGCTGCCTAAAAACCATTGAAGCTACGCTGGGTTGCTAGGTAACCATTCTTACATTTAAGGAAGCGGAATTGCGGCGGTCTGCGCTACTCCTGATGGCGTCAATACGACAAAACATGTAGAGTGCGCACCGCATCACTTCCGCTTGTGTTTGCTGAGTCGGCTTGGGACGCAGATCCGGGCGGTGGAGTACACACCACTCACCGCCACACCGCCAGAGAGGACCTTGCGGCTCATATGCCATATGAATGTGTATTTCAGCTGCTATTTATGTGAGTACCGTTTTTTAATCTTGACACAATAAAGTCTGTTAAACGTTACTTCACTATTGGAGGCATCTTTCCTTTACATATGTCCTGGGATGGCCAAAATGGAGCACTAAGGTTGGGATACCCATAATTAGTACGCTAATCAATCCGGACCCGGGTGATTGGACCAAGTAAAGTGGACCAGGTGTAAAGTGGACCAGGTGACCGGACCCCCCTTCCTTGGGAGCGATCCCTGAAATATCGACCTGCATTTACCCCTGTGGGGGGAATTCTTTCTGGTAAGCTCGGTATTTACTGGAAAGGGGAGCACCGGACCCACGGGACAGGGGAGCACCGAACAACTTCACACCACTATTACCCACCCCGCGGCTCCAGAATTTCTTGGCACCTTATTTTTATAACTTTGGACTTTTTTTAATGATATTTGGTTTCAAAGACTTTTTTATATACTTCTCCCATTTGTATCTTTATCTTTTAAAGGCATTCCATATGTTAATACTTTGAATTTTTTACATCTATATAGTTTTTTCAACACCATTTTTATTGGTACACTTTATCCTTCTTGTGTACCTTCACTACTTTCTTTTGGAACTTTTCAAGGCTAAGCCCCCTTTTTTCTGAGCACTTTTTTGGGCACTGTTCACTTTATCCACACAGCCTTGTTCCAACACCTTTGAGTCCTTCATCTCATTTGGTGTGTTTATTTCGTATTTAGGATTTATTTGGTCTTACTTGTCACTGTACACAAATTTTATTACACTATAATATATTGGGCTCACTCTTCAATATCTATATATTTTAACCATTGTGGGCACAGTTTCTTTTTATAAGGAAAATCCTTTTTGGGTGGTGCTTACCACTTATATTACATCAATCACTACGTCACTTTCTCACCCTCACTTGAGAGGCACTAGCTTTTATTTCCATTTTAACAGTGTTTTAGATATTATATTCATTTATTGCTGTTTTTTATGAGTATTATTTATATGTGAATATTTCTGATTACATCACTGCACCTTATTCCCTTTTTTAGAAACATAATAACAATACACCATATATTTCTAATCATACCCAATATTATCTTTACATACATATATTGGCAGCGCCAAACACTTCCCTTTCTATCTATAAAGGACAAAATCTGCTGTCCCACTACCTCTTTGCCTTCATCTAAAAATGAGTCACCTGGGTTGGGGTGAAGACACAAGAGGTCAACGCACCCTCTCCTAAATGAAAAAAAAAGAAACGGACCACAGAGGAAGTTAGTTAGGGCTCAGGCTACAGAGGCACAAGCTAGAAATGTGCCAAAAGAAAAGTGGTAGAACGGACTCTATCGCCACAAAGGAAAATAGTTAGAACCCAAACTTAGTAGGGCCTTCCTTCTCCAATAGTTTTACTGCAAGTGGAAGAGATCTACACTAAATCTTTGCTTGAAACTGGAGCCCAAGTGACCCTATTGTACAGAGATTTTTATGACAAACACTTGGAGCATATCCCTCTATCAAGATAACCTTTAACCCTTCATTTGCTGGGAAGCCAGAGACCTTCGATACACTAGCAGTTGTTTGTCCTCGGCCTCCAGAAGCGGAACAGAATTCCTTGTTGATAGGAACCAACACTAACCAGGTGAAAAGACTACTCATCCCAATAGCCTGCAAATGGCTTGATTGCAGAGGAGATACAACCACAGTTGAGACATGCTTTTCAGCGTGTGGTCCAGGAGCAAAGGGCACCAGCTGAAGGAGCGGGAAGGCTGTGGTGATTGGACACTCGAGAGAAGGTGCTGCAGCCTGGAGAGAAAGTATGTATGAAAGCTACTGTCAAGTTGTCTTGGGACCAGCCAGGTCCATTCATGGGGCTGGAAGCTGACTCATTGGGAGATGAGACAGGAATAAAATTGGTCCCAGAAATTGTGCCCATGAAGATGTTGTCAAAAACCAGGGGGGAAGAGTCCTGGTCAGTGTACGCAATGTTACAGGTCAGCCTGTCAGCCTGAAACCTCAGATGGTGCTAGCCACTCCTGTGACATTGTAGGATTAGGTTCAGAAGGCCACTGGTGAGGACTGGGAAGGAAAATTCCAAGTTCAACTTTCTGGTATGCCTCTCAAGGGGAAGGAGGGAATCAAAAAATTGAGAAGAGATGTTTTCTATTAATTACTTTGAGCGGGTTTTGCTAAGAGTGCCCAACATCTAATTCGACTGAGTGAAGACATACATTACCGGCAGAGAGCTCGGTGGATCCCTCTGAGTGACCCTGAAGACCTTCGGGAGCAATTAGCGGAACTGAAACCGTCTGGGGTCATTAGGGAATCCAGAAGCCCTTACGTGTCCCCCATTGTGGTGATGCACAAGAAAAATTGAACCATTCAGATGTGTATCGATTATAGAACACTAACCCAAAGAACTAAACCTGATCAGTACACCACCCCTCAGACAGAAGATGCTTTGCAGTATCTGTCTGGAGCAAAGTGGTTCAGTGTGTTAGATCTGAAGAACGGGTATTACCAGATACCAATGCACCCTGATGACCGAGAAAAGACGGTCTTCGTCAGTCCATTGGGATTCTTCGAGTTTGATCGCATGCCACAGGGATTGGCAGGAGCCCCAGCCACCTTTCAGAGGTTGATGGAGAACACAGAGGGAGATATGAATTTGATAGAAGTACGTGTGTATCTGGATGATCTTATCGTGTTTGGCAAGACTCTAGAGGAACACGAGGCACGACTCGAAAAGGCCTTGTAGAGGCTTCATGCAGAGGGGCTGAAGTTGTCGTTAGAAAAATGCCAATTCTACCAGAAGTCAGTTACTTACTTGGGGCATATGGTCTCGGCCAATGGAGCAGCCACTGACCCACGAAAGCTGGAAGCTGTTACTACATGGCCCCGACCAAGGACAGTTACAGAACGGAGGTCCTTTCTAGGATTTTTGCTCCTATTATCGAAGATTGGTGAAGAATTTTGTGCAAATTGCGAGACCTCTGAGTGAGTTGTTGCAGAGAGAAGGGAATGAAGAGTCGCAGAAGTTGAGTCCAGGGGAGCTACGGCCATGGGGGCCTAGAAAACCATGTGAGTCTGTTCAGGATCAATGGACCCGAAGTGTGAATAGGCTTTTAGACGTTTGAAGGAGAGCCCCAGTTCTAGCTTACACTGACCCTTCCAAGCCTTATGAGTTGCATGTGAAAGCTAACCGAGATGGGCTCGGAGGAGTTCTGTATCAAGAGATGGCAGGGAAGCTCTGTCCGATAGCCTATGTGAGTCAAAGTCTTACTCCCTCTGAGAAGAACTACTCTGTTTCTGTCCGTCAAGTGGGCAGTAGTAGACAAGCTGCGAGACTACTTGTTATGGAGCTTAGATTGTGGTAAAAACCGATAACAATCCTTTGACCTACCTGTTGTCTACTGCTAAGTTGGATGCCACTGGAGATTAATGGTTGGCTGCACTGTCCGAATTTCAATTCAGCCTGAACTTTCGGCCAGGAAAAGGAAATTGAGTTGCAGATGCTTTATCCTGAAGACCATATGTTTCGGGTGATGGATAATATCAAGGCCTTGCATTCTGAACATTGCTATCTAATTGCTCTTAAAGGGGACACGTTACTGGTATCTAAATTGCCTCGTCTCTCATTAGGATACAGGTACTATAGGGCGGCCTGGTGTTCCCTTTTAGCAGGAGTATTTCTTGTAGCAATTTATAGCTTCATCAGAGATTCATTCACTTACTGTAGGATACTGTGTATATTTGTGTATTTAATTGTTACTATACTGGTAATTTACGTGTTCTTTAGTGTTATTTCAACTGAGCCTTGGCTGTTTACCCAGGCCCTAATTGATTAATACTCCCTTTAATCAAAGAAAAGGACTGAAAAACAATAACTAAATATCAAATCTCAATCACCCAGCGCTTGCACTCCTGATATACCGTGTGCACAACTATCAAAAGATTGGATTTATAAAATAAAATAAAAGCTGCCGCCTAAATATAAAAAGTATAACCAAGATGCATATCAATTCAGCATAGCCAAATTAATATCCATAACCAGCACTACAAAACATGATCTTAATGGAATTAATCAAAGTTCATGCGAAAGATAAACTGAAATCAGTCCAATAAATGAAAAGTCCAATAAAGCTCTTGTGGGATCCAAGTGAGGAGTGTATCACCGGTGCTGGAACAAGAACAGGTACTCAAACCCTTCACCTCACCACGTGCGCTTCTCCCAAAGGAAACACACTTACCAGATCCTGCTGTAAACTGAGCCTATAAGATAGAGTTTCCAAACTCATCCGTACCATGAAATCATCCGCATAAACAGAATCTTTGCAGCCCTGTTCACCGCTGTAACGATCTCTCACAGAAAGTGCATAGAGCAGTATCGCCAATACAATACACACTTTATTAATATTCCGCCCCCCCTCCACAATTGCACTTACAAAGTATAAAGTTAAAACAGCATGGATGATGTTTAAAATCACAGTACAGACGCCACCAGCCGCTTACCGGTCCTCCGTCCGCTCGTCAGCGTTCTGGAAGTCCACGAACCAAGCCGAAATTGCCGCACAGCGTCCCGTTGTCAAGGTGACCGCGCAAATCACGCGCTTACGCATTTCGTCATAGGACTTCTATGGAGAGCGTCCTATGACGAAACATGTCAGGGTGTGATTTGCGCGGTCACCTTGACAACAGGACACTGTGCGGCAACTTCGGCTTGGTCCGTGGACTTCCGGAACGCTGACGAGTGGACTGGCGGTGCCCGTACTGTGATTTTAAACATTATCCATGCTGTTTTAACTTTATACTTTGTAAGTGCAATTGTGGAGGGGAGGGTGGAATATTAATAAAGTGTGTATTGTATTGGCGATACTGCTCTATGTGCCCTGCTTTCATTTCCCTCCCATGCACTTTCTGTGAGAGATCGTTACAGCGGTGAACAGGGCTGCAAAGATTCTGTTTATGCGGATGATTTTGGAAACTCTATCTTATAGGCTCAGTTTACAGCAGGATCTGGTAAGTGTGTTTCCTTTGGGAGAAGCGCACGTGGTGAGGTGAAGGGTTTGAGTACCTGTTCATGTTCCAGCAACGGTGATACACTCCTCACTTGGATCACACAAGAGCTTTATTGGACTTTTCATTTATTGGACTGATTTCAGTTTATCTTTCGCATGAACTTTGATTAATTCCATTAAGATCATGTTTTGTAGCGCTGCTTATGGATATTAATTTGGCTATGCTCAAATGATATGCATCTTGGTAATACTCCCTTTAAGCCTTCTTTTTGAGTAAAGCTAAGCTAAGGAGTTAAAACCAATTTGCATTGTGTCCGTGTGCAGGGTCAGCGCTCCCATTTGGCAAACTAGGCAGCCGCCTAGGGCGCACTGCCGCCTAGGGCACAGCCAGGGCTCAGCAGCTGTGATCAGACACCGAAGAGGAGGGGGAAATTTGCAGCCAATCAATCGGCCTCCTCTTCTCCTTCGCCCTTGGATCTGAGCGGTGCCAGTGTACAGCAGCCTTGTCAACTCTCTGCCCGCCTCCATCCCTGGGCGATGTGCAGCCATTGGAGGAGCAGGGTGGGTGGCACTGTGGATGAGACAAATGGGATGAATCCACCCAGGCCCGGACTGGCCATAGGGCACACGCCAAGCCGGGGCCGCCGGGCCACTTGTCCTGGTGGAGCCCTGCAGCCCGCCCCGCTCACCAAGCCTCTCCGCGGCCGGCCACCTATTTAGTTCACAGCCCACCATCGGGACCCAGGGGGAAGAACCCAGAGATCAGATGACCTATCATGGGGGAGGAGCTGGAGGAGGTCTCCCCTGCGTGAGCTGTGACAACCTGTAGGAGACCCCATCTCCCGATCTTGGGGCAGCTGACACAGACTGCCGCTGCCTGACATGTGGAGGGAACTCGGAAAAAGTACCAGTGATGACATCCCCTAAGGTAAGAACCCCCTGTCCACCTGGCTTTACCCCCCTCTCCTGTCCACCTGGCTGCACCCCCCTCTCCTGTCCACCTGGCTGCACCCCCCTCTCCTGTCCACCTGGCTGCACCCCCCTCTCCAGTCCACCTGGCTGTATCCCCCCTCTCCTGTCCACCTGGCTGCACCCCCCCTCTCCTGTCCACCTGGCTGCACCCCCCTTCTCCTGCCCACCTGGCTGCACCCCCTTCTCCTGTCCACCTGGCTTCACCCCCACTCCAGCAAACTGGACCCCCCTCTCCTGTCCACCTGGCTGCACCCCCCCTCTCCTGTCCATCTGGCTGCCTCCACCTGGCTGTACCCCCCTCTCCTATTCACCTGTCTCTGTCCTCCTCCCCCACTTAGCTGCACCTCCCCCTCTCCTGTCCACCTGGCTGCACCTCCCCTCTCCTGTCCACCTGGCTGCACCCCCCTCCACCTGGCTGTATCCCCCCTCTCCTGTCCACCTGGCTTCCCCCCCTCTCCAGTCCACCTGGCTGCACCCCCCCTCCACCTGACTGCACCCCCTTCTCCTGTCCACCTGGCTGCACCACCCCCTCCTGTCCACCTGGCTGCACCTTCCTCTCCTGTCCACCTGGCTGCACCACCACTCCACCTGGCTGCACCCCCCCCCTCTCCTGTCCACCTGGCTGCACCCCCCCCCCTCCTGTCCATCTGGCTGCCTCCACCTGGCTGTACCCCCCTCTCCTATTCACCCCCCTCTGTCCTCCTCCCCCACTTAGCTGCACCTCCCCCCTCTCCTGTCCACCTGGCTGCCCCCTCTCTCCAGTCCACCTAGCTGCACCCCCCTCCACCTGACTGCACCCCCCTTCTCCTGTCCACCTGGCTGCACCACCCCCTCCTGTCCACTTGGCTTCAGCTCCCTCTCCTGTCCACCTGGCTGCACCCCCACTCCACCTGGCTGCACCCCCCCTCTCCTGTCCACCTGGCTGCACCCCCCCTCTCCTGTCCATCTGGCTGCCTCCACCTGGCTGTACCCCCCTCTCCTATTCACCCCTCTCTGTTCTCCTCCCCCACTTAGCTGCACCTCCCCCCTCTCCTGTCCACCTGGCTCTGTCCTCCCCCCCCCCACCTAGCTGCACCCCCCTCTGGTCCACCTGGCTCCGTCTTCCCCAAATTTGGCTGCACCCCCCCTCTTCTTTCCACCTGGCTCTGTCCTTCCCCCCATCTGGCTGAACCCCCCTCTCCTGTCCACCTGGCTCCGTCCTCCCTCCACGTGGCTGTAAACCCCCCCCCCTCCTGTCCCACCTTTATCTGTCTTTGTTTACCGGGCTCTGCTATCCCACCTGTGGGCCCGGCGCGGTCATGGGAGGGCCCTGGGAAGGATGGCGGGAGCTTCACGAACATCCATCCACTGAGCCTCCCTCCTCAGCAATGACTAGGAAGTGACATGTATGACATCACTTACTGGACCGACACTGCCATTCCACAGGAGCTGTGCTTAGGGAAGCACCATCTGTGTTCCATCAGCTGTAGCCAAATACAGAGTAGACATCCAGGGTCTAATAGACCCTGAATGTCTAATAAAGAGTACCTGTCATCTAAATGCTATCATAGGAGTTCATTGGTCCCCTATGTAATAACAATAAACGTTATGTAAAAAAATATTTTTTTTTTTCAACATTTAAGATGACACATTAAAAAAAAAAAAAACATTTTAGAGTCCCCCCACACACACTCACACATACAAAAATGCAAGCAATTGCCCTATACATGTTATGCATCACGCACACATAGGAGTGAAAGCAATAATTCTAGCATCAGAACCCCCGCATAACACTTATGCGATGTCCTGTAGGGGGCTTTTAAAGTGTTGCCTATGAAAAAATATAGGGACGTTTCATGGGTGCACACGAGTAAAGCCCTTATAGGTCATCAGTCTAGTGCTATGCAGGAGTTCTGGTGCTACAGTTAATAAATTAATTTTGATTTTTTTTTTTTTGTGGGGGGGGGGGGGGGGGCGCAAGTAGCTAGTCTTGCCTAGGGCGCAAAATAGTCTAGCACCGGCCCTGTCAGTGTGTCATTTAAAAGGTATACACAACATGTGTGAACCTAGAGTGTCAGGAAGGCTGAACAGTTTACAGGGTCAAAGCGGCACAGAAGAACATACAACTACAAGGGGGCAGTGCTACATACTTAAAAAAAAGGGAAAAAAAAAACACTAGGTCAGACTTTAGAGGCAAGTTGGACTACCAAATTTATATAAAATCCATATTTTATTTATAGACAAAAAAATATAAAAACAAGAAAATATACATAGAAAAATATCAGCTAAAAACATGTATACATGTTGCAAGCCGCTTGGAACTTGGCAGGATTGAGGGGCCAGGAGCGCCGATGGGGGGGACCCAAGAAGAGGAGGATCGGGGCTGCTCTGTGCAAAACCACTGCACAAAGGTAAGTATAATATGTTTGTTATAAAAACAAAAAAAAAATGTTGCCTTTAATATTACCTTAAACCCTTTACACAGGGTAAAACAAACGTTAATGCCTAAGTACAATTTTCAACTTTGACATGTGTTAATAAAACCATACATTTCATCACAACTAGTTTGTACAACCAAGTGAATTATACCTTGGTTTTTTTCAGGACAAATTGGGCATTCATTTGGTGGTAAATGGTTATGGATACTGTATCTCCTGCTTTTTTATTATTATTAAAGGAAAACTGCCTGGCCCAATTATTTGTTGTTTGTGCCCGTAGTACAGCCCAAAAACAATAGTGCACATTTTGGGGTTTTTTGTGCTACCTAAAACACATTGACACTAACTGACACTGATGCTAATTAAAAAAAATAATAATTCTGACCAAAATACTGACCCTGACCTTTGACCCTTACTTGACCCAAATGCTAACCCTGGCACTGACCTAGATCAAACCTTGATCGAGGTATTTTTTTTTTTTTTTTAATATATATATTTTATTCTCTCTGCAAGGAGAGACAAAGATACAATGTAGCTTTCCTCTCCATACACAGAGAGAAACACAGGTGACTGATCACTCTTGCAGCCAATCAGAGGCTACTGCACCGATCGTTAGTATGGTGCCTGGGACTCTTGGTGAGACCTCGGTCTCGGTGCTGGGAGTGCGCTAAGAGAAAAGTAGTAGCAGATCTCACCACATCCAAGTCGGTTGCTTCCAATACATCCACTAGTTTTTCTATTTTTGTTTCTTCTGTAAAAACAAAGTCATCATCCACCCAAAGGAAATATTTGGTGGTTACTTGAGATACGGCAAGATTCCTGCCCGCAAACCAGCCCTGGAAAAACAAGGTGCATTCATTGCTCAGAAATTTGTTCTCCAATCTTAGAGAGTTATATAGTTAGTTAGGTTGAAAAAAGACCCCAGTCCATCCAGTTCAACCTATGTGTGTGTGTGTGTGTTTATGTCAATAGTACATTGTAAACCCCTGTATGTTGTGGTCATTAGGGGGGCCCATCTAATAGTTTTTAGAAATTATCAATGCTCCCTGTTGATACCCCTGCTTGTGGAAGAGAATTCAACATCCTTACCACTCTCAATGGTTAAACCCATTCTCTTCTAATTTTAGTGAATGACCGCGTGTCTTTTTAAATTCCCTTTCAATGAAAAGCTTGTTCCCTATGCTAGGGTCACCAGTACAGTATTTGTACATTGATATTATATCCCCTCTCAAGTGTCTCTTCTCCAGAGATAATAAGTTCAATGCTTGTAGTCTTTCCTCATAGTTGAAGTCCTCCAGTCCCTTTATTAGCTTTGTTGTCGTTCTCTGGACTCTCTCCAGTTTCATCACATCCTTCCTGAGGACCGGTGCCCAGAACTGGACAGCATATTCAAGATGTGGCTGAACCAGAGTCTTGTAGTGTGTGAGAAAGAATTATCGTTTTGTCTCTGGAGTGAATCCCCTTTTTTATACATACCAGTATTCTGTTGGCTTTGCTTGCAGCAGCTTGACATTGCATGCCATTGCTGAGCTTGCCATCTACTAGAACCCCCAGGTCCTTTTCCATCCTAGATTCCTCCAGAGGTTCACCCCCTTGCGCGTAACTTGCGTTCATATTTTTGGCACCCAAATGCAATACCTTACATTTTCCAACATTAAACCATATTTGCTATGTAGTTGCCCACCCCATTATTTTGTTCAGGTCTTCTTGTAAGGTTTCCACATCCTGCGTAGAAGTTATTTCACTGCTCAGTTTAGTATTGTCCGTAAATACAGAGATTGAGCTGTTCATCCCATCCTCTACTGAATCGTTTATGAATATATTATACAGTATTGGTCCCAAGACAGATCCTTGGGGGACCCCACTTTCCACACCAGTGCATTCCAAATACTTGCCATTTAATCTATAGTCTTAACATCCCTTACAGTAAACCTTCAGAAATTAGAGACGTGCAACTAAGAACAATGCACAGGAATTGTGTACTGTCATTAGGGTTGCCACCTGTCCCAGATTCAAATGTACAGTCCGGGCTTTGAATCTTGTGTCTGGGTTTCAGTCCGCCTGAAACCCGGACACAATATTCAGACAGTAATGTGGCTCTGAACCAGAGAAGTGCGGTGAGGTCAGTGGCTGGTGAGGCACTGGCTAGTATCAGAGCCTGATACAACCCCCACATTATTTAGTGAATAAACACCCATATCACCATTTAGTGAAAAAAAAAACCCACATCACCATTTAGTGAATAAACCCCACATCGCCATTTAGTGAATAAACTCCCACAGCGTAGCCGAGCACAGTGAGATGAAAAAATTCATCCTCATCTTCAGCTAATTGGCTTAGGCTTAAAAACCCACGCGTCAGGACGCAGGCAGTCAATTAGACCCCCCACATAGGAGTTTGTCACCATTCCACAAGTGTGCGCAATTTTAAAAAATGTTAGGTATCGTTTTATTCAGCATAACATCCTCTGTCACATTATAAAAAAAATCTGACTAATTTTAGTGGGGGTTTTTTTTTTTCATGAAACAGTGTTTTTTTTTTTTTTTTTTAATGCGTTTGAAAAATTGCTGCGCAAATACTGTGTGACATAAAAAGATGCAATGACCACCATTTTATCCCCTAGGGGGTCTGCTAAAAATATATATATATAATGGGGATTCTAAGTAATTTTCTAGCAAAAGAATTATGTTTTTTACATGTAGGAGAGAAGAGTCAGAATTGGCCTGGGTGGCAAGTGGTTAATTACCTTAAGTAAGTAATATACAGTGGAACCTTGGTTTACGAGTACCTCTGTTTACGAGCGTTTTGAAAGACGAGCAACATTTTTAAAAAAAAACTGTCTTGGTATACGAGCACTGTCTTGATATACGAGCAGTTTTATACTCTAAAAGCATGCCATCCCCTCTGTAAATGCACTCTCTCACATACCATTATGTGTCCCAGCGCTTGTACACTGTATAAACATGCCGATTTATATTGTTTTAGAGTGTCCCTGCACTTACTGTATGTATATGTCTCCTCGTTTCTCTGCCTCGCTCTCACCTCGTCTCCCTGCTCTACCCGGCGGGAGGGGCCGATCACTCCTTCTGACGTCATCTGAGGAGGAGGGGAGGAGGAAGCAGAGGGCTGCAGTGTTGTGAGTGAACAGCCAGACAAGCACTAATAAAGAATAATCGGCATCTGTTATGTAGTACAGCACGAATACAGGGACACATAATGTTTAACAAAGGAGATGGCATACTTATACTGTACAGTAATGTACTACTTTATATATAACAGCATATCTTTATATTACTATAAATGCTTGTGGAACGAATCATCTGAGTTTCAATGCTTTCCTATGGGAAAACTTGCTTTGATATACGAGTGTTTTGGATTACAAGCAAGCTGCTGGAACGAATTATACTCGTAAACCAAGGTTCCACTGTACAAGTAATTATTATATATTGTTTTTAAGGTAATTTACTATAGTTTCAAAAACTGTACTCAAGCCGGTGGCTTAACGGACAAATTACTGAAGTTTGAAATTATAACTTCAAATCAGTAATTTCACATTAAATAGAAAAATAATAAATTATTATGTTATAATGTTGTAGCACAATTCCCAGCCGTTTTGCTGGATATGGGTCCCCCTGGGTTACCGCTAGTAACAACAGCACATTAAAGGAAGTTCTCCAAGTGTGAGCACTGAGACAATGACCACTCCAGTATCTTTGGGTATTTGTATTTATTTGGTAACTTGGATAGAAGAAGGGATGAGTGGGATACTCCTTGAACTGAACTATGCATAATTTGGAGGATACACTTGAAAAACGCTATTTGACGCTGACTTGACGCTGGCTCAAAGCCTATCAACACTGGCTTGACGCTGGTTAACGCTGGCCGGATGCCTGTTAATGCTGAAATGACTTGTGACTGCTTTCTGACTAAAGCAGTCCTCTTTGAGCTCCTTTAAAGAGGTTGTAAACTCGTTCAAAAAAAATGTTTTTTTTTTTACAACCTGCAAGAGAAAGACATAATGAGCTAGTATGCATCGCATACTAGCTCATTATGAAATACTTACCTTAGAACGAGCCCCCGCCGTGCCGCTCTCTTACCTGTATGACGAGCGACATGTTCAGTCGCCCGTCTTCCGGGATCGCGGCATCCGGCCATCTGATTGGCCGGAACCGCGGTGACGTCACTCCCGCGCACGCGCGCGGGAGCCGACGGTCACGGCACAGGGCTCTGAAGGAACGGCACGATCAGCCGTTCCTTCAGAGCGCATGCGCCAGTGACGTCACTGGCTGCATTAAAGGTAAATATCTCCTAAACCGTACATGTTTAGGAGATATTTACAGTACCTATAGGTAAGCCTTATCATAGGCTTACCTATAGGTACAACTTCCTGAGGAGGGTTTACTTCCATTTTAAGCACTCTTGCTGAGGTAGCTACTTGTATACTACTGCACTGCTGAACACTTCAGGGCCCACACCGGCGCCCCCTTTCTCTCAATTATCTTCAGGGCTTAGACACTGGCACCCCCTTTCTCTAAGCCTCCTCTACTGGTTAGTAGGGATGATCGAACGGTTCGGGTCGACCATCGGTTCGGCACGAACATTGGGTGTTCGAGGTTCGGCCGAATTTAGAACTTTTTGCCCAAAAAGTTTGGAATTCGGCAACCAGAACCGCCCAAAATGCAATGCTTCAGGAAATGGGCTTTAAAAGCCAGTGATTGGACCAGAACCATTAGCAAAAGCCAATTGAGGGGTCAGGAGAATGCTAGGAATGTGATTGGAGTGACTAGGGGGTCCCTAGACCAATCATTAGTGAATACGCCCCCCCAGTATATAAGATCACCCCCGCCATATTCCTAGCATTGTTATACTGGACATGGAAGAGAGTGGAAGCAGTTCTGTTAATTTTACTTTAACCACTTGCCTACTGTGCACTTAAACACCCTTCCCATCCAGGCCAATTTTCAGCTTTCAGCGCTGTCACACTTTGACTGACAATTGCGCGGTCATGCTACACTGTACCCATATGAAATTTTTATCATTTTTTTCACACAAATAGAGCTTTCTTTTGGTGGTATGTAATCACCTCTGGGTTTTTTATTTTTTACAAAAAAAAAGAATAAAGACAGAAAATTTTGAAAAAAAAAAAAAAAAGTTTTTCTTATTTTCTGCGAGTAAATTTTGAAAATAAATTTTTCTCCTTCACTGATGTGCGCTGATGAGGCGGCACTGATGGGCACTGATAGGCTGCACTGATAGGCACTGATGAGGTGGCACTTATGGGCACTAATGAGGTGGCACTTATGGGCACTGATGAGGAGGTACTAATATGCCGCACTGATGAGCATTGATAGGCGGCACTGATAGGCGGCACTGAGAGGCGGCACTGATGAGCACTGATAGGCGGCACTGATGAGCACTGATAGGCGGCACTGCTGGGCACTGAGAGGTGGCACTGCTGGGCACTGAGAGGCGGCACTGAGAGGTGGCACTGACGGGCGGCACTGATGGGCACTGATAGGCGGCACTGATGGGCACTGGCGGATGGCACTGGACACTGATGGGTGGCACTGATGAGCGGCACTGATGGGCAGCACCATCAGTGCCCACACTCAGTGCCCATAGTGCTGCCAGTCAGTGCTCATCAGTGCCTAGATGAGCAGGCACTGATGGGCACTGACAAGCAGCACTATGGGCACTGATTGTGGGCATTGATGGGGGGCACTGATGGCGGGCACTGTGGGCACTGATGGGGGGGCACTGTGTGTGTGTTTTTACCTTCAGTAATCAGGGCACTGGTGATCGGTGCCCTGATTACATTCTCCTGTGTCCCCGGCGCTGTGAGGCTCCCCCTCCTTCCTCACACTGCAGGCTCCGTGTGAGGAAGGAGCGCCGGCGATGAGAGATGATCTCATATGTTTACATATGAGATCATCGCTCATTGGACGGCCCGATCACGTGGTGAATGGCCGCTGTGATTGGCCATTCACCACGATCTGTGATCGGCCGTGTCCAAGGGACACGGCCGACACAGATTTTCCCCGCAGCGCTCTCGCGGGAGCGCGCTGGGGGCGTGTCACTGGGAGGCCGTTTAAAAACAGCCTCCCGAAAATTCGAGTCCGCGCTGCAGCCGTATATAGGCTGTAGCGCGGATGGGAAGAAGTTAAAAGTGTCATTTAGCTATTTTTAGTGTGAGGAAAGGGATATCTAGTGTAGTTAGAGTGCTCCTTTACACTTAAGTTAGCTTCAAAAATTTAGTTTCTGTAGGGAAAGTGTTAAGTGTAAGGGGACCGTAGTGTAGTGTAGGGTTAACTGGCAGTGACTGCTATGGCAGGGTGACAAAACCCTTCCATAGCAGGGTGACCGCTATAGAGAAATGATCATTTCTCTGAATTGCTTCGGCACACCCATATGGCTTCTCACCAGCCAAGCATTTTTTATGCTGCAGGGGCTGCCACTGCCAGTGCTTTTTTGAGGACATGTTTGATGTCAGACATGACATCTGAACATGTGTATAGGGGGTATATATAGACATATATGTCTGAATATATACCCCTAGACATATATAGGTGTGATAATAGCAGAAATAAATGCTTGCGCTAATGAAATAATTTACAGTAATATATTTCTGCTACTATCACACCTATATATGTCTAGGGGTATATATTCAGACATATATGTCTATATATACCCCCTATACACATGTTCAGATATTTTAACTGCCTCAAAAGAACCCAAAAAAATGCCAAAAAAAAACGCTAGCGTCAAAAAAAAATGCCCAGGTGTGTTTTTGCTGGCATTTTTTGGGGGGTTTTGGAGGCAGGCATAACATCTGAACTTGTGTATAGTGGTGTATATACACACATCCATATATTTATATACACACCTAGACATATATAGGTGTGATAGTAGCAGAAATATATGCTTGCGCTAATGAAATCATTTACAGTAATATATTTCTGCTACTATCACACCTATATATGTCTAGGTGTGTATATAAATATATGTATGTGTGTATATATACCACTATACACAAGTTCAGATGTTTTGCCTGCCTCAAAAGAACCCAAAATAATGCCAAAAAAACGCTAGCGTAAAAAAAAAAATGCCCAGGTGTGTTTTTGCTGGCATTTTTTGGGGGGTTTTGGAGGCAGGCAAAACATCTGAACTTGTGCACAGTACCACTATACACAAGTTCAGATGTTTTTCCTGACTGCAAAGAACCCAAAAAAATGCCTGCTTTGAAACCGGCAAGGTGTGGAGAGAAGCTAACCCCCTGAGCTGAAAGTTTTCTAATACATACAATCCTTTTTTTTTTTTTCTGGTTCTGGACATGCTACAGAGCTGAAACTTCACAGGTACACCTTTTAGACCCCCCAGACACAAAATCACACAAAAAAGTTCTTAAAAATTGTCATTTTTGATAAAAAAGCCAATTATTGAAAAATAAAAAATAAAAATAAAAAAAAAGAGATTTTTTGATTTTTACTTTGGATTTCAGATCTACTGTATATGTATGTGTGTATATATACCACTATACACAAGTTCAGATGTTTTGCCTGCCTCAAAAGAACCCCAAAAAATGCCAAAAAAAACGCTAGCGTCAAAAAAAAAAATGCCCAGGTGTGTTTTTGCTGGCATTTTTTGGGGGGTTTTGGAGGCAGGCAAAACATCAGAACTTGTGCACAGTACCACTATACACAAGTTCAGATGTTTTTCCTGACTGCAAAGAACCCAAAAAAATGCCTTCTATTAAACCGCCAAGGTGTTACAGCAGCGAAGCCAACCCCCTGTCTGAAAGTTTTCTAATACAAACGATCTTTATTTTATGGTTCTGGACATGCTACAGAGCTGAAACTTCACATGTACAATTTTTAGACCCCCCAGATCTGAAATCCAAAGTAAAAATCAAAAAAATCTCTTTTTTTTTATTTTTTATTTTTCAATAATTGGCTTTTTTATCAAAAATGACAATTTTTAAGAACTTTTTTGTGTGATTTTGTGTCTGGGGGGTCTAAAAGGTGTACCTGTGAAGTTTCAGCTCTGTAGCATGTCCAGAACCAGAAAAAAAGATCATATAGGTGTTAAAGGAGGGTCCCGACCCACATCCCTGTTCTTCTACTGAAAAATTATCTTTTTTTTTTTCATGGTTCTGGACATGCTACAGAGCTGAAACTTCACATGCACACCTTTTAGACCCCCCAGATACTAAATCCAAAGTAAAAATCAAAAAATCTCTCTTTTTTTTTCAATAATTGGCTTTTTTATCAAAAATGACAATTTTTAAGAACTTTTTTTTGTGTGATTAATAGTTAATGGAGCATGACCCAAAACCCTAGGCACTTTTAGGGGCATTTATTGGGTTTTAGGGCTTTAAAATTGTGTTTTTTGATTACCGAAGTTCGGGTCCCATTGATTTCAATGGGGTTCTGAAATCTGAACCGAACTTTTGGGAAATTCGGGTGTTCTGGTCGAACCGAACTTTTCAAAAGTTCGATCATCCCTACTGGTTAGCTGACTCCCGGATCCCTTTGACCTTCTGGAGTGGCCCCCTCTCCTAGGCAGGCCCCTGGGCGGTTTGAAGTACTCACAACACTGTTTTTCCTGGAAACTCCTGCCCAGCAGCTCTACTCGGGTCAGCAACACTCTGGATCCTCTTTCTGCAGCCCAGCTCAACCTCCGGTCCTCTAGGTCGACTGCCCAGGACAACTTCACTTGCTCTGACAGGAGAAGAGACAGCTGTCAGCCTCCTCCTTGGACTCTGCTTCCAAAAGACCCCCTGTCACATGCTCCCCTTATATCCGATCCTAGGGTGCATTGCGGCAAACTCCGCCTACTGAGACGGCTATAAGTCCTGGTGCGCTATTGGTCAGGATTCCTCCACTGTCCAATAAGAGCCCTCATTGGACACTAGGGGAGACTCCCCAGACTCAACAGACCACACCTGGAAATACATGACATCCTCACTAACTGAATCAGGCCCCCCTGATAAGCAGACAGGGCCACATATATGCTTTTCCTAGCACCTACCTAGGAGTGTGCTACAATATTATATAGCATAATAATATATTATTTTGCTTGATTAAAAAAGTACCTTTTCAGCAGCAGCATATTCTCCCTCCTAACTGTGTGAGAAAAACATGGGATTATGAGTAAACCTTATACCAATAAACCAATGTTTTTTCCTTGTAGTAAGGAGGGCTGGGCTGGAAGGGAGCATTTAGACACATCCCCCTTCTATGACACTGCAGTGAGAGGACAGCCTCCATTGCAACATTTTTATTGGACAGCTTGGACCAATGGTGCTTTACCGTTGGTCCAAGGGTCCAAACAAGCTTTCCATTGAGCTCAGTGCCTCTGACAAGAAATCAGAGGCACTGTGAGCTCATCCTCTCAGTCTCAGATTCTGACAGGCTGTGCAAGGACCCCCATATCGCCGGAACCATAGGAGCTAGTACCCCAAGTGGTGGGTTAGGACTTGAGGTACCTACCCCCCAAATTTGGGGTCTCTGTGACCTCTCGAAGCTCAATCGTTTTTATTTTTATTTTTTTATTATTTATGTTACTAACAGGTTAGGCACTGCCTCACCTGCATCCCCTGACTGCATATTTCTGCTCAGAACAGGGCCTAGCAGGAGAGTGAGGGGGCACTATATGCTCTGCATTTATACTTTTTTTGGAGCACCCAAAGGTGTCCAAGTTCTGTTTATAATCCTAGTGTATGCTTTAAAAAAAATTGCTGTGAGCCGCTAAAGTGTTTGGGTTTGTCTTGAAGAAAAAGTGGCAACCCTAACTGTCGTCAGGATAGGGAAGGGTTAAGTGTAGGGGATAATTTTAGTAAGGGAAAAGTGGACTTACCTGATTGGAGGCAGGCAATGGCTGGGTGGGGCCTTTAGGAAATTTAGGAGGGGTGGCTTCGGTCCTGGGAGTCCAGTGGAAGATCAACGGACAGGAGGACAGCTTCCCACCCACCCTCCTGGTTATTGTTTTTCTTCATGGCTTGTTGTGTTGTCCTAATAGATGTCATGGCAGCTGGGCGTTTTTTTGGTCTTTGCTGGCGGGGGTAAAAAACTTGAGGATAAGTGAATGGTTCGGGATACATCGCTGGTATGTGTCCCTCTGGTGAATTCCAGTTAATTTCAGTTTAACTGGAATATGGAAGTGGTTGCACTGCGGGTAGGGTGTTGTCTCCGAGCCGGTGTGTTGCAGCTGCAGGCCTATTATGAAAAAGCCTGCAGTGTACAATGGAACATATTTTGAGGTGCCTCAAAGACCAACAGGCTTAGCGACTGATCAATTTCGGTTTTAAGGAATGTTTTTTCTATCCTTTATGTTAATTAAAGTTTAAAAAATGTGTTAATAAAAGACTGATATCATGGTATGGCCATTTTCACTCCATTTGCTGTGTGGTCTCCGTTATTGGGTTAGTTACGGTGTAATGGTTGGTGGGTGAGTTTATTATGGCCTTTCAGCCAGTAGTAAGGGTCGACATCTGTTCTACAGTGATCAAGGTTAAGCAGCACTAAAAAAAAATGGGGACTCCTATCAGGAACAGGAATGTGTAACAGAGATGAGAATCCACATACATACAATCACATGACAGCACCAAACAAATGTCCAAGAGTCCATGGTAGTTTAAAGTGGACGTAAACCTTTACATACGTATACCCGGTGAAGAGAACAGTCTCAGATGATACATGGAGATGAAACAAATCTCCCTACATAAGCTTTACATGTATTTTATCTGTCTTAAGCTTTCTATATTCTTTAAAAAGTGAATATTGTGTTACAATCTGTTTCTACTGATTCAGTGGGAGGGGAGTCTAGGCATATACCGTGTGACAGCTGATTGAAGGAAAGGCACCAACCCACTCTCCACTTAGGCAGAGGAAGGAAGAAACATGCAGAGCTGTGCTGTGAATAGACCAGCACTCTGCTAATCTATCTCTATGCACCCACCCGTCACAAATTTTCAGCTGCTTTCATCTCCTGTGTCAGAGAACTTGTCAGAAGTTATCATGCTGATTGCAGAGGAACAAAGCAGCAGTAAATCACAGAACTTAGTGCTTTGGATAGAGATAGGTAAACACTACAGATATATGTGCCAAGGTCAAATTTCATGAATCGGGTTTACATACACTTTAACCACTTGACTTCCGGAAAATGTAATCCTCTTCATGACCAGATACTTTTTTGCTATTCTACACTGCGGTATTTTAACTGGCAATTGCACAGTTGTCAATCAATATATAATATAAATAAAACCAGACGGTGCTAATATACTATATCCTCTGCGCACAAATAAATAAATAAATAAATATATCTCGTTCAGAGAAATATCGCAGCTACTTCAAAGATAAAAATGTAAACAATCACTCTGAATAAAAGTCCATAAATGGAGTCATACACAAAGCAATAGCAGCGCTGATATTAAGTATCAATCAAAGCATGCAGGGAATTGCTAAAGTACACTAGTCCTTTCTCATTAAATGTCCATCTTTATATCAGTCTTTTTCACCAATTTGGGGTCACCAGTGAATTTTTATGGGGTCACCCGACATTCAATCCTCCACCGTTGTGATACAGGTACAAGATGGCAACTCACCAGACAAACTGGCCTTCCTATTCTCATAGAGAAGGCAAACAAGCATGAACTCTGTGGTCTTTACTCGATCGGCTGCAGCTGTTAGAAACACACCTCTCTCCACAGAAAACTGTGTTCCCTTTGCTCACGAGTCACTCACCAACCGGTTAAGGAAAACATAAAAGAAAGGACCGCACTAGTGTGATATTGTAAAACATCACTCCATACTTTATTAACCAATCCCCCAATAAATGCACTCACAAACGCAATCAAATAGTAAGCCTTCTAATAAATCATATAGGGAAGTCACAGGGATGCATCGGTAGGCGATGTTGGCCGGCTCACCCTCTCCACGCTGATGTTCTTAGCCTCCAGTGCCTCCGAATGTGTCACCCGAGAACTTCCGGTCGCCGCAAGGTTCACGCCCTGACGCGTTTCGTCATTTCCGACTTCTTCGAAGGGCCCTATAGTGTGGCGGGCAATCCTTAACTAGGGGGTACACTAACCGACTGACACTGACATCAATAGTGACACAAATACAGTGATCAGTGCTAATACAATACACTGTCACTGTACTAATGACACTATCTGGGAGGATCAACATCAAGGCTTGATCAAGGGGTTAAATGTGTGCCTAACACTGTTTACTGTGTATGTTATGTGATGCTTTTACTAAGGGATCCTGCTGGTTTTTTTTCCCTGCATCGCACAAGCTGACAGACGAACAGAAAGCAAAACGAATGGAAAACTCTGGAGATTTCATTACCATGTGTGACCAGGATCCATCCTTTCTGTGAACCACCGTCACACGGGATGAGACCTGGTGCTACCAGTTTGATTCGTACCTGTTCTCAATCATCGACCATACTCCCTGATTTGGCACCTGAGGACTTCTTTCTGTTTCTCCGCCTGAAGAGCATCATAAAAGGAGCACGTTCTGTGGATGTAGCGGGCCTGGCGGCATCTTAGGAATGTGTGACAAGGGTTCTGCGATCGATTCCTATAGGGGCCTTTGCTGACAGTTTGCAGAAGCTTTATGAGCATTGCCAAAAGTTGTGAAGGATTGCGATTATTTTGAAGGCCAATAAAGGTAATTTGTATCTTCTGTTTTGTTTGTTTTCTGATACCATTCACCAAACTTTTAAGACACATCTCGAATAACAAACTCGGGGTTCACTAATTTGTCACATCCCTCAGTCATAGAAATGGAATTGACTTTACCTTAGCAAATGGCATAAAGTACTGTTCTACATTTGGATCTTCAATCTTTTCAGGCTCGTCATTGTCATCTGCCACGATGACTTTTAAGCTGGGGTAATACAGACGTATGCTTTTTATCAACTGCCGTAACTTATCATAGCGCAGAAAGGTCTTCGTGGTGATTGTCACCAAGGAGCTAATATTTCCATCTACAAATAAAATATACAATATATGAGATACCTGCAAAGTCCCGTCAATACATTCTGCATATCATCATCATTTTTGGTGTGCTTTGGTTTTTCTTGATTGGGGTCAAGAAGGAGCAAGCCAATTCAGACTTTCCAGACAGATCACTGATGGCTTTTACAGGAATACATGATCAAAGGCTCTTCGACATTCTATTCTTTGGTGAATGTAGCTTAAAGTGGAGTTCCACCCAAAAGTGGAACTTCTGCTCAACTGCTTCCTCCCCCCCCCCCCCGGTACCACATTGGCAACTTTCAGGGGGGAGGGGGGAACGGGTACCTGTTTTTGACACGTACCCTTCCCCACTTCCGGGAGACAGCCCTGTGACGCTGTCCCTCGGACGTTTCGTCCCCTTTCTCCTTCCTCCGCCACCGAGCTAATGAGAATGCACAGCGCACTTCGCGCATGCACAGTAGGTAACCAGCTGTAAAGCTGAAAGTCTTCATTGCCAGTTTCCCTTAGAGTGAATGGCTGTGGCAGCACTCGGCAGCCGATCCAAAAATTGGCTGCTGGGTGCTGACATTGCGGGCTCCCTGGACAGGTAAATATCTATATATTTAAAGTCAGCAGCTACAGTATTTGTAGCTGCTGACTTTTCATTTTTTCCCATAGCTGCAACACTGCTTTAAGTACGTTGAGATGAGTATGAACCTAAGTGTCACTCAGCCTAGACACAAAGCAAGCAGTTCCTATGATTCTTAGTTGTTGCTTTTTCTTTTCGTACATCACGGGACACAGAGCCATAAATAATAACATATGGGTTACATAACCACCTTTAGGTGAAGGACACTGGCAACCAATCAGAAAGGATGCCCCCCTATATAACCCCTCCCACACAGGAAGTACCTCAGTGTCTAAAGGTGATGGTCACTGTGGAGAGTCTCTCCACATTTCTCTTCAAGGAAGAAAGAAGATTTGCTACATACCCCAAGATCACTGAATTTAAGGGGTTAGCTATCAAATCCATCTAAAACAGTCAATGGACTAAAAAGATGGTACCTGAGCCTCGGGAAGCAGATATAAGGTTTTGCCTGTAATCAGTGGCGTAGCGTGGGGGGTGCAGGGGGGGCCGGCCGCACTGGGCGCAACATCTGCGGGGGCGCATCCGCAGTGTCACTCTGTCTGTCTGACTCTGACATACATAGTTCACACACTGTCTGCCCTATGGCTAAAAATGGCGGATCGGGGCGGGGCTGGACTGTGCCTCACCTGTCCATTGGTGTAGGGTGGGGTGGCGTTGCAAGCCAAGCCCCGCCTATACCGCCTCTCCTCACTGCTCAGTCAGTTTAGCAGCGAGTGAGTCAGCAGCCTGGCGCTGTCACAGAGTGGGTTTTTTTTTAATCACCTGATTAGAGCCAGAGGCTCTAGTAGGCTTTAAAAAAGGGTGGACCCGGGGAGCAGAGCAGTGCGCCCCGAGCCCACCCATTGTGTGACAATAACAAATGAAAATTCGCTATTGTCTCACGAATCCTCCTCCTGGCCAATCAGGAAACGGGCCCGAGACCCGCTTCCTGATTGGCTGAAAGGGGAACGCATGCCATTGGTTGAGGAGGAGGCGGGAGGACTCAAAGAGACGCGGGGAACTGAGGAGAAGCCGCCGCTGCAGGTAAGTCTCTCTGCATTGAAACTGGGCACGATGATCTCTCTGCATTGAAAGGGGGCACGCTGGTCATTCTGCATTGAAAGGGAGCACGCTGGTCATTCTGCATTGAAAGGGGGCACGCTGGTCATTCTGCATTGCAAGGGGGCACGCTGGTCATTCTGCATTGAAAGGGGGCACGCTGGTCATTCTGCATTGAACGGGGGCACGCTGGTCTCTCTGCATTGAAAGGGGGAATGCTGGTCATTCTGCATTGAAAGGGGGCACACTGGTCTCTCTGCAATGAAAGGGGACATGCTGGTCATTCTGCATTGAAAGGGGGCACGCTGGTCTCTCTGCAATGAAAGGGGGCACACTGGTCATTCTGCATTGAAAGGGGGCACGCTGGTCATTCTGTATTGAAAGGGGGCACGCTGGTCTCTCTGCAATGAAAGGGGGCATGCTGGCCATTCTCCATTGAATGGGGGAACGCTGATCTCTCTGCATTGAATGGGGGCACGCTGGTCATTCTGCATTGAAAGGGGGCACGCTGGTCATTCTGCATTGAAAGGGGGCACGCTGGTCTCTCTGCATTGAAATGGGGCACGCTGGTCACTCTGCATTGAAAGGGGGCACGCTGGTCTCTCAGCATTGAATGGGGGTACACTGGTCTCTCCACATTGAATGGGGGCACACTGGTCTCTCTGCATTGAATGGGGGCACGCTGGTTATTCTGCATTGAAAGGGGGCACGCTGGTCATTCTGCATTGAACGGGGGCACGCTGGTCTCTCTGCATTGAAAGGGGGCATGCTGGTCATTCTGCATTGAAAGGGGGCACACTGGTCTCTCTGCAATGAAAGGGGACATGCTGGTCATTCTGCATTGAAAGGGGGCACACTGGTCTCTCTGCAATGAAAGGGGACATGCTGGTCATTCTGCATTGAAAGGGGGCACGCTGGTCTCTCTGCAATGAAAGGGGGCACACTGGTCATTCTGCATTGAAAGGGGGCACGCTGGTCATTCTGTATTGAAAGGGGGCACACTGGTCTCTCTGCAATGAAAGGGGGCATGCTGGCCATTCTCCATTGAATGGGGGAACGCTGATCTCTCTGCATTGAATGGGGGCACGGCACGCTGGTCTCTCTGCATTGAAAGGGGGTATGTTGGTCATTCTGCATTGAAAGGGGGCACGGCCCGCTGGTCACTCTGCATTGAAAGGGGGCACACTGGTCATTCTGCATTGAAAGGGGGCACGCTGGTCATTCTGTATTGAAAGGGGGCACGCTGGTCTCTCTGCAATGAAAGGGGGCATGCTGGCCATTCTCCATTGAATGGGGGAACGCTGATCTCTCTGCATTGAATGGGGGCACGGCACGCTGGTCTCTCTGCATTGAAAGGGGGTATGTTGGTCATTCTGCATTGAAAGGGGGCACGGCCCGCTGGTCACTCTGCATTGAAAGGGGGCACGCTGGTCATTCTGCATTGAAAGGGGGCACGGCTCACTGGTCACTCTGCATTGAAAGGGGGCACGCTGGTCATTCAAACTTGTATTTAGATGCATTTTACTTTAATTACATCAGTATTTTCATAACAAACAATACATGTGCTTAGGGGGTAAGGGTTTCTTTAACTAATCTAGTGGAAGAGACTCGAGTGCTAAAATCCCGCGGTTTAGGGGGCGCAAATTACTTGCCTTGTCCCGGATGCCGACAACCCACGCTACGCCACTGCCTGTAATGCTGTCCTTTTTAGGTGCTGGACCCTGGGGTCCAGACCCTTGGAATACAAAGCCACAAAGGCGCTCCATGCAGGGTGCTCTACATGTCCAAGGCTGTGGCCCGTCTAAAACAAGGGATTGTCTCTCTGCATTGAAAGGGGGCACGATGATCTCTCTGCATTGAAAGGTGCATGCTGGTCATTCTGCATTGAAAGGGGGCACGCTGGTCATTCTGCATTGAAAGGGGGCACGCTGGTCATTCTGCATTGAACGGGGGCACGCTGGTCTCTCTGCATTGAAAGGGGGCATGCTGGTCATTCTGCATTGAAAGGGGGCACACTGGTCTCTCTGCAATGAAAGGGGACATGTTGGTCATTCTGCATTGAAAGGGGGCACGCTGGTCTCTCTGCAATGAAAGGGGGCACACTGGTCATTCTGCATTGAAAGGGGGCACGCTGGTCATTCTGTATTGAAAGGGGGCATGCTGGTCTCTCTGCAATGAAAGGGGGCATGCTGGCCATTCTCCATTGAATGGGGGAACGCTGATCTCTCTGCATTGAATGGGGGCACGCTGGTCATTCTGCATTGAAAGGGGGCACGCTGGTCATTCTGCATTGAAAGGGGGCACGCTGGTCTCTCTGCATTGAAAGGGGGCACGCTGGTCATTCTGCAGTGAAAGGGGGCACACTGGTCATTCTGCATTGAAAGGGGGCACGCTGGTCTCTCTGCATTGAAAGGGGGCACGCTGGTCACTCTGCATTGAATGGGGGCACGCTGGTCATTCTGCATTGAAAGGGGGCACGCTGGTCATTCTGCATTGAACGGGGGGAAGCTGGTCTCTCAGCATTGAATGGGGGCACACTGGTCTCTCCGCATTGAATGGGGGCACACTGGTCTCTCTGCATTGAATGGGGGCACGCTGGTCATTCTGCATTGAAAGGGGGCACACTGGTCATTCTGCATTGAACGGGGGCACGCTGGTCTCTCTGCATTGAAAGGGGGCATGCTGGTCATTCTGCATTGAAAGGGGGCACACTGGTCTCTCTGCAATGAAAGGGGACATGTTGGTCATTCTGCATTGAAAGGGGGCACGCTGGTCTCTCTGCAATGAAAGGGGGCACACTGGTCATTCTGCATTGAAAGGGGGCACGCTGGTCATTCTGTATTGAAAGGGGGCACGCTGGTCTCTCTGCAATGAAAGGGGGCATGCTGGCCATTCTCCATTGAATGGGGGAACGCTGATCTCTCTGCATTGAATGGGGGCACGCTGGTCATTCTGCATTGAAAGGGGTCACGCTGGTCATTCTGCATTGAAAGGGGGCACGCTGGTCTCTCTGCATTGAAAGGGGGCACGCTGGTTATTCTGCAGTTAAAGGGGGCACACTG
This sequence comes from Pelophylax lessonae, assembly GCF_965119305.1. Classification (NCBI taxonomy): domain Eukaryota; kingdom Metazoa; phylum Chordata; class Amphibia; order Anura; family Ranidae; genus Pelophylax; species Pelophylax lessonae. The sequence continues at coordinate 171,150,062 of NC_138778.1, forward strand.
GTCATTCAGCATTGAAAGGGGGCACGCTGGTCTCTCTGCATTGAAAGGGGGCACGCTGGTCACTCTGCATTGAACGGGGGCACGCTGGTCTCTCTGCATTGAAAGGGGGCATGCTGGTCATTCTGCATTGAAAGGGGGCACGCTGGTCTCTCTGCAATGAAAGGGGACATGCTGGTCATTCTGCATTGAAAGGGGGCACGCTGGTCTCTCTGCAATGAAAGGGGGCATGCTGGCCATTCTCCATTGAATGGGGGAACGCTGATCTCTCTGCATTGAATGGGGGCACGCTGGTCATTCTGCATTGAAAGGGGGCACGCTGGTCATTCTGCATTGAAAGGGGGCACGCTGGTCTCTCTGCATTGAAAGGGGGCACGCTGGTTATTCTGCAGTGAAAGGGGGCACACTGGTCATTCTGCATTGAAAGGGGGCACGCTGGTCTCTCTGCATTGAAAGGGGGCACGCTGGTCACTCTGCATTGAAAGGGGGCACGCTGGTCTCTCAGCATTGAATGGGGGCACACTGGTCTCTCCGCATTGAATGGGGGCACACTGGTCTCTCTGCATTGAATGGGGGCACGCTGGTCATTCTGCATTGAAAGGGGGCACACTGGTCATTCTGCATTGAAAGGGGGCACGGCCCGCTGGTCACTCTGCATTGAAAGGGGGCACGCTGGTCATTCTGCATTGAAAGGGGGCACGGCCCACTGGTCACTCTGCATTGAAAGGGGGCACGCTGGTCATTCAAACTTGTATTTAGATGCATTTTACTTTAATTACATCAGTATTTTCATAACAAACAATACATGTGCTTAGGGGGTAAGGGTTTCTTTAACTAATCTAGTGGAAGAGACTCGAGTGCTAAAATCCCGCGGGTTAGGGGGCGCAAATTACTTGCCTTGTCCCGGATGCTGACAACCCACGCTACGCCACTGCCTGTAATGCTGTCCTTTTTAGGCGCTGGACCCTGGGGTCCAGACCCTTGGAATACAAAGCCACAAAGGCGCTCCATGCAGGGTGCTCTACATGTCCAAGGCTGTGGCCGCTCTAAAACAAGGGGACCCAGTCCTTGAAGGTCGCCAAGACAAAGCTCGCCATGATGGGTGAAGATTGGATTCCTGTTTCAAAACAGAATCCTGCAGCAGAGTCCAATTTAAAATATTTACACATACAGCAAACCTTGAAGGAAAAAATTGCTGCCATAATTGCAGATTGAAAATATTTTATTCACTGTTTCCTTTTAAAAAGATAACAGAAACTGTGTCATGTGAGTCTCTGCTTGCAACTATGGATGACAAAGCCTAGGCAAATACATTCTGTTAAGCATTATTTCTGTGCTTGTTTTTCTGACACAATGTTTTCACCCTGTGCTGATTACCTGAGAGGTATCAGCTGTGACAAACCAATGTGTGCATGAGACTGTGGATGTTAAGCTATGCAAAATATATCTTGTTGAAAGCTCTGGCTTTTCCTTAGGGATTAAATGTGCCATTTAAATCAATTATGATTATATGAGCTTGTGCAGTTGTGGGATGATGCAAAGTTTGTTTAAACATTATTTCTTTGCCTATTGTTATCAAACTGTTTTCTTGCCCTGGGCTGATCACCTGAAGGGTATCAGCTGTGACAAACAAAATTTTTAGCCTAAGCTTCTCTCACCCCATGTGGTTGCTGTTTTTTCTTTGGCACATAAGCGCCCGCATGTTCGTCTTCTCCCTTGATAGTGTGTCTGTGGCGAAGGTCTGTTCACGCGCGCATGCGCGAAAATCTTCACCTTTAAGTACAGGCATATGCAGCATGGAGGGCGTGTTGAATGCAATTAGTGTGCACGTGGACACCACATAGCGCGCCACGCATGTGCAGTACAGCATAAATTGGCATGATTTAGAAAGAACTGTTTCCAACACGCTAGCCTTTGCTGAGGCTGAAGGGGACACAGAGCAGCAGCAGCTGGGTTGCATGAGTCACTGTGGGTGTATGTTACTGGCACAAACCGGTCCTGTATCTTGGGATAATCAGTGCTGTGTGCAATAAACTGTATAAGCTTGGCAAAAGCCTTGGGTACACTGAAGTTAGTACCTTAAGTTTGTCTTGCTATAAAGCAATGTCTGGGGGGGGGGGCAGTTGGAAGGGGCACTGTGATGCCACCGTCAAGTCTTGAATGTCCTAGCTGTGCTTCCTCTGTGTCTACTCCCCCTGAATAGCCAGAGACGACTAGCGAATCTGAGCCATTACGGTTGGCAGGCATAGTAGCTACCCCAGGTGCTTCTGCCGCAACCTACATAACTAAGGACAATTTGGCATCGGCATTAGCTAGCCTTGAGGGTAAGATTGCCGACATGATTGCAGCATCACTAAGAGGGAAGAAACGTGATAGATCCCCCTCACCTGAGCCACCCCCTGAAATCAGTTCAGGATTGGGCAAAGGATGTGGAAGAAGTAGCTGATGATGACCCTATAGTAGGTCAAGCTAAGGTTTCCACTTCTGGGGAGTCAGGGTCAGAGGAGTCTTTGTCAGCCTCCCAAACCCAGAGATTGTTGGTTCAGTCTATTACTGAAATGGTCCAGTCTGGACACAAATTTCCTCCCTTAGAGACAGCTGAGGTCTCATTTTCCTCTCTAGGCTCATTGCGCCTTCATCCTGGTCCTCGGACGTTTCCCATACATCCGCTGGTGGAGCAAGGAATGTATAATTATTGGTACCATCCGGATAGGATTTTTTGTTCCTCCTAAAAGGTTTTCACTATTGTACCCTATGGAGGAAAAAGTTTTCTAAGAAATGGTATAAACCCACTGTGGATACTGCAATTTCTTCAGTTAACAAGAGTTTAACCTGCCCTGTGGATAATGCCCAGGTTTTTAAAGATCCAGCAGATAAGAAGTTGGAATCTTTATTGAAAGCCTCCTTTGCAGTTGCAGGATCTGCGATACAACCAGCAGTAGTGGCCATAGGAGTTTGTCATGTCTTTAAAAGACTGTATGAAGCGAGTGTCCAAGACAGTTCCTTCTCAAGGAGGGTCTGTGGAAGATCTGTCAGATCTACCTCGCACTTTATGTTAATTAACATGAAAAAGTTACTGTCTGGCTTCCCTTTTCAGGGAGAACACCTTTTTGGTGATGATCTGGATAAGTATACCCAAAAGGGGTCTCGGGGGGGGTGGAGTAGTACATTGCTACCTGTGAAATGGAAGAGCAAGCATCCTTCTTTTAAGATCCCCAGCACTCATACTACCAGTGCATCTAATTCCAGACGGGGGCGACTGCCTCAACCATCTGTCCGGAACTAAGCCGGCAGGGTCAGTAAAAGCCCTGGGCCCAGAGATCAGCCAAGTCTTCCTCTAAGCCTACTCTGTGAAGGGGCGCCCCCACTCACTTGGGTGGGGGGAAGGCTGCTGCAGTTCTCAAAGATTTGGGTGGAATCGATCCAAGACAACTGGGTTATCTCCACCATTTTTCAGGGGTACTGGAATGTCGGGTGTTCCTGTATCCTCGGTTTATAGGTCAAGTATACCGACAGATCCCCTAAAAAGGTCTCTCTTTCTGGCATTGGACCAGCTGAGAGCTCAAAGAGTGATAATGGAGGTTCCAGAGAACGAATGGTTCAGGGGTTTTTACTCAAACCTGTTCATAATCCCTAAACCAAGCAGGGATGTGAGACCTATTCTGGATCTCAAAACTCTAAAACCAGTTTCTGAATGTTCCTACTTTCCGTATAGAGTCAATTCGTTCAGTCATTGCCTCTCTGCAGGGAGAGGAATTTCTAGTATCTATAGATATCAAGGATGCATATCTTCACGTGCCTATATTACAGGCTTAGCAAAGGTTTCTACACTTTGCAATAGAAAACTGTCACTTTCAGTTTGTGGCCCTGCCCTTTGGGTTAACCACATCTCCAAGAGTATTCACAAAGATCCTAGCTCTAGTATTGGTTGTTCTAAGGTCTCGAGGGATATCTGTAATAGGATATCTGGACAATCTATTACTAATAGATCGATCGGCTTTAAGCCGAAATGTCCTCCAGACAGTACAGTTCCTAGAACGTCTGGGTTGGATACTGAATTTAGCAAAGTCAGCATTACAGCCGGTCCAGCGTCTGGAATATCTGGGTCTTCTTATGGACATGGTACAGGCAAAGAAATTCTTGCCAACAAGAAGGGTTGCAGACCTGAAGGATCTGGTTTGGTCCGTAGTAAGGCTGAGATATCCTTCTATACATCTTTGCATGATGTTACTAGGGAATTCCCCATGCTCAATTCCATGCCAGACCCTTACAGAACAACACAAGGACTTGATGGGTCTTTATGCAGCAGGGACGCTGACTTTTGTACATGGAACTTTTTCCTTTTTTGGATCTATATCCTATATTTTCAGCTGTGTTTGTAAGCTTTAGACTTACTGAGTTCTGAATTTATCTGCACTTAATATTTGATTGTACTCATCCATGGTTGGGTTAATATTTCTTATAGGGGATTACATGTTCCTTTTCCCTGCTTAGACCAATCAATTATTTTCCAGTCTATCATTCTAGAGTTCGTGGTTTGGAGATTTAAATTTTGTCTTTATTCAGGGTGTATATATATATATTCATTGAGAAGTCTGCTATACATCTGGATCCTGAAGAAGCCCAAACTGTGGGTGAAACGCGTATATCCATCATACTTTAGGATGTGCCTTGTTATATGATACACCTTTTATATATCATATTTCTATTTGTCGATTTTATCATCCTGTTTTCAATAAAATATATATATATATATATATATATGTATATATTTTTTTATGATTTGTTTTTCTTTTGATGTCTTGGGCACATTAAAATCCCCATTTTCCTCACCTGCAGGGTGTTCCCTGTTAGACTTGATTCATTTTCAGATGCACACTATTCCCTGATTCATGCCTTTCCTCTGGTGCAGCTGATGCTGCATTTGTTATGCAGGATCCAGCTAGAGGGGAAACCCGTAATTCTGGTAGCCCCGGCATGGCCGAGAGGGGTTTGGCATCACCGCAAATTTATAACCAGGAGAATTATAGCTTTCCTTCAAGTAGGGGTGGATATGAAATTAGCCTTGAGCACTATTAAAGGGCAAAATTCAGCCTTATCGGTATTCTTCCAGGAACCGATCGCTTCCCATTTGTTGGTTCAGACCTTCGTCCGGGGAATGTTACGTTTGCTCCCGCCTGTGAAGCCACCATTGTGTCCTTGGGACTTAAATTTGGTGTTGGCAGTGTTACAAAAACAGCCTTTTGAACATCTGGGACAGGTTCCCCTGCTTCTTTTGACCAGAAAACTGGTGCGATCACTTTGCTAAGAAGAGTATCGGAACTAGCAGCCCTTTCTTGTAAAGAGCCATTCTTGATTTTCCATCAAGATAGGGTGATTCTACGTCCACACCCAGTTTTTTTTTTGCACAAAGTGGTGCCCGCCTTTCATTTAAATCAGGACATTATACTACCTTCCTTTTTTCCAGATCCTCTCTCGGAGGAGGAAAGGTTATTGCATTCTCTTGATGTAATGCGTGCACTTAAGTTCTACTTAGAGAAATCAGTTTGGATTTGTAAGACCGAGAGCTTGTTTGTGCTGCCAGAATGGTCCAGGAAGGGGTTGGCAGCATCTAAGTCTACGATTTCTCATTGGATTTGCCAAGTTTTCACCCAGGCGTATGATTTAGAAGGGAAGGTTCCACATTTTCCTTTAATGGCACATTCTACCAGAGGAGTAGGTGCCTCTTGGGCACTTCGCCATCAAGCCTCTATGGCTCCTATTTGCAAGCTCGTGACCTGGTCGTCGGTGCATACGTTCACTCATTTCTATTGAGTGAATGTTGGGACCCAGGAGGAATCTGCATTTGGCCACAGTGTTCTGCAGGCAGCGGTGTAATCCTTTTTGTGGTCGGATGGCAGTCTTTTTTGGTGTCCCCATCCCCTCAGATGCATTGCTTTGGGACATCCCTTATGTTATGCTTTATGGCTCTGTGTCCTGTGATGTACGAAAAGAAACATTTATTTTTTTAATACAGACTTGCCTGTAAAATCCATTTCTTGAAGTACATCACGGGACACAGAGGTCCCTTCCCTCTTGTATGAGGTCTTTATTGCTTGCTAAAAAACTGAGGTACTGCCTGTGTGGGAGGGGTTATATAGGGGGGGCATCAATTCTGATCAGTTGCCAGTGTCATTCACCTAAAGGTGGCTATATAACCCATATGTTATGATTTATGGCTCTGTGTCCCGTGATGTACTTCAAGAAAGGGATTTTACAGGTAAGTCTGTATTAAAAAATCAAATTTTTCTTTCTGAAATGTTGAATTATTTTTATAGTATTATAAACGTATCTACTTGTTTCTGTTGCCTACTACTTGTCTATTTATTATTAGTGCTAATTAGCTCCTGAAGGTCTTATGTATGTATCTGAGAATGTTATCATTCAACATTTAAAGATTTTTTGGGCTTATTCCCTCTTCTGTGATGTAAAGCCATTATAAAAATCTTCTGTCAGTTTCAGATGCTGCCAGTGTGCGCCCTCTAGTGGAAAAATATCAGAAACAATTATATCCGTTCTGAATTCTATATTTCAGTATCCTTTATTTAGATGAGTTAGAGATAATGAGGTTGATTTACCAAAGGCAAATATACTGTGCGCTGCCTGCAAGTGCACTTTGAGGCTGGGATCACACTGGATTGTGTCCCATTCACTGTTTCAGGGGCGAATTTGGTCCAAATGTTTGGCTGAATTCAGACCTAAACCAGACCAGAAGACGCCCACGAATTTCCTGCAAACCGCTCCACAGCTGTCCTAGAGCTGTGTGAACTGGCTCCATTGTGAGCCGGTCACAGTCTCCTGACATGGGAATTGGATGCGGGGAAACCCAAATCCAATTCGCACCAGTGTGCACCCAGTCTAAGTACATTTTCTCTAGATCTGAGGAGAAGCTCTGCGATGAGGTGAGGTTCTGCTGGTTTCTATCATCCAAACATGTACAAACAAAAATGCATTTTTTTTTTTTTTAATCTTCTTTGCATGTGATTCAGTATTCTTTGCAAAGTGAAGTTTTACCCCATTTATTAAGCTCTGGAACAAGTGCGCTTGCAGTGCACATTACATTTGTCTTTAATAAATCAACCCCAATGTGTGATAGGTTGCCATGGGTTTAAACACTTTGCTGATCCCCCACTGGCCTTTTTCACCAAAACAGATAATCGGAATTGTTTGCGCTGCCTGGATGTGTCCAGTATGGATGAGCTTGGGCATATTCGGACTAGAATCCAAACCTTTCAGGAAGCTATCATCTGTATGGGCCAATCAACTGCAGCCGGGGCAATCCCCACCCCACAACAGCACAACAGACTCCCCTTGTGCAAGTGCAGCTGAGGGGAAAGGAATTCCCCGACAGCAGATGATTGGCCCATACAGGTGATAGCTTCCAGGTGGGCTTGCACATGTGGGTTCTGATCCTAGTCCAAACACCCGAGCTCATCAACATAGCTCCCAACTGTCCCTGCTTTTGAGGGACTGTCCTTGATTTGGAACAAAGTCCCTCTGTCCCTCTTTCCTCTTTAATTGTTCCTAATTTTAGTCTGATCTATATAGTTGTATATAAAATTCACTTTTGTTCTTTCAAATAGTGTTTCCTAGTGGTAAACCTTTCATCCAAATTATTCTAAATTGCTTTTGTAAATTTAAAAAAACAGAATAATAAAAAATGCAGGGGATAAAAAAAGAAAAGAAAAAAAAAGCACTTGTGGGTTTAACTAATATTTTTTTATAATTCTCCTTTAAGAGGGCATGGCAGGGGGATAGTGTCCTATGCCTACATACTAATAGGTGTCCCTCATTCCCATCTCAAAAAGTTTGGAGATATATCCCCACTACTGTTAAATCAGCTAGATTTTGTTAGTGTCTCCCTTTAGTGGTGACTGGAGATAAGAGCCTGAGTAGATGTGTGTAATAATTGTATACACGGTTTAACTAACCAGTATCTGATAGTGAGAGCAGTATGTGTGGTTGATGCAAGACTAAATGTAAGTTTAATGTGATATGGAAATACTCGCGCCAAGGAGTGCAAAATAATGTCTGTGGGAAGCTGCAATGTAATCAGGTGCACTAAAAATTAGTGATCTAAGATTGTGAACAGAAAAAAACTTACTGCGCTACCCTTTTTATTCTAACTAGTGAACAGCTCTTAATATGGGTTGTTATTTGACAATGTGCAGTATGGTGAGTAAAAATAAATAAATAAAAAAGTAAGTATGGATCACTCCAAACTCAAATATAAAGTGCAATAATGCCCATATGAAATAAAATAAATGCAATATCAATATTAATATCAGAATGGTGCAACAACAGCATAACATATATAATTTAACTTGAATAGTGACAGTCCATTTAGCGTAACTAAAGTGCAAAGTGCTGGAAAAAAGTCTCTTTGTGCAGATTTCAAACGGTGGTGACTCCTGTGACCCTCTGATCACCCTCCAGTGCTCGAAGGTAAGGTATCCCACTTACCAGATATGGTGGATTCTTATGGCATACGCCAAAAAGAATCTGTAAGCGCTTGTGTGTTTCTCCTGACCTCAGATGGTCCGGTTCTGTGTTTCGCCCATAAGTACTCGGGATAAACAAGAAAAAGAAATGCTCCTCATAGTGTAGAAAGGTAACGACCTTTATTATCACTCGAACACATGCCTAAAAAACACACTCTTCATGTAAAAACACATCCAATAAAAGTCCTTAAAAACTGTGGTGAAAAAAACTCCAAAAACTCTTGTGCAAATATCGCAAGGAAAACCGTGATAGGTCACAGCAAAAAATATGGGGTACCCATATGGATACTAGTACCGCTGCTGAGCTTCCATAGTGCCTCCACTTCCGAAGACGTCACATCTCTGACGAAACGCGTCAAGTTGGTACGCACGCTGCCTCGCTCTGAGCTATCGTTGGACCGCACGCCGCCACACCACTTCCGGGTACGGCGAACACAGCGGTAATCACACAGCGTCCTGACATACCGTGCCGCGAGGCACTATGGAAGCTCAGCAGCGGTACTAGTATGCATATGGGTACCCCATATTTTTTGCTGTGACCTATCACGGTTTTCCTTGCGATATTTGCACAAGAGTTTTTGGAGTTTTTTTCACCACAGTTTTTAAGGACTTTTATTGGATGTGTTTTTACATGAAGAGTGTGTTTTTTATGCATGTGTTCGAGTGATAATAAAGGTCGTTACCTTTCTACACTATGAGGAGCATTTCTTTTTCTTGTTTATCCCGAGTACTTATGGGCAAAACACAGAACCGGACCATCTGAGGTCAGGAGAAACACACAAGCGCTTACAGATTCTTTTTGGCGTATGCCATAAGAATCCACCATATCTGGTGGTAAGTGGGATACCTTACCTTCGAGCACTGGAGGGTGATCAGAGGGTCACAGGAGTCACCACCGTTTGAAATCTGCACAAAGAGACTTTTTTCCAGCACTTTGCACTTTAATTACGCTAAATGGACTGTCACTATTCAAGTTAAATTATATATGTTATGCTGTTGTTGCACCATTCTGATATTAATATTGATATTGCATTTATTTTATTTCATATGGGCATTATTGCACTTTACATTTGAGTTTGGAGTGATCCATACTTACTTTTTTATTTATTTATTTTTACTCACCATACTGCACATTGTCAAATAACAACCCATATTAAGAGCTGTTCACTAGTTAGAATAAAAAGGGTAGCGCAGTAAATGTAAGTTTGCTGGAGAGCATATTAGGTTTGAAAGAGCGATGTTCCTCATGAGCCTTTAAACTATAACTAAAGGCAAACCTTTTTTCTTAGTTTTGGATGGAGTGGAGAGGGATAACATACCTCCCAACTTTTGAAGTTGAGAATGAGGGACATTTAGGGGGGAGATTGACCTGTGGCAAGCGTAGCGCACCGCGGCGAAAAGTCGGTGTAGTTAAAAAGTGGGTGTGATTAAATTATGATGGCCGGGAGGGGATAATCTGTCATCCCCTGTGTGCCTCTACCACTACCCCCTTTAGCTGCAGAGGCAGCACCTGGGGGTGTAAACATACTATATCCACAATGCTTTGCTTCACAGCTGCGGCATGAATTTGCTGAATGTGACCCATTCAAGTGAATGGTGCTGCTCTGCAAGGGCTCCACAACTGTGTGAAATATACGTGGTTGTAGCATGCTAATGCAGGGCTGAAGTGTATAAAGCAGGTGGTGAAGAGACAATACAACACCTCTTTATCACTTGCCAAATGCTCTCTGAAAAGCAATCCAAATGCTGATCACTCTTCAGGGACCAAAGTGTGAACAAACCGCTAATTATCTTTTTTTTTTTTCTTTCGCTGAATGTTACAACTCCAGCTTGGACACTGGCAGTGGAGCAGAGGCATAACTATAACCTTCAGAGCCCTGATGCAAGAAACCATGGAGGGCTCACTGATCCCTAGCTGGGGGCCCTTACCTCTGAGCCCAGTAGTGGAACGCCAGGGCCTGATCATATGGCTCTGTAGCATTTCCTGTTTATTCACATACTGAGGCATAATAAAAATAGTCTTCTATGCTACAGTTAGGAATGGACAGAGTAAGTGATCTATCATTTCAGGCAAGGAAGGGGCCGGCAAATAACATATTTAGCAGCCCCTTCCCTGCTCTCCATCCTGACATATCCCCCGCAGCAGCTGGTGGGAGAGGGGAGGGGGGAACCTGGTAAAACTGGGGGAGGGCCAGAGACAGTTCAGGGGCTTGGGGGCAGAAGGGGTGGGTCAGGAGACAGTACTTGGGGACTGGAGAACAGCAGGGAACCGAAGAAAAGCATGGGGAGGGGGGCAGAGAACAACATAGGGACTGGGGAAAAGCACAGGGGGGACCAGAGAAGAGCACAGGGACTGCAGAAGAGCACAGGGGGCCAGAGAATAGCAGAGGACCAGAGAACAGCACAGGGACTGGAGAAGAGCACAGGGGGGACTAGAGAACAGAAGAGGACCAGAGGACAGCACAGGGACTGGAGAAGATCACAGGGGGGACTAGAGAACAGAAGAGGATCAGAGAACAGCACAGGGACTGGAGAAGAGCACGGGGGGAACAGAGAACAGTGGGGGACCAGAGAACAGCACAGGGACCTGAAAAGAGCACGGGGGGGACTAGAGAACAGCACAGGGACTAGAAGAAGAGCAGAGAGTGACCAAAGAACAGCAAAGGACCAGAGAACAGCACGGGGGGGGGGGGCAAAGAACAGCAGAGGTCCAGAGAACAGCACGGGGGGGAACCAGAAAACAGAATAGAACAGCACAGGGACTGAAGAGCAAATGGGGGACAAGAGAACAGAAGGGGACTAGAGATCAGGGAAAAGAGCAGAGAAGTTACTAGGCAAGATCACAGAGGGGCCAGGAGAGGAAGCTGAAGAGGAGGGGTAACATAGAGGGACCGATGCCCTCCATGTTCTTCCTGCAGCCGCTAAATGCCTACTTTTCCTCCTCTCCCTCCTGCAGGCATTTAGCAGCTGCAGGAAGAACATGGAGAGCATCGGTCCCTCTATATGTTACCCCTCCTCTCCTGGTTTAGAAGGGAGCCACATGGGCCCCTTGGAGCATCATGCCGGGTGGCAATGGCGACCCCCTGTAGTTACGCCCCTGAAGTGGAGGAAAATAAAAGTTCTGGCAGGATGAAGGAGCAATGAGGTATGAATGGAATGCTGTCAGGATTGGCAGATGGGACGGACCACTGGTGAGAGGATTGCTTGGCATACAGGGTTAAAAAGTGATAAAACAATTGCGGACTGGGAAATGCTGAGGATGAAGGGGGAGGGGGGCTGCTGGGGGTGTAGTGAGAACCAAACAAGCAGTTGGGAGAGAGAAGACAGTGAGCAGCTGGACAGAAGGAACGGGTGTGGGGAGTTATGTGTGCAGTGATGGGGAAAGATTCTCTCATTTACCTTCTACAAAGCACATTCTGTCGGTACAGAGGCAGTGTAGTTTACACTTTACAGAGACAGCAGAGGATCACAGAGGCGCTGCAAAGTGAAAGAAGGCAGGAGCAGGAATGGGGCCAGTTGTCAGAATCTTCTCACTGGGCTGCATGCAAGGACCTCCATCACCCGATCGCCATCCACAGTGAGTGATGGGAGGAGGGGAGCCAGCTCCACGGCCTGTGAAAGTGCCTCTGATAAATCTGTACCCCTTTTCCCGCCCGCACTTACCTTACTTTGAAGTAGCAACTTGAAGTGAGAAGTCGGGGGCGGAGCTGGGAGGTGGAGCCGCTGTGCACAGAGGTTGTTTGTTCTATAGTGCGCACCCGCAAAGCGTGTCATCAGTTGCCAGGGCGCTGGCGGTCCTGACAACCAGTCACTGCAAAGAAGTCTGAGGGGGGAGGTAGAAGCGGAGGTGTCCTGCTGACAGCAATTGTCATTGGGTGCAATGTGTGAGAGCACACATTGCACCCATTGGCTATACCTCCACTGAGTGGAGCCCAATGCTGAAAATCTGGGACTCCAGCCAACATCTGCGGGACGCCGGGACTTACTTTAAATATCGGGGCGGTCCCGCAGAATCCGGGACAGTTGGGAGGTATGGTATAAGAACATCTGTCAGTTTTTATTGCTGTCTGTGTCCCCGGATTTATCCTCTGTATTTGTCCTGTTTACCATTATCATTAAAAGTGAAAGTAAAAGAAAATCCCAAATTTTTGGTTCTCCCCAGAAAAGTAATAGAGGGGAAATCTTCCAATCAAGACATTAGTTCTGGTGATGAAGGTGTTAAGCTGACTGGATGAGGAGGTTGTAGAGGACAAGGAAGCGGAGTAGGAGGAGTTAGGAACAGGAGGCAAACTGAAGCGCACTGTAATCCTCGGTGGTGGAAGGACATGCGCCAAACTGCTATCCGCCTCAGGCCCAGCCGCCACTGCATTTACCCATTGTGCTGTTAGGGAGATATAACGTCCCTGACCGTGCTTACTGGTCCATGTATCCATAGTTAGGTGGACCTTGGCACAGATGGCGTTGCGCAGTGCACACCTGATTTTGTCGCCCACTTGGTTTTGCAAGGAAGGGATGGCTTGCCTGGAAAAGAAGTGGCAGCGGGCACGAGGTAATGTGGGACAGCCACCGCCATAAGGCTTTTAAAACTCTGCGTCTCCACCAGACGGAATGACAGCATTTCAAAGGCCAGGGATTTTGAAATGCTGGCATTCAGGGCCAGGGATTGTGGGTGAACAGGGGGGGTACTTCCTCTTCTGATCCAGTGTTTGGGAGATAGAAAGCTGAACGCTTCCACGGGACATTGTGGAGATGGTTGTTGGTGACCCAGGTGGTGGTGTTGCTGGCAGATCCTCTATTTGCAGGGTGGTAGGTGCCACTGTCACTACAGAGGTGGATGAAGAGGCCGAGACTGCAGCAGAAGAGGAAGCAGGAGGAGCCAGAGACCTTTCTTGGTTTTTGGGGTGTCTACTCCACTGCAGCTCATGCTTTGCACTTAGATGCCTGGTCTTGCAGGTTGTGCTCAGGTTGAGAAGGTTTATGCCTCGCTTCAGGCTCTGATTGCACAGCGTGCAAAAAACTTGTTTCCTGTCATCATCACATTGTCTGAAGAACTGCCACGCTAGGGAACTCCTTTGAGTCGGCTTTGGTGTGCTCTGTCCCTTGCTGCGTTGGGCAGTAGCAGGCGTAGTGTCTAGGGCACGGTCGCTCCGCTTTTGCACCCTGCTCCCTCTTCTGCTGTGCTGGTGGCTCTGTGCGACCACCGCCTCTTCCTCCAAACTACTTAGGTCACCTGCATAACGTTCATTCCATGTGGGGTCGAGGACCTCATCGTCCTCCACATCATCTTCCATGCAGTCTTCACCCCTGAAACCCTTGTCGGTCTCCACAATTCGGAATTCCGCAGCAGTTGGCACCTGTGTTTCGTCATCATCCGAGACGTGCTGCGATGGTCCTCCCATGTACTCATCTTGAGACATAAGTGGTTGGGCATCGGTGCACTCAATCTCTTCCACTTCTGGGGCAGGGCTAGGTGGATGGCCCTGGGAAACCATGCTAACAGAGTCATCAAAAAGAAGAAGAGAGTGCTGCATGACTTGGGGCTCAGACTGCTTGGCTGATTTGCAAGGGGGTGAGGTGAAAGATTGATGGACATCGGCTACAGGTGCCAACTCTGACCTTTCAGCAGAAGACTGGGTGGGAGACAATGTGAAGGAACTGGAGGCACTGTCAGTACCCCAATCTACTATTTCCTCTACTTGTTCTGGCCTCAACATTTGTAGAGGGGCATTAGGCCCTGCCAAATACTGCTGTAAGGTTCTGTCGCCTACTCGAAGCTGAGAAAGGTGTTTCACTTGTGCGTGTAGCTGGCACAGATCGACCACGTCCTCTCCTTGCAACAGGAGCTCCACGACGACCCAGCACTAACATGGTGGAGCAGTATGTGTACACACGCCTAGGCGTACTGAATGACGGGTCTGCCCCCTTCAACTTCTGGCTCTCCAAATTGGGCACATGGCCTGAGCTTGCCCTTTACGCCTTGGAGGTGCTGGCCTGCCCTGCAGCCAGTGTATTATCTGAACGTGTATTTAGCACGGCTGGGGGCGTTATCACAGACAAGCACAGCCGCCTGTCCAGAGCCAATGTGGACAAGCTCACGTTCATTAAAATGAACCAGGCATGGATCCCACAGGAATTGTCTGTACCTTATGCAGAATAGACATGTATACCGGCCTTACCCAGCCATTGTTGTATTTTTTTGATCTTTCTCACTCTTTTTGGGGTGTACCCTAATTTAAAAAGAAATAAAATGAAAAACAAAAACCAGTGTTGGCTACCTCATCCTCCTCCTCCGCCGCTTACACCTACACCACCACATCCACCGCCACCTCAACCTCCTACTCCATATGGGCCTCATCCTCCTCCTCCTCCACCGCTGCCACCGCTTCCACCTACACCGCCATATCCTCCTCCACCTCAACCTCCTACTCCATATGGGCCTCGTCCTCCTCCTATATCATTCAAGATGATTATTTTTTATTTTTCTGTTTTTTATGTTATTTTAAGTTATTTCCCTATCCACATTTGTTTGCAGAGCACTTGCCTTGCTCTTAAGATGAGTTTGCAGCCCTCTAGCCCTTTCCATGTTTGTTTTAGAGGCATTTTAGTGCTCAAAAGTTCGGGTCTCCATTGACTTCAATGGGGTTCGGGATCGGGGTAAAGTTCGGGTTAAGCCAGGTTCATGAACCCAGACTTTTTTTTCAAGTTTGGTCGAACCCGGACATCCAGGTGTTCGCTCAACTCTAGTTATGACCCTTCCTTGCTCTATCCAAAATGAAGGTTTGCCTATAGTTCTACTTTAAGTTGTGGGTGGCGGCAGCTTGCATATTAGTGTGTGTTTGTTGTTATCGGCCGCTGCTTGTGTCCAGATTGGAGAACTCTGGGGTTCTCATGATATCTGGCCAGTGGTATCCAAGGATGAGCAACATTGTCCAGCCTCTATTGTCCCTACACACCTTTGGTACCACCTGACCTGCGAAAAAGACCAGAAAACAACATCCTTTCTATTAAATTCTAGATTTCAGCATCCTGCAGTTAGACTGTAGCGCCCACCAACCTCCAGAGGCCTTGTGGTGACCCCCCCCAGGGACAGAAAAGGCCGACATTCCTCCTCAGGGTGCAGGTTACTAAGCATAGTGGATGGTGTACAAGGTAGAACTATGAGCGCAAGTCATTTTTATGCTTGAACAACGTTTATTTCTCACAACAGGAAAAATGCGGGAGAGAGGGGAAGGGCACAGGACACCCTCAGTCAAAATAGCAGCAGACTTGCAGATCAGACTCCTCAGACAAAAATGTAGAAAAGGTAGACAGCAGTACAGAAGAAGAGCCTTTAAGCTGGAACCAGTAATCTGTACTTTGTAGCATAAGCTGTCTCCTATAGCAACAATATTAAACTTACAGCATCGTACAAAATTCTCTTGGATAAGGTTCTCTCTTGAAGTTTTCCCAGCCACTTCATAATCCCCAGCTCATGAAGAGTCACCTCTGGTACTTCTTCAGAACTCCAACCTTCTCAGTATTGCCTCCAGGTAGTGAGTAGGCTCTCCCTTGCAAAGCCTTGAGCACATAGCTAGGCCTCAGGCTTTAGGCCCACCCAGCAGCAGCTGTTCCTCACACACCCACCCAGACAGCAGTCTGGGTGGAAAGGACCAAGACCACCTGACTTCCTCCAAATAAATACCTTCTCCCAGCATGCTCAGCGACCAGTATGATTGGGTAAAAAAAGTGTACATATCCTTAACCTAGACTAAAAGGGCGAAACCACAGCCAAACCAGGCTTAGGAGGAAAATCCAATGATCACAAAGACTACAAATTAGCCAGGCTAGCTACCACCTAGTACAGCTAAATTTATTACCAGCACTGTTTAGGACAAGGGTGCTACAAGATGAATTGTGATGGGTTGTTATGAGTTCCAACACCTTGCTGATCCCCACTTGCTTTTGGATCGCAATGGATAAGCAGAATGACAACACAATCTGGATGTAAATGAATGTTAATGGTCAGGCATGAGTGCAGAAAGAGAAGAATAATCAAATAGTGGTTCCCAGGCCTGGGCCTATTCAATGGAGCCCAGTGGTCTCAACGTTTTTGATTCTAGAAGAATCTGCTCTCAAAGCATGAAAGAATCTGCTGGGCAGCAGTGCAGTCCATTTTGTAAATTACAGCAGTGGAAAATATTATTATTATGATTATTATACAGCATTTATATAGCGCCAACAGTTTGAACAGTGCTTAACACAATGAAGGCAGACATTACAGATATAATACAATTTGGTACAAGAGGAATCAGAGGGCCCTGCTCGTTAGAGCTTACAATCTAAGAGGGAGGGGGGGGGATACACAAATGTTGCCTATACTTACCCCGTCCTGGGTCGTACAAGCGAGATATTGGTGGTTGTCGAATTGAAACTGGGATATGAGCCAAGTACTGGTTCATAGAAAATTTTACTGCAATGAAGATAAAACCAAGAATGCTTTATACAGATAGCATGACATTCAAAAGCAACATAACAAAGAGATTTGTGAACAATAATCATATGATAGTGTAGAACCATTAACTGTTATGATCTCAATGTTCTTTGATCATTAGAGGTAAAAAAAAAAAAATAAAAGTAATAAATAATCAGGTCTAATTATAGTTGATTATTGACTTCTTCCATCTCCTCCAAGATGGCCTCAGTCTGCCCTACCCAACACCTTATCTAATGGTAATGATACATGGCTCAATGAAACTTAATGATCAATACCTGATGCAACAACATGATTGAATAAGACATTGACTCGGCAGGACAAAATGGCATGGCCAAGCAATGATTTAGTGAGGATTACGATAAACCCAAGTTGATTGGTTGTGGAGGAAATCAATGGTACAAGGTTGATTGATGGTGAGTTTTTTTAGCTCTTGTTCCTTAAGGGTCACTAGAGTGCCCTCCATAGCAATTTACTTGTTATGGGGGCACTAAGTGGGGGGGGGGGGGAGCTAGGAGCGCTGGCAGGTGGACCTGAGAAGAGGAGAATTGGGGTTGCTCTGTGCAAAACCATTGCACAGAGCAGGTAAGTATGGCATGTTTGTTATTAAAAAAAATAATAATAATCCTCTACAATCGCTTCAAAATCTTTTAGAATAGTTTTTATACCTGTTTTTAATTCACTGTCTGTAAAAAATAGCTGGTTTACAAATAAACGTTCAAAACATGACAGAGGTTTCCCAGAGCACCACGAGTTAGCTAAAGAGACAACACAGCAGAAGCTGCCTGCCTGTTGTCTTACTTTATCTAAAGTTTTACACCCAGTATCAGAGCAGAGATGGGTAATTACTATGGATGCTTTACTGCAGGTTCCCCGCAGGTCCATGTTTTTCCAGCACAGGGATGCACAGGTGTCGCGCGTATTCCTGTGCCAGGGTCCTATTAATTTCTATTGGGACATGCGGATGCACGGACACAGACGCTGTGTCCTAATATGACATGTGGTTAAATGCGGATGCGGGTCCTTGTAACGGAACCGTGACCCACACTGTGTTTGTGGGTTTCCATCAGAACACAACTTCCTTCAGTCTTGAACATAGATATCAGATATTCTAGCCGCTCCCATACAAAACTAGCCGAGAATAGCTTGTGTAACACCCTCCTAGGTAGGTGCTAGTGTGTAATGTTCCGGTACCTCTGGTACCCTTGCTTCCATATTTCTCCTCTCTTAATTGCGTCCCATCTTGTATAACAAAGGACGCATATACCTTTAAGACCGGATGACATCACTGCCGAGCGCCGCTATGAGCGGCTATTTCAATCGCCGGTTTGCTCTCACTCATCGCTCGTTCAAACCCACATGTTCATCGCACCTACGCCTGAGAAGTCGGAGCTGCTGACATACCTTCCTTGCTGAACTGAAGCCGGAAACCTCGTTGGTGATCCGTATCTCGCTACGGGATCACCCCTCTCCAATGGACACTGTTATTCGTAAACCTATCTAAGTGATAAGTACCCCGCAGGGGATTCTTGCTACCAATCTCCTACTGTCATCTACTGCAATTACCAAGACTATCTATCTATCTATTCACTGCATAAGACTGTTAGCTCTTGGGACTACCTTGAACTATCCTTGCACTAGGTTACTCTGTCTAAGTATACTCCATCTGTGTCCTCTTACCATCTGCACTATACTTGACATCAGAACCTATCTGCTTTACCATCACCTGCAACTCTCCTAATACTACTTCTAGTGCTCACCATACAATAGCCTGTCTCTCATCTATATCCTCATATACTCTATCCCTCCATTAAACATCTATTGGTATATATATAGTATATAACAGGCTGTACAC
Organism: Pelophylax lessonae; assembly: GCF_965119305.1. Taxonomy (NCBI): domain Eukaryota; kingdom Metazoa; phylum Chordata; class Amphibia; order Anura; family Ranidae; genus Pelophylax; species Pelophylax lessonae. The sequence goes on from NC_138778.1 coordinate 171,168,924, forward strand.
GGTGATGAAGTCCTGAGAGTTGGATATGTTGTTCAACAGATTCTCTACAAGGCTACTGAGTGTAATAATTCTGCAGCTGTAAATCCATCCACAAACAAAAACGCATGAACGTTACAGATTGAACGAGCCTTTAAAAAAAATATGGATTCAGCAGAATTATCCACTCATGTACTACAATTAAAACAGCAAGTAGATGCATTGATCCATGCGCTTACAGAGGTAAAAAATGACAATCAAACCTTGAGACAGCAGCTTGGCCGTCTCACACAGCCTCCTGCTGCTCAGCCCCGTGAGCCCGCCCCGTGAGCCCCGTGAGCCCGTGAGGGATAAACCCTCCTATAGTGTTTTCTGGTGATCGGAGCAAATTCCGTGAATTTAAAAACGCATGTCAATTGTTTTTTTTGTTAAAACCTCTAACCTACACCACTGACCAAATTAAGGTTTGTACTATCATTTCCTATTTAACGGGTGAACCCCGGGCCTGAGCAGATGCTCTCTTTGAAAAGGATGATCCACTCCTTAATTCTTATCCCTTATTTCTAGCACAACTTGCTACTTTATATGAAGACCCCAACAAGCAGAGTACCGCTGACACACAATTACGGGCCTTAAAACAAGGAAGGAGACCTGTTGAAGATTTTGTGGCGATTTTAAAAGATGGTCCCCTGATTCAGGGTGGAACGACACATCTTTGCGAACGCAGTTTAGACTCGGCCTATCTGAGGCCGTTAAAGACGAGCTCGCCCGAGCGGATTTACCTGGCACTCTAGAGGGACTGATCCAGACCAGTATCAATATTGACAGACGACTACGAGAAAGAAAGGCTGAGAAGATGGGCTCACCATTTTCCAGTCCTTCTCGGATGTTGCCTGATGACCCTACTCCTATGGAAGTAGGAATGATACGTCCACCTCTGACCCTTTCTGAACGTGCCAGGAGGAAAACCGAACATCTTTGCATGTACTGCGCATCCCCGAATCATTTGGTAAACGACTGTCCTCTTGTCCGCAGAAAAGAGGGTGAGTGTTCAAATGTCTTGCTAGGGGGACTCACAACTTCCTTCTCTAATCCTTATCTTTTTGTTCAATTAACATTGCAGTGGGACCAAACTAGGATCACCACCAAGGCTATGATTGACACAGGATCTTGTGGAAACTACATTGACATTTGTTTTGTCTCCCTTAATAAAATACCTATTGTTTCAAAACCCAAACCTGTCTCCGTTAGTTTTATTAACGGTACCCCTTTATCCTCTGGTCCTATCACCAGTCAGACACAGGCACTTCTTGTAACTGCTGACGAGTCTCATGTGGAGACCACCACCTTTGATGTATTAACTTCACCACATTTTCCAATCATTTTGGGACTTCCCTGGTTACACATACATCAACCAATCATCGATTGGAAAACAAAAACGTTAACCTTCTCTTCTCACTATTGTGAGACGACGTGTAACCTCCCCACACATGATAGGATCCTGTCTGTACTGCCGGATGACATTATTCCTAAGTGTTATCAAGATTTATCGGAGGTTTTCCTTGAGAAAAACGCTCAAATGCTACCTCCTCATAGGGACTATGATTGTTGTATCGATCTGCTCCCTAATAGCAAGTTGCCTTACGGACATGTATATCCTCTCTCACAGGATGAACTCTCTCACCTTAAGGAGTATCTGGATGAAAACTTGGCAAAAGGATTCATCCGACCTTCTACTTCCTCCACTGCGGCTGGGCTCTTCTTCGTCCGCAATAAGGACTCTAGCCTTAGGCCTATCATTGATTTCAGACAATTAAATGCCATCACAATAAAGGATCGTTATCCTTTACCCCTTATTCCTAAACTTATCGAACAGGTGCGTGGGGCTTTTTTCTTTTCAAAATTGGACCTAAAAGGGGCATACAATTTAATTCGAATCCGTAAAGGGGATGAATGGAAGACGGCATTCAGAACCAGATACGGACTGTTTGAGTACCTTGTAATGCCATTTGGGCTATGTAATGCCCCCGCAGCCTTCCAACGGTTTATAAACGAGATATTCCGAGACTTGCTTGATGTTTGTGTGGTAGTATATTTGGACGATATACTTATCTATTCTCATTCCTTACCTGAGCACATAAAACATGTGAGACTTGTGTTGCCAAGACTACTTGCACATAACTTATATGTTAAATCAAATAAATGTTTGTTTCATAAAGAGGAGGTACTATTCCTAGGATATATTATATCTAAAAGTGGAATCAAAATGGACATGAGCAAAATATCCTGCATTCTGGATTGGCCTGTGCCAACCACTCGCAAAGCATTACAAAGGTTCCTAGGATTCTCTAATTACTATAGGAAATTCATTAAAAACTTCTCTGCGATTGTGAAACCTCTCACACAACTTACAAGCACGAAGAGACCATTTAATTGGACAAAAGAAGCAAATGGAGCATTCTCTCTGCTGAAATCAAGCTTTACCACTGCCCCCATACTATGCCATCCAGACCCATCCCTTCAATACATCTTGGAGGTAGATGCGTCTAATATGGCAGTAGGAGCAGTTCTCTCACAACGACCAACAAACACCTCACCTCTTCACCCAGTTGCTTTCTTTTCAAAGTCATTAAGTAGCCCCGAGGTGAACTACCCAGTAGGTGAGAAGGAGTTATTAGCCATAAAACTGGCATTAGAGAATTGGAGACATCTACTTGAGGGCACTCAATTGCCAATTCTGATATATACTGATCACAAAAACCTCCAATACCTTCAGACTAATAGAACTCTTTCCCACCGGCAGGTACGGTGGTCGTTATTCTTTCTGAGATTTAATTTTTTAGTAACTTACACGCCCGCAGACAAAAATAAAAAAGCGGATGCACTCTCACGACTAGCCGAGAAAGATTGCACTGAGGTTCCCTCAGTTCCTATAATACCACTTGAACGTATTATCGGAGTCGTTCGCTCACTAAAGGAGGAGATTTTGCACAGCATAGGGTTGGATTCACCTCCACCACAACTAACTACTGACGCAGAAGGCTTCCTCTACTACAACGATAAATTATACATACCCCCTACTATGCGAACCAAGATCTTAGAATTGTCGCATGATGTACCTATGGCAGGACATATGGGTATGACTAAAACTCTCAATCTACTCACTAGGCAATTTTGGTGGCCAGACATGAAGACAACCGTAAAAAAGTTTGTTTCATCTTGTGATATCTGTGCAAGGTCTAAAATTGACAACATGAAACCATCAGGATTACTTTGTAGTTTACCGATACCCCACGTTCGGTGGGAAGTGGTATCCTTAGACTTCATAGTGGAATTACCACCTTCCAAAGGATTCAACACCATCTTGGTATCAGTGGACCATCTGACCAAGATGGCACATTTCACCCCTATCCGAAAACTACCTTCATCCAAACAAACAGCAGAATTACTTGTGAAACATGTCTTTAAGTTACATGGTATTCCAAAAACACTGCTGTCTGACCGTGGTTCACAATTTATCTCAAAGTTTTGGCTAGCTCTATGTCAGATACTGCGAATAGAGCGTAACCTCACTTCTCCCTACCACCCTCAGACCAACGGACAGACAGAGAGAGTTAACCAGTGCATTGAACAGTACCTGCGTTGCTATACTTCGTATCTACAGGACGATTGGGCAGATCTCCTCCCACTGGCGGAATTCGCCTATAACAACGCTACTCATAGCACTACTAAGCAAAGTCCGTTTTACCTGAATTATGGGTTTCATCCCACACTCCTTCCTCCACGTATCTTACCATCAAGTAATCCAGTGGCATCTGATTATCTTGCCCAGATAAAGGATTCTCTGGGATTACTCAACAATACCATATCTCATGCTCATAGCCAACAAAAAAAGTACTACGACCTCCGTAGGAAACCCTCTCCCCAATATGCCATTGGGGATCTTGTTTGGCTTTCTAAAAAAAATCTGAGACTAAAGATCCCTAGTAAAAAACTTGGACCTCTGTTTCTGGGACCTTTCCCAATAGAGAAGCTTATTGGTAAAGCTGCAGTACAACTCACATTGCCAGTAGACCTCAAGATACATCCTGTCTTCCATGTGTCTCTACTGAAGCCCCATGTTCCTAACCAAGGAATAAGGCCTACTATCTCACCTCCACCTCCTGTACAAGTGGAAGGTGGAGAAGAATTTGAGATAAAGGAAATTTTGTATTCCCGTTTCAATAGAAGAAGACTCCAGTATCTTGTACGATGGAAGAATTATGGGCCCCAAGATGACACCTGGCTGGATACCTCCGATATACATGCCCCTAGACTGATTCGCAATTTCCACTCGAAATATCCGGAAAAACCAGTTCTAGAGGCCTTCCGGAGCCGGCCTTAAGGGGGGGGTACTGTAATGTTCCGGTACCTCCAGCACCCTTGCTTCCATATTTCTCCTCTCTTAATTGCGTCCCATCTTGTATAACAAAGGACGCATATACCTTTAAGACCGGATGACATCACTGCCGAGCGCCGCTATGAGCGGCTATTTCAATCGCCGGTTTGCTCTCACTCATCGCTCGTTCAAACCCACATGTTCATCGCACCTACGCCTGAGAAGTCGGAGCTGCTGACATACTTTCCTTGCTGAACTGAAGCCGGAAACCTCGTTGGTGATCCGTATCTCGCTACGGGATCACCCCTCTCCAATGGACACTGTTATTCGTAAACCTATCTAAGTGATAAGTACCCCGCAGGGGATTCTTGCTACCAATCTCCTACTGTCATCTACTGCAATTACCAAGACTATCTATCTATCTATTCACTGCATAAGACTGTTAGCTCTTGGGACTACCTTGAACTATCCTTGCACTAGGTTACTCTGTCTAAGTATACTCCATCTGTGTCCTCTTACCATCTGCACTATACTTGACATCAGAACCTATCTGCTTTACCATCACCTGCAACTCTCCTAATACTACTTCTAGTGCTCACCATACAATAGCCTGTCTCTCATCTATATCCTCATATACTCTATCCCTCCATTAAACATCTATTGGTATATATATAGTATATAACAGGCTGTACACGGTGATGAAGTCCTGAGAGTTGGATATGTTGTTCAACAGATTCTCTACAAGGCTACTGAGTGTAATAATTCTGCAGCTGTAAATCCATCCACAAACAAAAACGCATGAACGTTACATAGTGAGAGAGTATAGTTTTTTGGCTCTGTCTGCCTATCAAAGGACCAGCAAGCAAATCTATATTGCTTTCTGCCTACCAGAGATCTGTGAGTTAGGTCTGCTCATAGTGCTCAGTGTGTGATTCACCTGGTCTAGGGAGTGTTTCACACTGGTCCAATAGGGAGGCATATTGGACAGTGGAGGAAATATGACCAATGGGTTCGATTTCCTTTGATACAGCCCCAATGATTGGCACAGACTGATTGTCTCAGTGCATTGTGGGGTGTGGTATAAAAGCCAGGAGCACATGTGCTGTGGGGTCTTTGGCTGGTGAGCAGAGTCCCGCAGGGAGGGTGGCACCTGTCACCTCCTCTGTAGCAGTGACACGTGGTCACAGGCAGTCGGTCTGGGGGACCAGAAGGAAGGAGCTGAACCCAGAGGTTCTTGAGAGCTGACTGAAGGGGTAGAGACACTGGAGACCCTCGAAAAACAGTATCGTGAGTACAGGGGATCATGTCCATGGGGCCTGACCTGAGGGGGGCCAACCCAGTGTAGGATAGTCAGAGGACAAGTGTCAGCAGGTGGAGTGAAAGGTGGTACTAGGTGTGTATCCCAAAGATAATTCATCCTAGAAAGTCATCAACATAGAGACTTAATCCTAAATTCATCTAAGTGGCAAGGTGAATCTGCAGCCTGGCTGCATCTTGAGACAGGAGTCCTCATCCACCGTGAATAGTTCAAGTTGGAGTATTCCATTCTTCCCTTCTCCCATCCCTAATGTAAATAAAACCACAAAAACAACTACATCCCCTAGACTGTTCATTGACTGAGCCAGAGAGTAAAGAGTTAAATTGTACTTGCTGCAGTTTCTATCGGTAACCAAGGGGGATCCCAAGGTGAACAATCCAGCAGTCCTCAAGGGGGCAGTGCTACACTTGTATAGATCTGTAACCTTTATTGAACAGGGGTTTTGATCTCTAGGATGCTCTATAGTAAGGTTTTGCCACCGTCCCTGTGAAATCATTGTGTTTTGGGTTTGGTGCCTCAAACCAAGGTTGTTGGGACTTTAAGGGCAAGAGTAAACAAAGTAAAATATCAATAAAAATTAAACAGTTTATTTTCAAAAAAGTTTTACAAGGTAATAGACAAGTTTGTCGTGGATGGGTTTAAGGTCCATCGGTGGGAGAAGTAAAGAAGTTAGAAGGGTAGGTGACAAGGTGAAAAATGGTGACTTTTGAGGAACATTTGTCTCTGTTGTTCCATGCGTGTATTTCAGGCTTGGAACTTTGTTTCAGAGGAAAATGTCCAGGAGATTACCCTACGCTTTTTCGGCTGTATAGGTATTAGGATAAGTCACCATGTCTAGAAAAACAATGAATTGTAAGTTTTTTGCGCATATACAGAATTTAAAGTAGAATTATGCAATGTGCTTTATGTTACATACATCTTTCTTTTGTCTGGTCCATGTGTGAAAGGTTTTCCCCAGGTTTCTAAGTCGCATCAGGAACTAAGGCTGCTTCTATAAATGACGTGTAATTGAGATAAATTACTTGAAAAATGCTATTTTTTAGGAAAAGGAAATAATTGTAGATAAAAAATGATGTTTACTTACAGGCTAAATCATATAGATTAGCTGTACTGGTAGAATCCAAAAAAGGAGTTCCTCAAGATGAGAAAGTTTGTAGCTATAAAATATGTAAGGATTTTAAATATGTGCCTCAGGTCAAGGTGTGTGGGACTTTTAAAGGGCTAGTACACAAAGGTATCTTGGATACAAAGTAAAATAATAATATTTATTCCAAAATTTTGATATACAGTAAATATCATACGTTTCAGGTTTACAGCCAATATGGTACATATGGTGTATGGGTTAAAGACCCATAGGTGAAAGTGAAGAAGAATATGAAAGATGTGACATTGTGGTAAAGTGACATTGGTCTCTCTCTTAGGGTCCAAACGTCTCAGATTGGCGTTGGATCTTGGTATGAGAGAGTTTTTTATTCCTACGCGTTTCGGCGGGGGAGCCTTTTTCAAGGAAAAATGTCAATCGTCTCTGTGGACAAATGATAGTAGAGATATTTCATTAATTTAATTTTTGGCCATGCGGAAACATTTTTTTCGCCTATGGTCATGTGGTACATACTTAGAAAGTGATATGCCTGGGCCTGCTTATGGTCCTCGGGTCCTCATAAGAATCAAATAGGTCTCGCTACTAGGATATGCAAGGTGAGAAAAAGGTAAAAAGTAATGGACGAGGGTATTGGTATACATCCGTATTTTTGTACATGTGCCAGTTGTATGTGTAATATACTTACTGGATACATGTATTCTCTGGGCCAGTTGGGAGAAGAAGACATACATTCAACCCGTGTCTGGTCAGTCTGTACATAGAGGAAAGTATTTTGGAGTTTTCAAAACAGTTTGATTTTTTAATTTTATTATATATATTCCATAATGTTTTGCACTTACTTTGCAACATATAATAATGTAATTTCCAGTTTTATCCACTGGGTGGAGTATTATTCCAACTGGTCCTGTAATGATGCACAGTTCCAGTGGTCTCCACTAGATGGTGCTGTTCCGGTTATTCCTATGCCTGAATAAAGTAGACAGGACAGGAAAAGCCTTACTTAGTGTGTTATCCCAAGGAAGAAGATACCATCAATGCATCTTTTGCATTGTGGTATACTTACAGTTTTTAGGGTCCATAGATTGGAGGAGAAAACGAAGAAGTCCTGGTAGCGTGGTCCGAGCGTCCTCACTGTCCCTCGGCTCGAGGGAAGTGACGCCCTGTTGTGATTCCCGGCCTTTTTATACCGCTCGCGCATGCGCAGTAGGTGCGCGATTTATGTAACGGAGGATCCTTTCTGGATGACGCGCCGCGGGTGCGCGCGCATCCTGTCTTCGTTAGCGGTGTATTCGATAGCGGCCGCCGACACAGGAGGCGGAGCTGGGATCCCAATAGTGGGTCCGATTTGGCAGAAGGTGGAGAAAAGTCTGCTTAACTCCTTGTTCCCCGGTTTGTACCACCGGGGCTACCTGTGCCGGATGAGGATTATTGGGGATAATAGCAGGCTTTTGATTGTTTTTCCAGGCAGAAAAAAGGAGTATATATACACATACAAATGATGATTAAGTAATCCATTTTTAGATGACATTCCAATTGGAAGCCGATTTGGGCCTATTTGTCCAAAGGAGGAGTCATTATACATAATATATGAACAGATTATATTATTTTTGTTTTATTTATATTTAGCAGCAATTTCATACAAATCTGTGCATGCGTGGTATGGGTGAGACATAAAGATCTTGATTTTGGCAGGGGGTGTTCGATCCCAGCAGGGGTTTGAGAGAACTAAAAATTCAAAGAGTGTTTTCTTTGGGGGACAGTTATCTGATATCGGGCTGTTTGGTAATGTTCTTTAATCTGTTTTTCCCGATACAAAGCCCTCCAGAAAGGGGCGATAACTAGCATTTTCATTTAAGCCCGGTGGTTGGGTTGCATTTAATTTCTTTATCCAGCGGAGCTCCATTTGGAGTAGCACTTTGTTCCAATCCCCCCCTCTGGGGGGCACATGTATCCTGTCCAATATGGAGAATTGGACTTTTGGCATGCGGTTTTTGTGGTAATTGGCCACGTGTCGGCCCAGTGGTAGATAAAAGTTGCTTATGGACATACTTTGTAAATGTTGGTTAACTCTTAGGCCAAACTCTTGTCGCGTTTTTCCAACGTAGAAACTTCCACATTGGCACTCCATCAGGTAGACCACCCCTTTGGTCTTACAATTGGCAAAATGTTTTGGGGTGAACTGGTCTCCATTGGGTAGTATCTTATGGGTGGATTTTTTGATGACCGAACACTGTGCACATGATCCACATGGGTATGTGCCTTTAACTTGGCAAGGATCTTTTTTAGATTTGAACTCACTGTTAACCAGTGTTTGTTGTAGTGATGTCGTTTTTCTATAAGTAACAAGTGGTTTTTCTGTTATTAGTTCTTTAATATTAGGGTCCTCGGTCAGTATCGACCAGTTTTTTTGGAGAATTTTTTTTTTTATTTTTTTTTTTTTATTTGTTTGTGTTCATTAGAGAATCGCAGAATCAGTCTTGTTGGTTGTTGAGTTTTTTCCTTGGTAGTGTCTTTTTTGAAGAGGATGTCCTGTCTGTTTTTTTGTTTAACTTTGTTAAAGGCCTTTCTGAGGCACGTTTTGGTATATCCTCGTTCCTGTAGTCTCAAATTAAGGTCATAAGCTTCTTTTTTGAAATCTACTTCTTTCGAGCAGTTCCTTTTTAGTCTAAGGAACTGACTATATGGAATTGATTTTTTAAGTGGTTCTGGATGGAAGCTGGTAGCGTGCAGTATAGTATTTCCTGCCGTTTCCTTCCTGTAGAGTGTTGACATCAAGTTTCCTTGGTCGTCCTTATAGATGTATGTATCTAAAAATGGGATTTTAGTTTTGTGGTATGACATGGTAAAAAACATGTTATGGTTGTTTTTGTTCATTTTCTCAAGGCATTTTTTGATGAGGTCCTCGGATCCATTCCAGATTACCAAGATATCATCCAAGTATCTTTGCCACAAGAGGATGTTTTCTGTATATTCTGAGTTTTCTTCTTCTGTAAGGAATTCATTTTCCCAATCACCAAGATATATGTTAGCATAGGCGGGTGCGCAGCTGGTGCCCATGGCAACTCCGCATACCTGAAGGTAGTATGTTCCACAAAAAGAGAATGTATTGTGGTTCAATATAAATTCCAACATATTGAGGATAAAATGATTAAACTTCCTATCATGGTTGCTCTGTTGATTGAGTGTTTTTTCTATAGTTTTTAAGCCATGCAGGTGGGGAATGTTATTGTATAGGGCCTCCACGTCTATGGTGGCCAGTAGGGCGTCTTTTGGTACTGTTATACCTTCCAGAATCTGCAACAAGTGCATTGTGTCCTTTGTATATGATGCCAATTGAGTCACATGTGGTCTCAAGTAGGTGTCTATGACTTGGCTTGCCTTCTCTGTTATATTGCCGTTGCCAGAGATTATTGGTCTACCGGGTGGATCTGTTGGGTTTTTGTGGATTTTTGGCAGTGCGTAAAAAGTCGGCGTTCTCGGATGTTTAATTTTGATGAATTCCCACAAGGATTGAGATATAGCCTTGTCATTATATGCGTTGTCTACCAGTTGGTAGAATTCCTTATTATAATTCCCTATCATGAGGGGTGAGATAGCTTTGTAGCATTTTTTATTTTCCAATATTTTGGTACACATATATTCATAGTGTTCGTTGTCCATCACGACTACATTTCCTCCCTTATCCGAGGGTTTGATGGTAATGTTATCAATTTCCTTGAGTTCTTTTAATGCTTTCTTTTGTGCCGAGTTTAAGTTGGCTGTTCGGGTGTTTTTGTGTATTTTTTCCACGTCTTTTGACATTTGTCTGACAAACAGCGCAATGGTAGGATTGGTGCTTAGGGGTGGAAATTTGTGTGACTTTTTCCGGAAGGTGTCAGTTGTTGTGGTTTCCTCTATTTCGTCATCACTGTCCGTGGCTTCATCAGTTCCTTCTGAGTCACTCATGCCACCTTCTTCCAATAAGAGGTTTAAGTCTCGGATGGCTCGGAATTCCGCAGCTGTCAATGGTGTGGGTTGTTCTTGGGTTATTGGTTTCTTCTGATACATAGATTTCAACAATAAATTCCGTGCGAACAGGTTAATGTCTTTTATGGTTTCAAAGGTATCCATACTTTTATTCGGGCAAAATGACAAACCTAATGATAATACCTCCTTCTGTTCCGGTGTTAGTTTATAGGAGGAGAGGTTAATCACGTTTAGTCCCTCGGTTCTTCCAGTTGTGGCTCCTGTTGTTGCTGTGTTAACGGAGGTTTCGTTTTGGTTTTGGCTTTTTCTCGCACTAAAAAAGGCCCCCTTTGGTGTTGTTTTGAATATTCATCTCTGTTTTTCTGGGATCTTGTGAAGATCTGGTAATTGTTTGGTCTACTGGTTGTTGGTACTTCCAAAATTTCTGGTTCTTGTGGGTCCATTTCCCCTGGTTCGTTTTGTGTTTCCCATTCTCTTCTATCATAGTTCCTTGGTGGATTTTGTTGGTAATTTTTTGTTTGGTTCCTACCTCTGCCTCTGTTGGTATCGGTTCCAGAATTGTAGGATGATGAGTCTGTAGAGTAGTTGGGATTTTTTGTTGTTTTACTTCTATTCTTATTTGCTCTTGTAGTATTTGACCATCTGTATGCTCTGCCTTGGGTAAATGCGTTTTTGTCTCGCCAGTATTTCCTTTCTTTTTTTTGTAATATTTCTTTTCCATATTCCTCTAGATGTATCTTCAGTTTTGTTTCCTGCTCACTGTATAGTGGTGCAGCTTTAAGGGGTGTGAGTAGTTCATATACTGATTTAATTTCCTCATCAAGGTTTTTTATTTGTCTCCGGTACTCTTCCTGGAGTAAAACCATGAGGTTTTTGGAGCATTCATTTAGGGTGTTCTCCCATTCTTTTTTCATTTGCTCAGTTATGTGATCCATGGTTGGAAATATTTGAATGCGGAGGCCAGCTGGGTTTATTTTTTCTTTTATATATCTGTTGAAACTTTGGATGTGCCAGTATAAGGCGGATTTTCTTACCAGGTGTTTCCTTAGATTTGAAAATAATGCTAGTACATCTGAGTCCATTTGTTCCTTCTCTTGAAATTTGTTTTGGATCCCCTGCATTAGGGAGTCCCACTCGGTGCCCATCAGTTTCTCCATGTCTGTCTCCATCACGCATGCACAAGTACTTACCAGGTCAAGGTTTTTTGGCCTGTATAGTAGTTTTGTAGGCGATTACCTTCGTGACTCCTGTTACAGTCCAAAGACTGAACTGGAGGAAGGGTTTTTGTTTTTGCCCTTTGATGTATTGGTTTCTTATGCCTTGCTGGGCAGCATAAGAGGGAAAAAAGAGGGTTTATATTTTTCTTCTCCAGGGAGTCTGTGAGGCAGTGGGTGTGTTTTCCACCCGGGGTAAATTTTATGGATATGCGATTCCCTGAGAATTTTTTAGTTCGGTTTTAGCCGTCATCCCTATTAAATCTTTGAAAAAGAGGATTTGGTGCCTCAGGTCAAGGTGTGTGGGACTTTTAAAGGGCTAGTACACAAAGGTATCTTGGATACAAAGTAAAATAATAATATTTATTCCAAAATTTTGATATACAGTAAATATCATACGTTTCAGGTTTACAGCCAATATGGTACATATGGTGTATGGGTTAAAGACCCATAGGTGAAAGTGAAGAAGAATATGAAAGATGTGACATTGTGGTAAAGTGACATTGGTCTCTCTCTTAGGGTCCAAACGTCTCAGATTGGCGTTGGATCTTGGTATGAGAGAGTTTTTTATTCCTACGCGTTTCGGCGGGGGAGCCTTTTTCAAGGAAAAATGTCAATCGTCTCTGTGGACAAATGATAGTAGAGATATTTCATTAATTTAATTTTTGGCCATGCGGAAACATTTGTTTCGCCTATGGTCATGTGGTACATACTTAGAAAGTGATATGCCTGGGCCTGCTTATGGTCCTCGGGTCCTCATAAGAATCAAATAGGTCTCGCTACTAGGATATGCAAGGTGAGAAAAAGGTAAAAAGTAATGGACGAGGGTATTGGTATACATCCGTATTTTTGTACATGTGCCAGTTGTATGTGTAATATACTTACTGGATACATGTATTCTCTGGGCCAGTTGGGAGAAGAAGACATACATTCAACCCGTGTCTGGTCAGTCTGTACATAGAGGAAAGTATTTTGGAGTTTTCAAAACAGTTTGATTTTTTAATTTTATTATATATATTCCATAATGTTTTGCACTTACTTTGCAACATATAATAATGTAATTTCCAGTTTTATCCACTGGGTGGAGTATTATTCCAACTGGTCCTGTAATGATGCACAGTTCCAGTGGTCTCCACTAGATGGTGCTGTTCCGGTTATTCCTATGCCTGAATAAAGTAGACAGGACAGGAAAAGCCTTACTTAGTGTGTTATCCCAAGGAAGAAGATACCATCAATGCATCTTTTGCATTGTGGTATACTTACAGTTTTTAGGGTCCATAGATTGGAGGAGAAAACGAAGAAGTCCTGGTAGCGTGGTCCGAGCGTCCTCACTGTCCCTCGGCTCGAGGGAAGTGACGCCCTGTTGTGATTCCCGGCCTTTTTATACCGCTCGCGCATGCGCAGTAGGTGCGCGATTTATGTAACGGAGGATCCTTTCTGGATGACGCGCCGCGGGTGCGCGCGCATCCTGTCTTCGTTAGCGGTGTATTCGATAGCGGCCGCCGACACAGGAGGCGGAGCTGGGATCCCAATAGTGGGTCCGATTTGGCAGAAGGTGGAGAAAAGTCTGCTTAACTCCTTGTTCCCCGGTTTGTACCACCGGGGCTACCTGTGCCGGATGAGGATTATTGGGGATAATAGCAGGCTTTTGATTGTTTTTCCAGGCAGAAAAAAGGAGTATATATACACATACAAATGATGATTAAGTAATCCATTTTTAGATGACATTCCAATTGGAAGCCGATTTGGGCCTATTTGTCCAAAGGAGGAGTCATTATACATAATATATGAACAGATTATATTATTTTTGTTTTATTTATATTTAGCAGCAATTTCATACAAATCTGTGCATGCGTGGTATGGGTGAGACATAAAGATCTTGATTTTGGCAGGGGGTGTTCGATCCCAGCAGGGGTTTGAGAGAACTAAAAATTCAAAGAGTGTTTTCTTTGGGGGACAGTTATCTGATATCGGGCTGTTTGGTAATGTTCTTTAATCTGTTTTTCCCGATACAAAGCCCTCCAGAAAGGGGCGATAACTAGCATTTTCATTTAAGCCCGGTGGTTGGGTTGCATTTAATTTCTTTATCCAGCGGAGCTCCATTTGGAGTAGCACTTTGTTCCAATCCCCCCCTCTGGGGGGCACATGTATCCTGTCCAATATGGAGAATTGGACTTTTGGCATGCGGTTTTTGTGGTAATTGGCCACGTGTCGGCCCAGTGGTAGATAAAAGTTGCTTATGGACATACTTTGTAAATGTTGGTTAACTCTTAGGCCAAACTCTTGTCGCGTTTTTCCAACGTAGAAACTTCCACATTGGCACTCCATCAGGTAGACCACCCCTTTGGTCTTACAATTGGCAAAATGTTTTGGGGTGAACTGGTCTCCATTGGGTAGTATCTTATGGGTGGATTTTTTGATGACCGAACACTGTGCACATGATCCACATGGGTATGTGCCTTTAACTTGGCAAGGATCTTTTTTAGATTTGAACTCACTGTTAACCAGTGTTTGTTGTAGTGATGTCGTTTTTCTATAAGTATATAAGTTTTTCTATAAGTAACAAGTGGTTTTCTGTTATTAGTTCTTTAATATTGCGCTGTTTGTCAGACAAATGTCAAAAGACGTGGAAAAAATACACAAAAACACCCGAACAGCCAACTTAAACTCGGCACAAAAGAAAGCATTAAAAGAACTCAAGGAAATTGATAACATTACCATCAAACCCTCGGATAAGGGAGGAAATGTAGTCGTGATGGACAACGAACACTATGAATATATGTGTACCAAAATATTGGAAAATAAAAAATGCTACAAAGCTATCTCACCCCTCATGATAGGGAATTATAATAAGGAATTCTACCAACTGGTAGACAACGCATATAATGACAAGGCTATATCTCAATCCTTGTGGGAATTCATCAAAATTAAACATCCGAGAACGCCGACTTTTTACGCACTGCCAAAAATCCACAAAAACCCAACAGATCCACCCGGTAGACCAATAATCTCTGGCAACGGCAATATAACAGAGAAGGCAAGCCAAGTCATAGACACCTACTTGAGACCACATGTGACTCAATTGGCATCATATACAAAGGACACAATGCACTTGTTGCAGATTCTGGAAGGTATAACAGTACCAAAAGACGCCCTACTGGTCACCATAGACGTGGAGGCCCTATACAATAACATTCCCCACCTGCATGGCTTAAAAACTATAGAAAAAACACTCAATCAACAGAGCAACCATGATAGGAAGTTTAATCATTTTATCCTCAATATGTTGGAATTTATATTGAACCACAATACATTCTCTTTTTGTGGAACATACTACCTTCAGGTATGCGGAGTTGCCATGGGCACCAGCTGCGCACCCGCCTATGCTAACATATATCTTGGTGATTGGGAAAATGAATTCCTTACAGAAGAAGAAAACTCAGAATATACAGAAAACATCCTCTTGTGGCAAAGATACTTGGATGATATCTTGGTAATCTGGAATGGATCCGAGGACCTCATCAAAAAATGCCTTGAGAAAATGAACAAAAACAACCATATCATGTTTTTTACCATGTCATACCACAAAACTAAAATCCCATTTTTAGATACATACATCTATAAGGACGACCAAGGAAACTTGATGTCAACACTCTACAGGAAGGAAACGGCAGGAAATACTATACTGCACGCTACCAGCTTCCATCCAGAACCACTTAAAAAATCAATTCCATATAGTCAGTTCCTTAGACTAAAAAGGAACTGCTCGAAAGAAGTAGATTTCAAAAAAGAAGCTTATGACCTTAATTTGAGACTACAGGAACGAGGATATACCAAAACGTGCCTCAGAAAGGCCTTTAACAAAGTTAAACAAAAAAACAGACAGGACATCCTCTTCAAAAAAGACACTACCAAGGAAAAAACTCAACAACCAACAAGACTGATTCTGCGATTCTCTAATGAACACAAACAAATAAAAAAAATTCTCCAAAAAAACTGGTCGATACTGACCGAGGACCCTAATATTAAAGAACTAATAACAGAAAAACCACTTGTTACTTATAGAAAAACGACATCACTACAACAAACACTGGTTAACAGTGAGTTCAAATCTAAAAAAGATCCTTGCCAAGTTAAAGGCACATACCCATGTGGATCATGTGCACAGTGTTCGGTCATCAAAAAATCCACCCATAAGATACTACCCAATGGAGACCAGTTCACCCCAAAACATTTTGCCAATTGTAAGACCAAAGGGGTGGTCTACCTGATGGAGTGCCAATGTGGAAGTTTCTACGTTGGAAAAACGCGACAAGAGTTTGGCCTAAGAGTTAACCAACATTTACAAAGTATGTCCATAAGCAACTTTTATCTACCACTGGGCCGACACGTGGCCAATTACCACAAAAACCGCATGCCAAAAGTCCAATTCTCCATATTGGACAGGATACATGTGCCCCCCAGAGGGGGGGATTGGAACAAAGTGCTACTCCAAATGGAGCTCCGCTGGATAAAGAAATTAAATGCAACCCAACCACCGGGCTTAAATGAAAATGCTAGTTATCGCCCCTTTCTGGAGGGCTTTGTATCGGGAAAAACAGATTAAAGAACATTACCAAACAGCCCGATATCAGATAACTGTCCCCCAAAGAAAACACTCTTTGAATTTTTAGTTCTCTCAAACCCCTGCTGGGATCGAACACCCCCTGCCAAAATCAAGATCTTTATGTCTCACCCATACCACGCATGCACAGATTTGTATGAAATTGCTGCTAAATATAAATAAAACAAAAATAATATAATCTGTTCATATATTATGTATAATGACTCCTCCTTTGGACAAATAGGCCCAAATCGGCTTCCAATTGGAATGTCATCTAAAAATGGATTACTTAATCATCATTTGTATGTGTATATATACTCCTTTTTTCTGCCTGGAAAAACAATCAAAAGCCTGCTATTATCCCCAATAATCCTCATCCGGCACAGGTAGCCCCGGTGGTACAAACCGGGGAACAAGGAGTTAAGCAGACTTTTCTCCACCTTCTGCCAAATCGGACCCACTATTGGGATCCCAGCTCCGCCTCCTGTGTCGGCGGCCGCTATCGAATACACCGCTAACGAAGACAGGATGCGCGCGCACCCGCGGCGCGTCATCCAGAAAGGATCCTCCGTTACATAAATTGCGCACCTACTGCGCATGCGCGAGCGGTATAAAAAGGCCGGGAATCACAACAGGGCGTCACTTCCCTCGAGCCGAGGGACAGTGAGGACGCTCGGACCACGCTACCAGGACTTCTTCGTTTTCTCCTCCAATCTATGGACCCTAAAAACTGTAAGTATACCACAATGCAAAAGATGCATTGATGGTATCTTCTTCCTTGGGATAACACACTAAGTAAGGCTTTTCCTGTCCTGTCTACTTTATTCAGGCATAGGAATAACCGGAACAGCACCATCTAGTGGAGACCACTGGAACTGTGCATCATTACAGGACCAGTTGGAATAATACTCCACCCAGTGGATAAAACTGGAAATTACATTATTATATGTTGCAAAGTAAGTGCAAAACATTATGGAATATATATAATAAAATTAAAAAATCAAACTGTTTTGAAAACTCCAAAATACTTTCCTCTATGTACAGACTGACCAGACACGGGTTGAATGTATGTCTTCTTCTCCCAACTGGCCCAGAGAATACATGTATCCAGTAAGTATATTACACATACAACTGGCACATGTACAAAAATACGGATGTATACCAATACCCTCGTCCATTACTTTTTACCTTTTTCTCACCTTGCATATCCTAGTAGCGAGACCTATTTGATTCTTATGAGGACCCGAGGACCATAAGCAGGCCCAGGCATATCACTTTCTAAGTATGTACCACATGACCATAGGCGAAACAAATGTTTCCGCATGGCCAAAAATTAAATTAATGAAATATCTCTACTATCATTTGTCCACAGAGACGATTGACATTTTTCCTTGAAAAAGGCTCCCCCGCCGAAACGCGTAGGAATAAAAAACTCTCTCATACCAAGATCCAACGCCAATCTGAGACATTTGGACCCTAAGAGAGAGACCAATGTCACTTTACCACAATGTCACATCTTTCATATTCTTCTTCACTTTCACCTATGGGTCTTTAACCCATACACCATATGTACCATATTGGCTGTAAACCTGAAACGTATGATATTTACTGTATATCAAAATTTTGGAATAAATATTATTATTTTACTTTGTATCCAAGATACCTTTGTGTACTAGCCCTTTAAAAGTCCCACACACCTTGACCTGAGGCACCAAATCCTCTTTTTCAAAGATTTAATAGGGATGACGGCTAAAACCGAACTAAAAAATTCTCAGGGAATCGCATATCCATAAAATTTACCCCGGGTGGAAAACACACCCACTGCCTCACAGACTCCCTGGAGAAGAAAAATATAAACCCTCTTTTTTCCCTCTTATGCTGCCCAGCAAGGCATAAGAAACCAATACATCAAAGGGCAAAAACAAAAACCCTTCCTCCAGTTCAGTCTTTGGACTGTAACAGGAGTCACGAAGGTAATCGCCTACAAAACTACTATACAGGCCAAAAAACCTTGACCTGGTAAGTACTTGTGCATGCGTGATGGAGACAGACATGGAGAAACTGATGGGCACCGAGTGGGACTCCCTAATGCAGGGGATCCAAAACAAATTTCAAGAGAAGGAACAAATGGACTCAGATGTACTAGCATTATTTTCAAATCTAAGGAAACACCTGGTAAGAAAATCCGCCTTATACTGGCACATCCAAAGTTTCAACAGATATATAAAAGAAAAAATAAACCCAGCTGGCCTCCGCATTCAAATATTTCCAACCATGGATCACATAACTGAGCAAATGAAAAAAGAATGGGAGAACACCCTAAATGAATGCTCCAAAAACCTCATGGTTTTACTCCAGGAAGAGTACCGGAGACAAATAAAAAACCTTGATGAGGAAATTAAATCAGTATATGAACTACTCACACCCCTTAAAGCTGCACCACTATACAGTGAGCAGGAAACAAAACTGAAGATACATCTAGAGGAATATGGAAAAGAAATATTACAAAAAAAAGAAAGGAAATACTGGCGAGACAAAAACGCATTTACCCAAGGCAGAGCATACAGATGGTCAAATACTACAAGAGCAAATAAGAATAGAAGTAAAACAACAAAAAATCCCAACTACTCTACAGACTCATCATCCTACAATTCTGGAACCGATACCAACAGAGGCAGAGGTAGGAACCAAACAAAAAATTACCAACAAAATCCACCAAGGAACTATGATAGAAGAGAATGGGAAACACAAAACGAACCAGGGGAAATGGACCCACAAGAACCAGAAATTTTGGAAGTACCAACAACCAGTAGACCAAACAATTACCAGATCTTCACAAGATCCCAGAAAAACAGAGATGAATATTCAAAACAACACCAAAGGGGGCCTTTTTTAGTGCGAGAAAAAGCCAAAACCAAAACGAAACCTCCGTTAACACAGCAACAACAGGAGCCACAACTGGAAGAACCGAGGGACTAAACGTGATTAACCTCTCCTCCTATAAACTAACACCGGAACAGAAGGAGGTATTATCATTAGGTTTGTCATTTTGCCCGAATAAAAGTATGGATACCTTTGAAACCATAAAAGACATTAACCTGTTCGCACGGAATTTATTGTTGAAATCTATGTATCAGAAGAAACCAATAACCCAAGAACAACCCACACCATTGACAGCTGCGGAATTCCGAGCCATCCGAGACTTAAACCTCTTATTGGAAGAAGGTGGCATGAGTGACTCAGAAGGAACTGATGAAGCCACGGACAGTGATGACGAAATAGAGGAAACCACAACAACTGACACCTTCCGGAAAAAGTCACACAAATTTCCACCCCTAAGCACCAATCCTACCATTGCGCTGTTTGTCAGACAAATGTCAAAAGACGTGGAAAAAATACACAAAAACACCCGAACAGCCAACTTAAACTCGGCACAAAAGAAAGCATTAAAAGAACTCAAGGAAATTGATAACATTACCATCAAACCCTCGGATAAGGGAGGAAATGTAGTCGTGATGGACAACGAACACTATGAATATATGTGTACCAAAATATTGGAAAATAAAAAATGCTACAAAGCTATCTCACCCCTCATGATAGGGAATTATAATAAGGAATTCTACCAACTGGTAGACAACGCATATAATGACAAGGCTATATCTCAATCCTTGTGGGAATTCATCAAAATTAAACATCCGAGAACGCCGACTTTTTACGCACTGCCAAAAATCCACAAAAACCCAACAGATCCACCCGGTAGACCAATAATCTCTGGCAACGGCAATATAACAGAGAAGGCAAGCCAAGTCATAGACACCTACTTGAGACCACATGTGACTCAATTGGCATCATATACAAAGGACACAATGCACTTGTTGCAGATTCTGGAAGGTATAACAGTACCAAAAGACGCCCTACTGGTCACCATAGACGTGGAGGCCCTATACAATAACATTCCCCACCTGCATGGCTTAAAAACTATAGAAAAAACACTCAATCAACAGAGCAACCATGATAGGAAGTTTAATCATTTTATCCTCAATATGTTGGAATTTATATTGAACCACAATACATTCTCTTTTTGTGGAACATACTACCTTCAGGTATGCGGAGTTGCCATGGGCACCAGCTGCGCACCCGCCTATGCTAACATATATCTTGGTGATTGGGAAAATGAATTCCTTACAGAAGAAGAAAACTCAGAATATACAGAAAACATCCTCTTGTGGCAAAGATACTTGGATGATATCTTGGTAATCTGGAATGGATCCGAGGACCTCATCAAAAAATGCCTTGAGAAAATGAACAAAAACAACCATAACATGTTTTTTACCATGTCATACCACAAAACTAAAATCCCATTTTTAGATACATACATCTATAAGGACGACCAAGGAAACTTGATGTCAACACTCTACAGGAAGGAAACGGCAGGAAATACTATACTGCACGCTACCAGCTTCCATCCAGAACCACTTAAAAAATCAATTCCATATAGTCAGTTCCTTAGACTAAAAAGGAACTGCTCGAAAGAAGTAGATTTCAAAAAAGAAGCTTATGACCTTAATTTGAGACTACAGGAACGAGGATATACCAAAACGTGCCTCAGAAAGGCCTTTAACAAAGTTAAACAAAAAAACAGACAGGACATCCTCTTCAAAAAAGACACTACCAAGGAAAAAACTCAACAACCAACAAGACTGATTCTGCGATTCTCTAATGAACACAAACAAATAAAAAAAATTCTCCAAAAAAACTGGTCGATACTGACCGAGGACCCTAATATTAAAGAACTAATAACAGAAAAACCACTTGTTACTTATAGAAAAACGACATCACTACAACAAACACTGGTTAACAGTGAGTTCAAATCTAAAAAAGATCCTTGCCAAGTTAAAGGCACATACCCATGTGGATCATGTGCACAGTGTTCGGTCATCAAAAAATCCACCCATAAGATACTACCCAATGGAGACCAGTTCACCCCAAAACATTTTGCCAATTGTAAGACCAAAGGGGTGGTCTACCTGATGGAGTGCCAATGTGGAAGTTTCTACGTTGGAAAAACGCGACAAGAGTTTGGCCTAAGAGTTAACCAACATTTACAAAGTATGTCCATAAGCAACTTTTATCTACCACTGGGCCGACACGTGGCCAATTACCACAAAAACCGCATGCCAAAAGTCCAATTCTCCATATTGGACAGGATACATGTGCCCCCCAGAGGGGGGGATTGGAACAAAGTGCTACTCCAAATGGAGCTCCGCTGGATAAAGAAATTAAATGCAACCCAACCACCGGGCTTAAATGAAAATGCTAGTTATCGCCCCTTTCTGGAGGGCTTTGTATCGGGAAAAACAGATTAAAGAACATTACCAAACAGCCCGATATCAGATAACTGTCCCCCAAAGAAAACACTCTTTGAATTTTTAGTTCTCTCAAACCCCTGCTGGGATCGAACACCCCCTGCCAAAATCAAGATCTTTATGTCTCACCCATACCACGCATGCACAGATTTGTATGAAATTGCTGCTAAATATAAATAAAACAAAAATAATATAATCTGTTCATATATTATGTATAATGACTCCTCCTTTGGACAAATAGGCCCAAATCGGCTTCCAATTGGAATGTCATCTAAAAATGGATTACTTAATCATCATTTGTATGTGTATATATACTCCTTTTTTCTGCCTGGAAAAACAATCAAAAGCCTGCTATTATCCCCAATAATCCTCATCCGGCACAGGTAGCCCCGGTGGTACAAACCGGGGAACAAGGAGTTAAGCAGACTTTTCTCCACCTTCTGCCAAATCGGACCCACTATTGGGATCCCAGCTCCGCCTCCTGTGTCAGCGGCCGCTATCGAATACACCGCTAACGAAGACAGGATGCGCGCGCACCCGCGGCGCGTCATCCAGAAAGGATCCTCCGTTACATAAATCGCGCACCTACTGCGCATGCGCGAGCGGTATAAAAAGGCCGGGAATCACAACAGGGCGTCACTTCCCTCGAGCCGAGGGACAGTGAGGACGCTCGGACCACGCTACCAGGACTTCTTCGTTTTCTCCTCCAATCTATGGACCCTAAAAACTGTAAGTATACCACAATGCAAAAGATGCATTGATGGTATCTTCTTCCTTGGGATAACACACTAAGTAAGGCTTTTCCTGTCCTGTCTACTTTATTCAGGCATAGGAATAACCGGAACAGCACCATCTAGTGGAGACCACTGGAACTGTGCATCATTACAGGACCAGTTGGAATAATACTCCACCCAGTGGATAAAACTGGAAATTACATTATTATATGTTGCAAAGTAAGTGCAAAACATTATGGAATATATATAATAAAATTAAAAAATCAAACTGTTTTGAAAACTCCAAAATACTTTCCTCTATGTACAGACTGACCAGACACGGGTTGAATGTATGTCTTCTTCTCCCAACTGGCCCAGAGAATACATGTATCCAGTAAGTATATTACACATACAACTGGCACATGTACAAAAATACGGATGTATACCAATACCCTCGTCCATTACTTTTTACCTTTTTCTCACCTTGCATATCCTAGTAGCGAGACCTATTTGATTCTTATGAGGACCCGAGGACCATAAGCAGGCCCAGGCATATCACTTTCTAAGTATGTACCACATGACCATAGGCGAAACAAATGTTTCCGCATGGCCAAAAATTAAATTAATGAAATATCTCTACTATCATTTGTCCACAGAGACGATTGACATTTTTCCTTGAAAAAGGCTCCCCCGCCGAAACGCGTAGGAATAAAAAACTCTCTCATACCAAGATCCAACGCCAATCTGAGACATTTGGACCCTAAGAGAGAGACCAATGTCACTTTACCACAATGTCACATCTTTCATATTCTTCTTCACTTTCACCTATGGGTCTTTAACCCATACACCATATGTACCATATTGGCTGTAAACCTGAAACGTATGATATTTACTGTATATCAAAATTTTGGAATAAATATTATTATTTTACTTTGTATCCAAGATACCTTTGTGTACTAGCCCTTTAAAAGTCCCACACACCTTGACCTGAGGCACCAAATCCTCTTTTTCAAAGATTTAATAGGGATGACGGCTAAAACCGAACTAAAAAATTCTCAGGGAATCGCATATCCATAAAATTTACCCCGGGTGGAAAACACACCCACTGCCTCACAGACTCCCTGGAGAAGAAAAATATAAACCCTCTTTTTTCCCTCTTATGCTGCCCAGCAAGGCATAAGAAACCAATACATCAAAGGGCAAAAACAAAAACCCTTCCTCCAGTTCAGTCTTTGGACTGTAACAGGAGTCACGAAGGTAATCGCCTACAAAACTACTATACAGGCCAAAAAACCTTGACCTGGTAAGTACTTGTGCATGCGTGATGGAGACAGACATGGAGAAACTGATGGGCACCGAGTGGGACTCCCTAATGCAGGGGATCCAAAACAAATTTCAAGAGAAGGAACAAATGGACTCAGATGTACTAGCATTATTTTCAAATCTAAGGAAACACCTGGTAAGAAAATCCGCCTTATACTGGCACATCCAAAGTTTCAACAGATATATAAAAGAAAAAATAAACCCAGCTGGCCTCCGCATTCAAATATTTCCAACCATGGATCACATAACTGAGCAAATGAAAAAAGAATGGGAGAACACCCTAAATGAATGCTCCAAAAACCTCATGGTTTTACTCCAGGAAGAGTACCGGAGACAAATAAAAAACCTTGATGAGGAAATTAAATCAGTATATGAACTACTCACACCCCTTAAAGCTGCACCACTATACAGTGAGCAGGAAACAAAACTGAAGATACATCTAGAGGAATATGGAAAAGAAATATTACAAAAAAAAGAAAGGAAATACTGGCGAGACAAAAACGCATTTACCCAAGGCAGAGCATACAGATGGTCAAATACTACAAGAGCAAATAAGAATAGAAGTAAAACAACAAAAAATCCCAACTACTCTACAGACTCATCATCCTACAATTCTGGAACCGATACCAACAGAGGCAGAGGTAGGAACCAAACAAAAAATTACCAACAAAATCCACCAAGGAACTATGATAGAAGAGAATGGGAAACACAAAACGAACCAGGGGAAATGGACCCACAAGAACCAGAAATTTTGGAAGTACCAACAACCAGTAGACCAAACAATTACCAGATCTTCACAAGATCCCAGAAAAACAGAGATGAATATTCAAAACAACACCAAAGGGGGCCTTTTTTAGTGCGAGAAAAAGCCAAAACCAAAACGAAACCTCCGTTAACACAGCAACAACAGGAGCCACAACTGGAAGAACCGAGGGACTAAACGTGATTAACCTCTCCTCCTATAAACTAACACCGGAACAGAAGGAGGTATTATCATTAGGTTTGTCATTTTGCCCGAATAAAAGTATGGATACCTTTGAAACCATAAAAGACATTAACCTGTTCGCACGGAATTTATTGTTGAAATCTATGTATCAGAAGAAACCAATAACCCAAGAACAACCCACACCATTGACAGCTGCGGAATTCCGAGCCATCCGAGACTTAAACCTCTTATTGGAAGAAGGTGGCATGAGTGACTCAGAAGGAACTGATGAAGCCACGGACAGTGATGACGAAATAGAGGAAACCACAACAACTGACACCTTCCGGAAAAAGTCACACAAATTTCCACCCCTAAGCACCAATCCTACCATTGCGCTGTTTGTCAGACAAATGTCAAAAGACGTGGAAAAAATACACAAAAACACCCGAACAGCCAACTTAAACTCGGCACAAAAGAAAGCATTAAAAGAACTCAAGGAAATTGATAACATTACCATCAAACCCTCGGATAAGGGAGGAAATGTAGTCGTGATGGACAACGAACACTATGAATATATGTGTACCAAAATATTGGAAAATAAAAAATGCTACAAAGCTATCTCACCCCTCATGATAGGGAATTATAATAAGGAATTCTACCAACTGGTAGACAACGCATATAATGACAAGGCTATATCTCAATCCTTGTGGGAATTCATCAAAATTAAACATCCGAGAACGCCGACTTTTTACGCACTGCCAAAAATCCACAAAAACCCAACAGATCCACCCGGTAGACCAATAATCTCTGGCAACGGCAATATAACAGAGAAGGCAAGCCAAGTCATAGACACCTACTTGAGACCACATGTGACTCAATTGGCATCATATACAAAGGACACAATGCACTTGTTGCAGATTCTGGAAGGTATAACAGTACCAAAAGACGCCCTACTGGTCACCATAGACGTGGAGGCCCTATACAATAACATTCCCCACCTGCATGGCTTAAAAACTATAGAAAAAACACTCAATCAACAGAGCAACCATGATAGGAAGTTTAATCATTTTATCCTCAATATGTTGGAATTTATATTGAACCACAATACATTCTCTTTTTGTGGAACATACTACCTTCAGGTATGCGGAGTTGCCATGGGCACCAGCTGCGCACCCGCCTATGCTAACATATATCTTGGTGATTGGGAAAATGAATTCCTTACAGAAGAAGAAAACTCAGAATATACAGAAAACATCCTCTTGTGGCAAAGATACTTGGATGATATCTTGGTAATCTGGAATGGATCCGAGGACCTCATCAAAAAATGCCTTGAGAAAATGAACAAAAACAACCATATCATGTTTTTTACCATGTCATACCACAAAACTAAAATCCCATTTTTAGATACATACATCTATAAGGACGACCAAGGAAACTTGATGTCAACACTCTACAGGAAGGAAACGGCAGGAAATACTATACTGCACGCTACCAGCTTCCATCCAGAACCACTTAAAAAATCAATTCCATATAGTCAGTTCCTTAGACTAAAAAGGAACTGCTCGAAAGAAGTAGATTTCAAAAAAGAAGCTTATGACCTTAATTTGAGACTACAGGAACGAGGATATACCAAAACGTGCCTCAGAAAGGCCTTTAACAAAGTTAAACAAAAAAACAGACAGGACATCCTCTTCAAAAAAGACACTACCAAGGAAAAAACTCAACAACCAACAAGACTGATTCTGCGATTCTCTAATGAACACAAACAAATAAAAAAAATTCTCCAAAAAAACTGGTCGATACTGACCGAGGACCCTAATATTAAAGAACTAATAACAGAAAAACCACTTGTTACTTATAGAAAAACGACATCACTACAACAAACACTGGTTAACAGTGAGTTCAAATCTAAAAAAGATCCTTGCCAAGTTAAAGGCACATACCCATGTGGATCATGTGCACAGTGTTCGGTCATCAAAAAATCCACCCATAAGATACTACCCAATGGAGACCAGTTCACCCCAAAACATTTTGCCAATTGTAAGACCAAAGGGGTGGTCTACCTGATGGAGTGCCAATGTGGAAGTTTCTACGTTGGAAAAACGCGACAAGAGTTTGGCCTAAGAGTTAACCAACATTTACAAAGTATGTCCATAAGCAACTTTTATCTACCACTGGGCCGACACGTGGCCAATTACCACAAAAACCGCATGCCAAAAGTCCAATTCTCCATATTGGACAGGATACATGTGCCCCCCAGAGGGGGGGATTGGAACAAAGTGCTACTCCAAATGGAGCTCCGCTGGATAAAGAAATTAAATGCAACCCAACCACCGGGCTTAAATGAAAATGCTAGTTATCGCCCCTTTCTGGAGGGCTTTGTATCGGGAAAAACAGATTAAAGAACATTACCAAACAGCCCGATATCAGATAACTGTCCCCCAAAGAAAACACTCTTTGAATTTTTAGTTCTCTCAAACCCCTGCTGGGATCGAACACCCCCTGCCAAAATCAAGATCTTTATGTCTCACCCATACCACGCATGCACAGATTTGTATGAAATTGCTGCTAAATATAAATAAAACAAAAATAATATAATCTGTTCATATATTATGTATAATGACTCCTCCTTTGGACAAATAGGCCCAAATCGGCTTCCAATTGGAATGTCATCTAAAAATGGATTACTTAATCATCATTTGTATGTGTATATATACTCCTTTTTTCTGCCTGGAAAAACAATCAAAAGCCTGCTATTATCCCCAATAATCCTCATCCGGCACAGGTAGCCCCGGTGGTACAAACCGGGGAACAAGGAGTTAAGCAGACTTTTCTCCACCTTCTGCCAAATCGGACCCACTATTGGGATCCCAGCTCCGCCTCCTGTGTCAGCGGCCGCTATCGAATACACCGCTAACGAAGACAGGATGCGCGCGCACCCGCGGCGCGTCATCCAGAAAGGATCCTCCGTTACATAAATCGCGCACCTACTGCGCATGCGCGAGCGGTATAAAAAGGCCGGGAATCACAACAGGGCGTCACTTCCCTCGAGCCGAGGGACAGTGAGGACGCTCGGACCACGCTACCAGGACTTCTTCGTTTTCTCCTCCAATCTATGGACCCTAAAAACTGTAAGTATACCACAATGCAAAAGATGCATTGATGGTATCTTCTTCCTTGGGATAACACACTAAGTAAGGCTTTTCCTGTCCTGTCTACTTTATTCAGGCATAGGAATAACCGGAACAGCACCATCTAGTGGAGACCACTGGAACTGTGCATCATTACAGGACCAGTTGGAATAATACTCCACCCAGTGGATAAAACTGGAAATTACATTATTATATGTTGCAAAGTAAGTGCAAAACATTATGGAATATATATAATAAAATTAAAAAATCAAACTGTTTTGAAAACTCCAAAATACTTTCCTCTATGTACAGACTGACCAGACACGGGTTGAATGTATGTCTTCTTCTCCCAACTGGCCCAGAGAATACATGTATCCAGTAAGTATATTACACATACAACTGGCACATGTACAAAAATACGGATGTATACCAATACCCTCGTCCATTACTTTTTACCTTTTTCTCACCTTGCATATCCTAGTAGCGAGACCTATTTGATTCTTATGAGGACCCGAGGACCATAAGCAGGCCCAGGCATATCACTTTCTAAGTATGTACCACATGACCATAGGCGAAACAAATGTTTCCGCATGGCCAAAAATTAAATTAATGAAATATCTCTACTATCATTTGTCCACAGAGACGATTGACATTTTTCCTTGAAAAAGGCTCCCCCGCCGAAACGCGTAGGAATAAAAAACTCTCTCATACCAAGATCCAACGCCAATCTGAGACGTTTGGACCCTAAGAGAGAGACCAATGTCACTTTACCACAATGTCACATCTTTCATATTCTTCTTCACTTTCACCTATGGGTCTTTAACCCATACACCATATGTACCATATTGGCTGTAAACCTGAAACGTATGATATTTACTGTATATCAAAATTTTGGAATAAATATTATTATTTTACTTTGTATCCAAGATACCTTTGTGTACTAGCCCTTTAAAAGTCCCACACACCTTGACCTGAGGCACCAAATCCTCTTTTTCAAAGATTTAATAGGGATGACGGCTAAAACCGAACTAAAAAATTCTCAGGGAATCGCATATCCATAGGATTTTAAATATGAATGATTGAAAAAGAAGATGAGATGAACAAAGAAAATAATTAAAAATAAAGTAGAAATTAAGACCATAATTTCATGGTGGGTATTGTATCTTTGAGCAAGGGTGAAAAGCTTGCTATTTGTGGCAAAAAAGCAAACCTGAGAGCAGTCTTCTATGGCTCTATTTGGACTAGTAACACTTGTTTTTTGTCAGGTATAGCAGAAAAAAAAACGGTTCAAGGTGCAGCATCTGCCGGGGTGTTTTCTCTCCCTCAGCTGGAGAGAAGTGATTCCTAGTGATGTCGCGAACTTAAAATTCGCCGTTCGCGAACGGTGAACGCGAACATCGGCAAATGTTCGCGAACCGGCGAACTGGGCGAACCGCCATAGACTTCAATAGGCAGGCGAATTTTAAAACACACAGGGACTCTTTCTGGCCACAATAGTGATGGAAAAGTTGTTTCAA
Organism: Pelophylax lessonae; assembly: GCF_965119305.1. NCBI lineage: Eukaryota > Metazoa > Chordata > Amphibia > Anura > Ranidae > Pelophylax > Pelophylax lessonae. Next base: position 171,198,456 of record NC_138778.1, read on the forward strand.
GGGGACTAACACCTGGACTGTGGCATGCCGGAGGGGGATCCATGGCAAAACTCCCATGGAAAATTACGTAGTTGACGCAGAGTCGGGTTTTGATCCATAAAGGGCAGAAATCACCTAACATTCCTAAATTGTTTGGAATAACGTGCTTTAAAACATCCAGTGTGTGAATACGATCAGGTATGATGTTTTATCGGTCAAGTAGTGTAAGGGTTACGCCCGTCGCCCGCTTCACAGTGACAGACCAAACTCTGACAGACCAAACTCCCCGTTTAACAGTCAGTCAGTCCATTTGCACAACCGCAAACTCCCCATTTGCACAAGGTTGGATACCAAGCTAGCCATGTCCCGTTCCTTGTCCTCACTGACATCATTGAAGGTCTCTTCTTCCACCCAGCCACGTACAACACCAAGGATCCCCGAAAGGTGAGAACAAGCCCCCTGGGACGCCTGCTGTGGCTGGTATTCCACCTCCTCAAAGCCACCTTCCTCCTCTGACTTCTCTTCTTCAGACTCCTCTCTCTGCGTTGCCACAGGTCCAGCAATTGACAACGACAAGGCTGCTTCTGGTGGTGATGGGGACCACAACTCTTCCTCTTCATGCTCATCTACAGCCTGATCCAGTACTCTTCGCAGGGCACGCTCCAGAAAAAACGCATATGGGATGAGGTCGATGATGTTGCCTTGGGTTCGACTGACCACCAGGTTTGTCACCTCCGCAAAAGGACGCATGAGCCTACAGCCATTGTTCATGAGCATTCAGTAACGCGGCCAAAAAATACCCAGCTCCGCAGAAAGAATGAAAGAAAATGAATGTTTTTTCTATGAAAAATTATCCCGCGGATCGCTTTTGGTCTGTTCACAATGAAGCAACGACCTTATCATCTGGGGTGTGCCAACACACTCCTAGAGGTGATCGCTTCATTGTGATACGCAAGCCCCTTCACCACGACAAGGTAACGATCACGAAGGGGAATTGACACATGTATGTGCCTTTTTTTTTGTTTTTTTGCAGCCACAGTGTAGCACCAGAGGCCAGAAAAATTAGGCATGTACACATGCATGAAAAAGCAGGTATTGTTGCAGGTTTTCTAGGCAGAAAGTGCACTAAAACATTGCGGCTTGAACCGTAGTTGGTGGCGGAGACGTCACGTAAGTCATCCGGCATGCAGAGAATGATTAAATACAGCAGAGTGTGGACCATTTTTAGCCCAAGGCATCTCAGTCATCACCAGGCCTTTTTTAGTCAAATGCATCCCCCACTGTCAGTCCCTTCGGGATCCATGCCTCATTCATCTTAATAAACGTGAGGTAATCAAGACTTTTTTGACCTAGGCGACTTCTCTTTTCAGTGACAATACCTCCTGCTGTGCTGAAGGTCCTTTCTGACAGCACACTTGAAGCGGGGCAGGCCAGAAGTTCAATGGCAAATTGGGATAGCTCAGGCCACAGGTCAAGCCTGCACACCCAGTAGTAAAGGGGTTCATCGCTCCTCAGAGTGTCGATATCTGCAGTTAAGGCAAGGTAGTCTGCTACCTGTCGGTCGAGTCGTTCTCTGAGGGTGGACCCCGAAGGGCTGTGGCGATGCGTAGGACTAAAAAAGCTCCACATGTCCTCCATCAACAAGACGTCTATAAAGCGTCCTTTCCTTGCCGGCGTGGTTGTGGTGGTAGGAGGAGGATTACTTTCACCTCTTCCCCTGTTGGATTCCCGTTGTGCTGTGACATCACCCTTATATGCTGTGTAAAGCATACTTTTCAACTTATTTTGTAGCTGCTGCATCCTTTGCGACTGCCGGTAATTGGGTAACATATCAGAGACTTTCTGCTTATACCGGGGGTCTAGTAGCGTGGCCACCCAGTACAGGTCGTTCTCCTTCAGCCTTTTTATACGAGGGTCCCTCAACAGGCATGACAGCATGAAAGAGCCCATTTGCACAAGGTTGGATGCCGAGCTACTCATGTCCAATTCCTCGTCCTCACTGATGTCATTGAAGGTGTGTTCTTCCCCCCAGCCACGTACAACACCACGGGTACCAGATAGGTGACAACGAGCACCCTGGGATGCCTGCTGTGGTTGGTGTTCCTCCTCCTCAAAGCCACATTCCTCCTCTGACTCCTCTTCCTCAGACTCCTCTTCCAGTGTTGCCGCAGGTCCAGCAAGCGATGGTAAGGCGGTTTCTGGTGGTGGTGATGGTGACCACAACTCTTCCTCTTCCTCTTCACGCTCATCTACGGCCTGATCCAGCACTCTTCGCAGGGCACGCTCCAGGAAAAAAACATATGGGATGATGTCGCTGATGGTGCCTTCGATGCGACTGACTAGGTTTGTCACCTCCTCAAAAGGACGCATGAGCCTACAGGCATTGCGCATGAGCGTCCAGTAACGTGGCAAAAAAATACCCAGCTCCGCAGAGGCTGTCCTAGCACCCCGGTCATACAAATACTCGTTGACCGCTTTTTCTTGTTGGAGCAGGCGGTCGAACATTAGCAGTGTTGAATTCCAACGTGTTGGGCTGTCGCAAATCAAGCGCCTCACTGGCATGTTGTTTCGCCGCTGAATATCTGCAAAGTGCGCCATGGCCGCGTAGGAACGCCTGAAATGGCCACACACCTTCCTGGCCTGCTTGAGGACGTCCTGTAAGCCTGGGTACATCTGCACAAAGCGTTGCACAATCAGATTCAACACATGTGCCATGCACGGCACATGTGTCAACTTGCCCAAATTCAATGCCGCCAACAAATTGCTTCCGTTGTCACACACCACTTTGCCGATCTCCAGTTGGTGCGGGGTCAGCCACTGATCCACCTGTGCGTTCAGGGCGGACAATAGTGCTGGTCCGGTGTGACTCTCTGCTTTCAGGCAAGTCAACCCCAAGACAGCGTGACATTGTCGTATCCGGCATGTGGAATAGCCCCTGGGGAGCTGGGGGGTGCAGTTGGTGTGGAGCAAGACGCAACAGCAGAAGAGGACTCAGCCGAGGAGGTTAGCAAAGAGGATGGAGTAGGAGGAGTAGAGGAGGTGGCAGCAGGCCTGCCTGCAAGTCGTGGCGGTGTCACCAACTCCTCTGCAGCAGAGCCACGCATTCCATGCTTGGCAGCCGCCAGCAGGTTTACCCAATGCGCAGTGTAAGTGATATACCTGCCCTGACCGTGCTTTGCAGACCAGCTATCAGTGGTCAGATGGACCCTTGCCCCAACACTGTGTGCCAGACGTGACATGATTTCCTTTTCCACAATAGAGTACAGGTTGGGGATTGCCTTTTGTGAAAAATAATTTCGGCCGGGTACCTTCCACTGCGGTGTCCCAATAGCGACAAGTTTTTTGAAGGCCTTAGACTCCACCAGCTTGTATGGTAAAAGCTGGCGGGCTAAGAGTTCCGACAAGCCAGCTGTCAGACGCCGGGCAAGGGGGTGACTCTGTGAAATTGGCTTCTTACGCTCAAACATTTCCTTGACAGACACCTGACTGTGGGCAGGTGAGCAGGAACTGCTGAAGGTGAGAGGCGGAGGGGCGGGTTGTTGATAGGGGGCAAGGAGGACAGCAGTGGTTGACGTGGCTGAAGATGCTGGACCAGGAGGAGGATGGCGGCTTTCAGTTTGTGTGCTGCTTTTACTCATGTGTTGATCCCATAATCGTTTGTGATGTGAGATCATGTGCCTTCGCAAAGCAGTTGTACCTAGGTGGGTCTTGGACTTCCCACGACTCAGTTTCTTTTGGCACAGGTTACAAATGGCATCGCTGATATCAGAGGCAGACACACAAAAAAATGCCACACTGCTGAGCTTTGCAAGGACGGCATTCTGGTGGTGGCAACATGCTGTCTGACTGCGCCACTAGCTCCTTGCGATGACCTCCTCCCCCTGCTTCCAATTCGTCTCCTCCTCCTCCTCCTCTCTGTCTCCCCATCTGAACTTTCCCCCTCTTCTTCTGCTCTTCTAGCAGGCACCCAGGTGACATCCACAGACACATCGTCATCATCAGCCGCTTCACTTGACAACTCAGCAAAGGCAGCAGCAGCAGGTACAACATCATCATCATCATCACAATGTACATCCATGTATATAATGCTGCCTGACTGAGACATATCCCCGTTATCTACATCCTCTGGCACTAATAGTTGCGCATCACTTATTTCTTCCAACTGATGTGAAAATAACTCCTCTGACGGATCAAGTGAAGCGGCTGTGGTGCTAGTGTTGGTGGTGGTGCTGGCGGGCTGGCGAGTGGTAAATTGAGAGGTGCCCGAAGCTGAGCTGGAGGAGGATGGTGCATTAAGGTTCCGAGCGGAAGCTGTAGACGATTGGGTGTCCTGTGTAAGCCAGTCAACTATGTCCTCAGAATTTTTTGAGTTCAGGGTCTGTGGTGGCCTCTGAACACTGGGCATTATTCTACGGCCTAAGGAAATCACAGCACCACGACCACGACGGCCCTTGCGGGGTGGCCTGCCTCTGCCTGTCATTTTTTTTTTAATGTGTTGTACTATGAGTGCAAGGTGCTGTGCCACCCTATAGGAGTGTTGGGCAGTGGGTACAGTACACTCTGTAGGCCTGACAGGCACTGGCACCCAGGCAACTGCAATTATTTAAAAAATATATATTTTTTTACTTTGCAAGCTGCTGTGCCACCTTATATATCAGTGGTGGGTGGGCAGTGGCACAGTACACTCTCTGTGGACCTGACAGTCACTGGCACCCAGGCAACTGCAATTATAAAAAAAATATATATATTTTTTTACTTTGCAAGCTGCTGTGCCACCTTATATATCAGTGGTGGGTGGGCAGTGGCACAGTACACTCTCTGTGGACCTGACAGTCACTGGCACCCAGGCAACTGCAATTATAAAAAAAATATATATTTTTTTACTTTGCAAGCTGCTGTGCCACCGTATATATCAGTGGTGGGTGGGCACGCAGTGGCACTGCAGTGGGCACAGTACACTCTGTGGACCTGACAGTCACTGGCAGCCCAGGCAACTGCAATAATAAAAAAAATGTTTTTTTTCAAATTGCAACAAGATGCTGTGCCACCGCATATATATATATCAGTGGTGGGCAGTGCACTGCAGTGGGTACAGTGCACTTTTTGGACCTGACACAGCACTCACTGCAATTATGACAGAGGAAAAAAAAATATTTTTTAAAATGCAAGGTACTGTGCCTGTGCCACCCGAAATGAGTGTGGTGTGCACACAGTACAGTCTGTGGTGGGTCTGTGGCCTCTCACACACAGCGGGCAGGCAACTGCAGTGTACAATAGATATATATATATATATATATATATATATATATATATAAAAAGGAAAAACTCAATTACCAGCCCTTAAAAGGGCTTTTGGGGACACTATATATATATATATATATATATATATATATATATATATATATATATATATATATATATAAATCCTCAATTACCAGCCCTTAGAAGGGCTTTTTGGGGTGCTGTCAGGATGCTGTCCTTACAGCAGTAGTGGACCAAGAACACTGCAAGACCAGGAACACTGACTAACTGTCCCTAGCTTAACAGCAGCAGCAGCAGCTCTCCCTGCTCTCACTAACACACACTGCTTCAGAATGATCTAAGATGGATGCTGCCCTTGCTTATTTATAGGAGGTGGGAGGGTGTGGGAGGGAGGTATGCTAATTGGCTGGAAATGTGCCTGCTGACTGTGAAGTTCAGGGTCAAAGTTTGCCTCAATGATGTAATATAGGGGGCGGACCGAACATCGCATATGTTCGCCCGCAGCGGCGAACGCGAACATGCTAAGTTCGCCGGGAACTGTCCGCCGGCGAACAGTTTGGTACACCTCTAGTGATTCCCTGGGTGTGTTCCCCGGCCCTATAAAGCGGCACTTCCTTGTTGCGCAGGTGTCAAATCAGGCAGCTGCGCATCCAGGATGCCGTGCGGTCGTGATATGTAGGCCGCCGGAACGTTCTATGGAGTTTGGAAACCCTCTTTGGGGGAACTCTGGATAGGCAAGCATTGCCAATCTTTTAAACTCCTAACGCCCCGATCATTGATCGGGGCTTTCCGTGCCGGGTGCGATAAAAAAGAAAAACTAAGGGCGATCACCACATGTGGAGACTTGACATATTGACAGAATAATATGTTATATATATATATATATATATAAAGATAGTCATATATAATTTAGAACAAATAAAAAACTTTATTATTATGGATACATTTCAAGATATCTTGTATTGTATTAACAGCAGTTGAAATAAAAACAAGGTTGGAGGTGGCACAGATTGTGCCTGTGTAGGTTGACTGGTAGGGGGAACAAGGAGAACAGTCAATGTAGGGCATAGATGGTGTACTTCCTCGGGATAGGCATATTTTTTGGTTAAGTCTTATGGCTGAAAGATGGGAGGTTAACTTGGGTAGACATATTAGTATTTACAGAGAAAGAGATTTTTTTTTCTCAGTTCTGCTCTCAAAAATATCAGGGGAGGGTGGGAAGGGAGGGGGAGTGTTAGGATATATTGGTGACCTTGTATTGTTGGGGCCTATTTTGGAGAAAAAAACTCATTCAAGTATTTTGGTGAATGGATGTCTATAGTTTTTTGGTTTGCTGAATGGATCCAACCAGATTTTTTTGGGGAGAAAATATTATTAATCGGTTTTTCCTGAGGTGAAGCCTTCCAGGAATGGACGGAAGCTTTCTGCTTTGTTTAGACCTGGTGGTATTGTTGCTTTTAAAAAGCTAATCCACCTCATTTCGATTTGCAAGAGTGTTTTATTCCAATCCCCTCTTCTCCTTGGGATATGGATTCGATCTAGGGCCATAAATGTTACCTTGGGCATTTTATACTTATGATCATAAGCTATGTGTCTCCCAAGAGGGACATAGTAGTTCCCAAGACGCATGGTTTGTAGGTGTTTGTTCACCCTTTTTCCAAACTCTTGCCGAGTTTTGCCGATGTAAAAAGATCCACACTCGCATCGCATTAGATATACTATCCCTTTGGTCTTGCAATTGGTGAAGTGTCTTGGCTTGAAAGTGTCTCCATTTGGCAGTGTAGTGATTGTGGCTTGACAGATAACAGCACATTGTGCACAATTTCCACAGGGGAAGGTTCCTTTGGTTTTGCACGGATCTTTTCTAGATCCTTCTTTATGCTCACTGTGAAATAGATATGGGGGTAGTGGTGCGCTTCAAGGGATAACCCTTATATCTCTATATAATATAGGTGGGTGTATCTAAAAGTGTTGAATGAATATAAATAAAGATGAAAGTGCAGGTGCGTAGTGTAGATCACAAAAATGTGTGTTAGCTCAATAGATAAATGCAGATGAAAGTGCAAATGCGTGGCGTAAGTCCCAGAAATGGGTATAACAATCAATAAATATTGGAATACTTCCTATTTGTGCTTGTAAAAATATATAAAATATATAAGATGAAATCACATCCAATAACAATCTTCAATCCAATTGTGGACAGTGAATAAAATATCTGTGCTCAAATAAAGTGCTGCATGCTTATTTGTAATAAAAAGGTAAAAAAACGATCTGTGAACAATTTATGAAATAAATAATTAATAGTCCATATACATAATAAAACTAGTGAATAGTATATCTTCTTAGTGGCTGTGCTTCAAGGGTAACGAAAAGTGACTGTGTTCTCCTTCACCTGTGTGTCACCTTTATGTGTGTCCCTGAGGAAGTCACGTGACCTCGTGACGTAACGCGTAGGAGGAGCCCTATACCCGGAAGTGACGTGACGCCAAGGCACGATCTCCACAGCGGCGTTTGTTTTTTATACATTCTGAATATACTTCACCAAAAATGTAAGTGCAATACTGTATACTCAAAATAAACAGCTGGATATACTACACCATGATAAGTCTTTGTTTCTGAGGCACTATAAACACCGGATAAGGAGGATAGGAATAGGAAAGTGAACCGAACTAACATCAATAAGGAGTCCAACATACCGGTTTCATAAAGGGATCAAGGACCCACAGCAAGGCAAACAGAATTTACTGAAAAGGTTGAACAGATATCAAAGGCATGATTTCCTTGCCTATAAGGTGAGAGGCTAGAGCACATAAAGGTGACACACAGGTGAAGGAGAACACAGTCACTTTTCTTTACCCTTGAAGCACAGCCACTAAGAAGATATACTATTCACTAGTTTTATTATGTATATGGACTATTAATTATTTATTTCATAAATTGTTCACAGATCGTTTTTTTACCTTTTTATTACAAATAAGCATGCAGCACTTTATTTGAGCACAGATATTTTATTCACTGTCCACAATTGGATTGAAGATTGTTATTGGATGTGATTTCATCTTATATATTTTATATATTTTTACAAGCACAAATAGGAAGTATTCCAATATTTATTGATTGTTACACCCATTTCTGAGACTTACGCCACGCATTTGCACTTTCATCTGCATTTATCTATTGAGCTAACACACATTTTTGTGATCTACACTACGCACCTGCACTTTCATCTTTATTTATATTCATTCAACACTTTTAGATACACCCACCTATATTATATAGAGATATAAGGGTTATCCCTTGAAGCGCACCACTACCCCCATATTTATATCAATTAACTGTTTTAGTATCAGTCTCAGTGGAGCTGCAGCAAGGGATCCCTGATCACCTCAGACAGCGCAGGGATCACACAAACCCCTATTATTTATTATATCACTGTGAAATAGGCTTTGCTCTAGTGAGGCAGCTTTTCTAAAAGTAATGGGGGGGTTATCCGGTACCAAGCCAGTGATGTTTGGGCCTTCCTTAAGTATAGACCAATGTTTTTTTAGGATGCTCCTTATTTTTTGATGCTCGTTAGTATATCTCATAATTATTCTAGTGGTAGGTTCCTCATTTCCACATTCCAGTTTTTTGTTTCTTTTGAAGAGGAGTTGTTCCCTATATTTTTTCTTCACCCTATTAAAGGCTTTTCTCAAAGATGTCTTTGTGTAGCCTCTTTGTATTAGGCGTTCAGTGAGGGCATCGGCTTCTGATTGAAAATCTTTCAAATTAGTGCAGTTCCTTTTAAGTCTTAAGAACTGGCTGTAAGGAATGGATTTTTTTCAGGGGTGTAGGATGAAAACTGAAAGCATGTAGTATTGTATTACCTGCAGTCACTTTTCTATACAAGGTTGTCAAGATTCTTCCAGTCTCATTTTTGTAAATCCAGGTATCGAGAAAGGAGACTTGTTTTTTGCTGAAATTCATAGTAAAAAACATATTATATTGATTTTTGTTCATTTCTTCCAGGCAATCATAGATCATGTCTTTCGGGCTGTGACGAACGCCCATTTGCTGGAACGTTCGCCACGGGCTACGGGAGGAGTGTGGAGGCCAGCCTCCTGCCCACGGACTACGGCCCTGGCTTGTAGGGGGAGCAATGTGACGAAACCAGCTATTCGGACATATAACCTGTGTGGGGGTATGTGCTGGGGGACCATGGGAGTAGTGGTGCTTTGGACTCAAATCCATGTCACCCCAAGATACAGACTCAGACTGGGATCAATGTTACAGGCCTAAAGCTGCCTGTTACAAGAGAGACTAAACAGATGCTAATGACTTAAGACTCAGTTTTGGTATACTGGGGGATGTTTATTGACAGTTATAATAAGGTGTGTTGAAATTGGAGACGGGCCGTCTGAGAGCCTATGTCTCCTGCTTTCATCTGTTTAGAGGTTAAGTGTGTTCACACTTCTAGGAATGTGTATTCGGCTATGTTTTGGGCTTGTTGTTTGTTGAATTAATTATGATAATGTTGCAATGTCATTCACCTGTGTCTGTCCAGATGGCCAGGTATGTTAATTACTGGATATATATTGCAAGTGAGTTGGTGAATAAAGTGTCATTTGTTTTACCCTTCATCGAGCTGGAGGCTGATGTTTGGGGGGAATTGAGGGGCCAGGTCACTGCATCACGTGAGCGTCTGGAGACCTAAGACAGAAATACTTGGTCCAAGTATTGGGGATCTGTTACACTGGTGGCAAGTGGTGGGATTCTTCTCGGAATAGATCCCAAACCAGGAATGCAGTGAGGAGCCCAGCAGCATCTCGGTCTAAGGAGGAACTCAGGAGATGGAGCGAGCTAGCCCCCGGGCAGTGTCCCCAAATGAGGTGGAGTTCCAGAGGAGACTACAAGACATACTGGCAAAGAAACAGGGCCATATGTCAGCCAAGGACAAGGGGAACTGGAGAAAAAATGTAATGAAAAAACTCTGGCAGGAGTCCATGGAGGTAGCACAGCTTCGGCGGAAAGAGAAGCTTCCAAGTACAGCACAACGCTGGCAGGATCAAGTGAGCCAACGGATGTTTATCCTGGGAGAACAACCCTTGACGCAGTGGGAAAGGCACCTTGAGTGCCTGGTCCAGAGAGAAATTATGCTGGACGACTCGTACCGGGCACTATGGTGGTAGACAGTCCAACGAGACCCTTGGTTGGCAGAAGGCATTCAACCAGAGGGGGGGCTATGATGGCCCAGGCCTGTTGTGGAAGGCCATGGAGGAGGATGATGATTTTGGCAGTCCTGCGATGTCGCGGTTCTGAGCTATTTATTATTACCGGAGAAGGATGCTACCAGCCCAGTTGTTGTTGGAGCTGAGACTAGACCTCATCTACCTTGTTATGATCGAGTGGGGGTTGGAACAGGACTACCAACACCTCCTAGACGTGGTCCAGCAGCAGCCCACAGCCCTGGGGGTGGAGATGGTCATGCCCACTACCCAGGACCAGCCAGCAATACCGGGAGAGGCGATTGTAGGTCCCTCGTCCCAGCAGCAGCCAAAAGCACTGGGGGTGGAGATGGTCGTGCCCACTACCCAGGACCAGCCAGCATTACCGGGAGAGGCGATTGTAGGTCCCTCGTCCCAGCAGCAGCCCACAGCACTGGGAGTGGAGATGGTCGTGCCCACTACCCAGCACAAGCCAGCGTTACCAGGAGAGGCGATTGTAGGTCCCTCGTCCCAGCAGCAGCCCACAGCACTGGGGGTGGAGATGGTCGTGCCCACTACCCAGGACAAGCCAGTGGTACCGGGAGAGGCGATTGTAGGTCCCTCATCCCAGCAGCAGCCAACAGCACTGGGCATGGAGATGGTCATGCCCACTACCCAGCACCGGCCAGCATTAGCGGGAGAGGCGATTGTAGGTCCCTTGTCCCAGCAGCTGAGTGCCTACCCAGCAGAAGAGCTAGCAGCTGGGCAGAACCCCACTGGTATCTGCCCACCAGTCCATGCAGCTTTTGGCATGGAAGGGGTGGATGGGGCCGTGGCCTCCACCCCTGGATTACAGAGATGCTGGGCAATCGGCCCAGATCCCCAACCCCCTAGTATGGGGGCCCATGCCACCCTGATTTTGCCCCTCCAGCAACAATGGAATGCCTCTGGAGTGGATTATAGCTGGTGCCCTGCCCAGGAAGACCCCTGATATTATAATTGGAACATAGGGCAGGAGGCCCTCTCGAGCATGGCACAGTCTGGCAAAAGACACCAGACTAACACAGACCCAAACTAGTTGGAGGTCTGTGGTCTGGTTAGTCTCCCCAGGAGGAGGGAGATATGTGACGAAGGCCCATTTGCTGGAACGTTCGCCACGGGCTACTGGAGGAGTGTGGAGGCCAGCCTCCTGCCCACGGACTACGGCCCTGGCTTGTAGGGGGAGCAATGTGACGAAACCAGCTATTCGGACATATAACCTGTGTGGGGGTATGTGCTGGGAGACCATGGGATTAGTGGTGCTTTGGACTTAAATCCATGTCACCCCAAGATACAGACTCAGACTGGGATCAATGTTACAGGCCTAAAGCTGCCTGTTACAAGAGAGACTAAACAGATGCTAATGACATAAGACTCAGTTTTGGTATACTGGGGGATGTTTATTGACAGTTATAATAAGGTGTGTTGAAATTGGAGACGGGCCGTCTGAGAGCCTATGTCTCCTGCTTTCATCTGTTTAGAGGTTAACCACTTGCCGACCGCCGCACGACTATCTACGGCGGCGGTCAGCCCCTCACAGGCAAAGTGACGTAGGTCTACGTCGCTCGCCTGTGAGGGTTTAGGGAGCGAGCGCGCGCCGCCGGAGGCGCGCTCCCGCTCCCGCGTGGTCACGGACCCCCCCGCGCGTGTGACCGGCGGACCCGATCACCGCCGGCCACTCTGCGATCGGCGGGGGAGAGGGAGAAAGTCAGGCAGCTTGTGTAAACAAGCTGCCTGTCATTCTCCTCTCTGTATGAGAGCTGATCACATGGATCTACTATGTAGATCCATTGATCACTCTGCATACAGTTGAAGCCACAGCCAATCACAGTTAGAATCACGCCCCTAGGGACACACACAGCCCCTCCCTCTCAAATAAAGTTAACCCCTTCACTACCAGTGTATTTTTACAGTAACAGTGCATATGTATAGCACTGATTACTGTAGAAATGTCACTGGTAACCCCAAAAGTGTCAAAAATGTCAGTCAAGGGTCCGATCTTTCCGCCGCAATGTCGCAGTACCGCAAAAAAAAATCGCAGATCGCCGCCATTACGCGTTAAAAAAAAAAACAACAAAAATGACAAAAATCTTTCCCTTTGTTAGTAAACGCAATAACTTTTGCGCAAACCAATCAAAATACGCTTTTTGCGATTTTTTTTACCAAACATAGGTAGCATAAAACAAATTGGCCGAAAATATTAAAAAATTTTGATTTTTACATTTTTTTGGGGGGAATTTCATATAAAAAAAAGGGAAAAATATTGCTATTTTTGCAAAATTTACGCTCTTTTTTTGTTTATAGCACGTGATCAAAAAATCGCACAGGTGATCAAATACCGCCAAAAGAAAGCTCTGTTTGTGGGAAAAAAAGGACGCCAAATTCGTTTAGGTACAGCGTCGCACGACCGCGCAATTGTCCGTTAAAGTCACGCAGTGCCGAATCGCAAAATACCCTCTGGTCGTTTAGCAGCCAAATCCTCCGGGGCTTAAGTGGTTAAGTGTGTTCACACTTCTAGGAATGTGTATTCGGCTATGTTTTGGGCTTGTTGTTTGTTGAATTAATTATGATAATGTTGCAATGTCATTCACCTGTGTCTGTCCAGATGGCCAGGTATGTTAATTACTGGATATATATTGCAAGTGAGTTGGTGAATAAAGTGTCATTTGTTTTACCCTTCATCGAGCTGGAGGCTGATGTTTGGGGGGAATTGAGGGGCCAGGTCACTGCATCACGTGAGAGTCTGGAGACCTAAGACAGAAATAGTTGGTCCAAGTATTGGGGATCTGTTACACGGGCCATTCCAAATAATCAGTATATCGTCGATATATCTTTGCGATATCATGATGTTTTTGACAAATTTGTTGTTTCCCTCTTTGGATAGGAATTCTTGCTCCCACATTCCTAGATAGATGTTTCCATACGATGGGTTGCAGCTAGTCCCCATGGCGACCCCACAGGTTTGGAGGTAGTAGTTGCCACAAAAGGTGAACACATTGTGTTTCAGAATAAAGTCCAGCATGTCTACGATGAAATCATTACATTTTTGATCGTGTTGGCTTTGTTGGCCTAGTGCTTTTTGGACTGCGATGAGTCCCTTGTTGTGAGGAATGTTATTATAAAACGATTCTATGTCAATAGTTATTAGATATGCATCAGTTGGTATCGTTAGATCATTCAGGATTTTGAGTAGATGTACTGTATCTTTGGCGAAGGTAGCTTGGTAACATGGGGTCTGAGGTACATGTCAATGACCTTGCTCAATGACTCAGTGATGTTTCCATTGCCGGAGATTATGGGTCTTCCTGGTGGGTTTACTTGGTCTTTGTGTACCTTTGGTAATGCGTAAAAAGTTGGTATTCTTGGATGGGTGGTTCGTACATACTTCCATAGTGTTTGAGATATTGTTCCATTGTTTCGTGCTTTGTCGATTTTTTGTAAAAGTCTTCATTATAGGTTTTTGACATTACAGGCAATATTTTCCTATAGCATTTCTTGGTTGCTAGTATTCTCAAACACATGGATTTGTATTTGTCGGTGTCCATGATGACAACGTTCCCTTCTTTTGTCAGAGGGTTTGATGGCGATTTCTTCATTGTTTTTGAGCTCTTTTAAGGCTTCTTTTTGTTGTTTTGTAAGGTTATGTGTTGTTTTCTCTTTGCGTATTTTTTCAATGTCTTTGGTTGTTTGTCTTACGAAGAGTGCAATTGCCGGGTTGAGGTTGAGTGATGTAAATTTGTTAGACTTCTTTTTGAATTTTGGGTCTTTACGTTTTTCTTCCTCGTCTTCACCGTCCACTAGTACTTCAGGCTCCATTGAGTTGTCTAGATCGTCTAGATCGCTTTCTTGAAGTAAGAGATTTAAATCCCTTATCTCCCTAAATTCTGCTGCTGTTAGGGTTGGGGATAGTTGGTCTTGTTGGGGTTTTTTGTGGTACATGGTTTTAAAGAGTAGATTCCTGGCAAATAGGTTGATGTCCTTAATGGTTTTCGAATTTGTCCGTGCTGACATTGGGGCAGAAGGATAGTCCGAGTAACAAAACTTTTTCTTGTTCGTCTGTAAGCATGTATGAGGATAAATTTATGATTGTTTGTCCCTTTTCTCTTCCTGTCTCTTCTCTTGTGGGTCTGATGTCTGCGGGGGCTTCATTGTTGGTTTTAGGTTTAGTTTCCCTAAAAAACCCAGTTGTTGTTTTGGGTCGTCTTCTTTACTTTTCTTTGATCGTGTGAAGATATGGTGGTGTCTTACAGGTTGACTATTTTCTCCTTCTTGCTGTAAGGTAGGTTTGGGATAATTATAGTCTCCCCTTTCATTGTAGGTATCTTCTATTCTATTCTCTTTATCCATCTGTGGGTCATGCCTGGTTGCTTTTCGTGTTTCTCTTCTATTTCCTCTGTTTTGTTCAGATCCGGAGGCGTATGAGGATGAATCAGAGGAGTAATATTGACCTGTTTTGTTGGGCGGTCTATTGCCGTATTGTGTTTTGCGAGTTGGTCTTAGGTTTGTCCATTTATATGCTCTTCCCTGGCTGAAGGCGTTTTTGTCCCGCCAGTATTTTCGTTCTTTCTTCCTAAGGATTTCTTTACTGTGCTCCTCCAGATGTAGTTTGAGTTTGTTTTCCTGTTCGCTGTATAGTGTAGCCGTTTTTAGGGGGGACAGTTGTTCGTAAATATTCCTTATGTCACTGTACAGACTTTTGGTTTGCCTAAGGTATTCTTCTTGTAACAGAATCATTAGATTGCGTGAGCATTCATTTAATTTATTTTCCCAATCCTTTTTCATCTGTAAGGTCACATTATCCATGGTTAGGAAAATCTGGATCCTTAGGCCTACAGGGTTAATATTTTCATTGATATAACGTTCAAAGGATTTTATGTGCCAGTGAAGGGCGGATTTTCGCAAAGTCGTAAAGAGGGCTAGGATGTCAGAATCCTGCTGTTTTTTTCCCTGGAAGCTGGTCTGTATGCCCTGCATTAGGCTGTCCCATTCATTTCCTACCAGGTCTCCCATCTTACTTCCTTCCTTTTGTGTCATTCTTTCTTATGTGGGAAAAGAAAGAAGGGGGGGGGGCTCATTTCTATTGCCTGTGGTTTGGTCAAAGAAAATAATTAAAAATAAAAATAAAGTAGAAATGAAAACCATAATTTCATGGTGGGTATTGTTTCTTTCAAAGATACAATACAGACCATGAAATTATGGTCTTCATTTCTACTTTATTTTTATTTTTTTATTATTTTCTTTGTTCATCTCATCTTCTTTTTCAATCATTCATATTTAAAATCCTTACATATTTTATAGCTACAAACTTTCTCATCTTGAGGAACTCCTTTTTTGGATTCTACCAGTACAGCTAATCTATATGATTTAGCCTGTAAGTAAACATCATTTTTTTTTATCTACAATTATTTCCTTTTCCTAAAAAATAGCATTTTTCAAGTAATTTATCTCAATTACATGTCATTTATAGAAGCAGCCTTAATTCCTGATGCGACTTAGAAACCTGGGGAAAACCTTTCACACATGGACCAGACAAAAGAAAGATGTATGTAACATAAAGCACATTGCATAATTCTACTTTAAATTCTGCATATGTGCAAAAAACGTACAATTCATTGTTGTTTCTAGACATGGTGACTTATCCTTGAAAAATGCTAATACCTATACAGCCAAAACGCTTAGGATAATCTCCTTGACATTTTCCTCTGAAACAAAGTCCCAAGCCTGAAATACACGCATTGAACAACAGCGACAAATGTTCCTCAAAAGTCACCATTTTTCACCTTGTCACCTACCTTTCTAACTTCTTCACTTCTCTCACCGATGGACCTTAAACCCATCCACGACAAACTTGTCTATTACCTTGTAAAACTTTTTTGAAAGTAAACTGTTCAATTTTTATTCTATAATACTTTACTTTGTTTACTCTTGCTCTTAAAGTCCCAACACTCTTGGTTTGGGGCACTAAACCCAAAACACAACCTTTATTGAACAAACTCACACCGAATATATACCACACACAGGTCAGGTGCCTGATTACATTATTGTATGCAGATGAAATTTTATACAGAAATATAATTAACCTGAGCTATTTACCTAGCCATCTGGACAGAAACAATATGTGAGTTAATTTACAATGGGACAGACATGCTTAACAGAAAACACATCACACCTCAATACACAGACAACAGCAGGAGACCACCAGTAACAGACTGTCCATCTCTTACATTGAAGAACATGGAACAGAGGCCAATGTGATTCTCTCTTTTAATGAACATGTTTAGAATCAAACAGGCCAGGAATAGTCGCCATATATTTCTTGAGATTTATGGTTGATAAATATTACTGTCCCATTTGAAGTAATCCAAACCATATTCTCGGTGTCCATTAAAGAGGTTGTAAACCCCAATTTTTTTTTTTTTCACCCTGAAAGAGAAAAAAAATAATGAGCTAGTATGACGGACAACATGTTCAGTCGCCCATCTTCCGGGATCGCAGCATCCGGCCATCTGATTGGCCAGAGACGCGACGGTCACGGCACGGGGCTCTGAAGGAATGGCACCAGCGGCCGTTCCTTCAGAGCACATGCGCCAGTGATGTCACTGGCTGAATGTAAGGTAAATATCTCCTAAACGGTACATGTTTAGGAGATATTTACAGTACCTATAGGTAAGCCTTATCATAAGCTTACCTATAAGTACAACTTACAGAGGAGGGTTTACTTCCTCTTTAAGTAGCGGTCCATCATTTCCTTGGTCACCCTGTGTCCCTAATAGACACAGGGTGACTTACACATAAGAGGGGCCTAGGGGGCTGAGAGAGGGATTTCTCAACCTCTCTAAGGTAAGCTGTGTTCAAAAAAAGGGCATAATGAATGTAATAGAAATATCTGATCTGCAGTTATTTTTCAAAATTTTGATTATGGGAAAGTACAATGTTGTTGAAGGTGAAAAAAAGAGCAAACATGGGAATCCTTTATCAATGATTTAAGGGAAATCAGATCACGTTCTATCCAGAGAGAAAAACCTAATCTGGAAAAGTATTCTGCAGGACATCTAGGGTCACCTAAAAAGGATGCCAAGGGTGGGGCTGTGGATGGCAAAGAATATTAATCTATATTAATAAAACCCATGTGTCTCTGCGTCCGTCCCTGTGTGCGTGGAATTACGCTACTGCGCAGGTGCCCCACGGATCCCCGCCCACTTCACTCCCTCCTCAGGATTGGCTGGCGTTCCGATCTGTGGAGACTGCCACCCCCTGAAGTGCGGAGACTGCGGCCAGGCCCGCGGCCTTTAGGAGAGCCAGGGGATCGGGCCTGCATGGGGCACCCAAGTGTCTGTCCTGCTGCAGTAAGTGCAGGAGCTTCAGCACCTCGGACAGCTCAGTGAATGCTCATAGACAGGCAATGGAGAGCTCTTGCTGTACAGGGATCTATGGAGAGTTCTGGCTGCATAGGGATCTATAGAGAGCTTTGGCTGTATAGGGATCTATGGAGAGCTCTGGCTGTATAGGGATCTATGGAGAGCTCTGGCTGCATAGGGATCTATGGAGAGCTCTGGCTGCATAGGGATCTATGGAGAGCTCTGGCTGCATAGGGATCTATGGAGAGCTCTGGCTGCATAGGGATCTATGGAGAGCTCTGGCTGCATAGGGATCTATGGAGAGCTCTGGCTGCATAGGGATCTATAGAGAGCTCTGGCTGTATAGGGATCTATGGAGAGCTCTGGCTGTATAGGGATCTATGGAGAGCTCTGGCTGTATAGGGATCTATGGAGAGCTCTGGCTGTATATGGATCTATAGAGAGCTCTGGCTCCACAGGGATCTATGGAGAGCTCTGGCTCCACAGGGATCTATGGAGAGCTCTGGCTGCATAGGGATCTATAGAGAGCTCTGGCTGTATAGGAATCTATGGAGAGCTCTGGCTGTATAGGGATCTATAGAGAGCTCTGGCTGCACAGGGATCTATGGAGAGCTACGGCTGCATAGGGATCTATAGAGAACTCTGGCTGTATAGGGATCTATGGAGAGCTCTGGCTGTATAGGGATCTATAGAGAGCTCTGGCTGAACAGGGATCTATGGAGAGCTCTGGCTGAACAGGGATATATGGAGAGCTCTGGCTGTATAGGGATCGATGGAGAGCTCTGGCTGTATATGGATCTATGGAGAGCTCTGGCTGTATAGAGATCCATGGAGAGCTCTGGCTGTATAGGACTCAATGGAGAGCTCTGGCTGTATAGGGATTCAATGGAGAGCTCTGGCTCTATAGGGATCAGTGGCATTGAGTGGAGAGCTCTGTAGAAGTACGACTTGAAGGAGCTAATAAATGTTCTCATGGCAGAAAACACTGTGCCATGTCAATTACATAAAGCCTAATAACTACCTCTGAGCCTCTACTGACAGCACTTTTCAATAAATAATGACACTTGATAGAAAGCAAAATTTTACCCAGCTGCCAGTCATTATTAACCATGTACTGTATGATCCAGAGAGAACAGCCAGAGACAATGCTGGTCTTCACCTGTTACACTACTACTACTACAACCACTACTAATACTACTACTACAACATCCCCTACTAAATACACTGGATTCATACAACTTTTAATCAGATAGATAGATAGATATTAGCTATATTAGCTGATCATCACCCTAGCTTTAATCTATATTAATAAAACCCATGTGTCTCTGCGTCCGCCCCTGTGTCTGTGGAATTGCGCTACTGCGCATGTGCCCCACGGATCCCCGCCCACTTCACTTCCTCCTCAGGATTGGCTGGCGTTCTGATCTGTGGAGACTGCCACCCCCCAGGGTGCAGAGACTGTGGCCGGCCCGCGGCCTTTAGGAGAGCCCGGGGATTGGGCCTGCACGGGGCACCCAGGATGACGGACACCCTACCGCGGGTGAAGGTCTACACCCTGAACGAGGACCGGCAGTGGGATGAGAGAGAGGGATGAGAGAAAGAGAGAGGGATGAGAGAGAGAGAAGGATGAGAGAGGGGGGATGAGAGATAGAGAGAGAGAGAGAGGGGGGGATGAGAGAGAGAGAGAGGGATGAGAGAGAGGGATGAGAGAGAGAGAAAAAGAGAGAGGGGTGAGAGAGAGGGATGAGAGAGAGAGAAAAAGAGAGAGGGGGGTGAGAGAGAGAGGGATGATAGAGAGAGAGGGATGAGAGAGAGAGATGGATGAGAGAGAGAGGGATGAGAGAGAGAGAGGGATGAGAGAGAGAGAGAGAGAGAGGGATAAGAGAGAGAGGGAGAGAGGGAGAGAGAGAGAGGGATGAGAGAGAGAGAGAGAGAGAGAGAGAGAGAGAGATGAGAGAGGGATGAGAGAGAGAGGGATGAGAGAGGAAGAGAGAGAGAGAACTGGGAATAATTGGAGATTTCGAGCACTTGGTGTTTTCACACAACACCGGCAGCCTATACACCCGAGTACATGGTATAATTAGTGCAGATTCTAATCCACCCGGTAGTTGTCGCCGCCTTGGAGGCGGCCATGTTTTTGGTTACTAGCGGGCGGTATAAGAATCTGCACTAATTATACCATGTACTCGGGTGCATAGGCTGCCGGTGTTGTGTGAAAACACCAAGTGCTCGAAATCTCCAATTATTCCCAGTGTACACTCACCGGAAATAACGTGGTTGGAGATTTCGGCGGGTTGGAGTTTTTGGCAGGACACCGGCCTGCACACCCGACATCCGTCTACAATCTGGGGGAGGAGCCAGGCTCTGTACCGCCCCCTACCGGGCATGCCGGACACAGCACTTCCGGGAATATCGCCGACATATACTGCCACTCCTCTGCACCATACATGATATCACCGACATATACCATGATCCCTCCACACTATACATGATATCACTGACATATGCTGCCACATTGTATCATTATATACATGTTCTAGCACCCGTTAATTTAACGGGCTTAATGTCTAGTTATAATATAATTGACCAAAGATGTAGTGATTGACTACATTCAAAGGAACCATATTCCTAGGGCGAACAGCTTTCGACCAGATTACACTATGGGTGCTTGCTATTGTGTCAACTGGGCAAATCTGGCCAAAACCCCCTCAGTTTTTTATTTTTTGCTGTCTGTGATTTCCCTTCACTTTTTTCCTGAAGACCCAACGAGAAGTGGAAGAAAATCTCAAACCAGTGGGTGGAATTGTCCATTATAGAAAGTTGTCCTCGGATTAGGTGTCCCCATTGGAATATTTACCTTCACATCTTGTTCTGGTGACAGCTTGGGATTCTCTATCACTTTCTGTCTCTGTGACAATATTCACTATGACAAAGAGCAAGGGTGACTCTAACTAGCAAGTACCAAAATGGGCCAGTTCAAACTGGTGCAGACTTTGAAGGAAGGTGAGGAGCACCTGGTCATGGAATCGCCAACCAGTTGAATAACACAGATCACTGTATTGATAGCATATTAGGGATGCAACTATATCGATACCGGTAGCGGTATCTGTGCTGAGATACCTAATACCCAAAACCGATACTTTGCGGTGCGATTTGCGTCCAAACAAAATGAATGGAAGCAAATAGCACTGCAATTAATTGCATGCGATTTGAACAGGAATGCGGTGTGTTTCCTGTCTGAATCGCATGCGGTTTCTCGCACCACTCCTGTGTGAACCCAGGCTTGTCACAGTAATTTTGAGCCTGAGTTTACACAGGAGCAGTGCAGTAAACCTCCCTGAATGACGGGTTCCACCAGCTCTGGCTCCCTATCGGACTGTGGACATCTGCAGCTTGGGCTCCTGCTGCCTCTCCCATGGCTTTATTCCTCTCCATCAGCCTCCAGAGTGAGAGTACGAATTATAGGGGATCTAAATGGTCAGCACCATCACATGGATGGCGCTGACTAATCAAAAAAAATAACACGCTAAGAAAAAAAACACAAGCTAAGCAAAAAAAAAGCTAAAAACATGCTAAGCAAAATAACACACAAAACAAAAACACGCTAAGCAAATAAACATGCTAAAAACAAGCTAAGCGAAAAAAAACACTAGGCAAAAAAAAAAAAAAACGCTAAAAACACGCTAAGTAAAAAACAGGCTGAGAAAAAAAAAAACACGCTAAGCAAAAAAAAAAACCACGATAAGCACAAAAAAACTATAAAAACACGCTAAGGAAAAAAAAAAACACGCTAAGCCAAAAAAAGACGATAAGCAAAAAAAAACGCTAAAAACATGCTAAGCCCAAAAAAAACATTAAGCAAAAAAATCACGCTAAGCAAAAAACACGCTAAGGAAAAAAAAACGCTAACAACAAAACATGCTAAAACACGCTAAGGAAAAAAATGCTACAATCGCTAAGCAAATAAAACCACATTAAGCAAAAAAACACACTAAAAACACGCTAAGCAGAAATAACACGCAGAGCAAAAAAACACGCTAAACAAAAAAACACGCTAAGCAAAAAAAAAACACGCTAAAAACATGCTAAGCAAAAAAAAACCTGCTAAGCAAAAAAACACACTAAGCAACAAAAAAAATATGCAAATAAACACGCTAAATACACACTAAGCAAAAAAAGAAAAGCTAAGAAAAAACATGCTAAAAACACATAAAGCAAAAAAAAATTTGCTAAAAACACGCTAGACTAAAAGTCAATATGACAAGCCTGGGTTCACACAGGAGCAGTGCAGGAAACTGCATCCGATTCATGTAGGAATCGCACCACATTCCTGTTAAAATCGCATGCAATTCTTTGAAGTGTGATTTACGCCTATTCAATTTAAATGGATGCAAATCGCATCGCAAGGTATCAGTACTCAAAATCAACAAATACTTTACTGAAAGTATCAGTACTCACTAATAAAAAAAAGGGTATCGATGCATCCCTATAGCATATGATAATAACTATCGGGGGGGGGAGACTCCCCTAGTTCAGGGATTGGTAGTATTAGAACCTTCACTCATTTGAACTATAGTATCCTTTCTAATTATTCATCTGGCCATCCAGAGTGTTGCCTACTCTTATGATGACATAATATGAAAGCAATTCGTGTTCTCCATGCAGAGGGAATTTTCCACTTACAGCACTCTGGCCACAGGGAAATCGTGTGGTCTTTTTTACCATGAGATTTTCCTGCAGTTCCTGCACCCGCAAAAGCGCTGCATGCTGAGATGCGTGCTGAGATGTGTGGCGGTGTCATTCAGAATGAATGGCAGCTCCGCGTGTCTCCTAAAAGCAGCACGGCTTGGCTGCAGGTGGTTGCGATTGAGGGAACAGATGCGATTCCCGCACCTGCAGCCCTGCGCATAGGTGTAAACCAAGGTCAGCAGACAGAAACACAGCAAAGGATTCTACTCTAATACAAGAAAAAATGTTTTGGCTTTACATTAATGCATCCAATCTTGTAAATGCATTTGCTTTCCAGCTTTTGGGACTTTTCTTACCAATGTCCAGACTGTCAATGCTGTAAATAGTACTTGTGTAAGTTGTTTTCCCAAGAATGCGATTTAGCACACTGATATCACTGGTAGTCATTTCCAGGCGTTTTTCTCCTTTGCCATTTATCTGAATCACAGATGAATCAACTTGAATTTCAGAAGTACTATCTTGAATGTCAAAGGTTCCAAGAGATGCCTCAAATGCCACCTACAAGAACAGAATACATGTAACGAATTCTAACATTTAAAGAGTGTAGCATAGAATGAGTAATATTTACTATATGGTTACATAAATGCTACTTTAGGACATAATAAAATTACCTGTAACTTCCTAAGCAAGTGAAAGTGATTTTGAAAAAGGGCAATCCTTCAATATCAGGGCTGAACTTTCTGGTTGGATGATGTCACCGTGCCTTCCTGCAGAGCTGGAAGCCCATTGGAAGATTGGGCAGGGTTTCAACCATCCAGCTATCCCAGGAGGCAGCAGTGAAGCACAGTGACATCACACATGCCTCCTAGAAGCATTGCAGGTCAGGGCTAAGAATAAGATGAATTATCTGTCATTTTTTGAGGAATTTTCTGAATGAAAATTCTGGATATTTGTAATTTTGGGGGATAGTTGGCATAAGAAGTATTTTGGGTAAATAAGCAATTAAATCTGATGATTTAGATGGGATGTTTAGACATTTAGATTATAGTTTATAAAAACAATTGAGAAAATTGTGGGATATAATCACACTGGAAGAATCCATAATCCAGGGAAGATTATGCTGGCATGTGTCTCCAAATGATGGGTTACCAGTAACAGAATTTGATAAGGAGCGGAGCGGAATCATTTTTTCATACAAGCAGGTAAAGAATGATCAAGTTTACTTTTGATATAAGAGATAAAGAAAAAATGGAAAGCTAAGGAGAGAATAAATGATGGGTTAACCACTTGCCTACTGGGCACTTAAACCCCCTTCCTGTTCAGGCCAATTCTCAGCTTTCAGCGCTGTCACACTTTGAATGACAATTGAGCAGTCAAGCAACACTGTACCCATATGTAATTTTTAATATGTTTTTTTCACGCAAATAGAGCTTTCTTTTGGTAGTATTTAATCACCACTAGGGTTTTTAGTTTTTCCTGAACAAAACAAAAAAAAGACCAAAAATTTTGAAAAAACAAAAAAAACAAAACAGCTTTTTTAGTTTGTTATAAAATTTTGCAGACAGGTAATTTTTCTCCTTGATTGATGTGTGCTGATGAGGCGGCACTGATGGTCCCTGATGGGTACTGATAGGCTGCACTGATGGGCACTGATGGGTTTCACTGAGGGGCACTCATAGGATGCACTGATAAGGCGGCACTGATAAGGTGGCACTGGTGGGCGCTAATAGGTGGCACTGATGGGTGGCACTGGTGGATGGCACCGATGGGCACTGATGGGCGGCACTGAAGGGCAATGGTAGGTGGCACTGAAGGGCACTGATAAGTGGCACTGATAGGTGGCATTCATGGGCACTTATTGGCACTAATAGGTGGCACTAATGTGCACTGATAGTTGGCACTGATAGGTGGCACTGATGGGCAATGATAGGCACTGGTAGGTGACACTGATCAGCAGAACTGATGATGGGGCACTGATTGGCACTGATAGGTGGCACTGGTTGGCTCTGGTGGGAACTGATGGGCACTGGTAGGTGGCACTGGGGCACAGATGATCCTCCCTTCTTTGGGACTGATGTCCTTCTGACAGCAGCTGGCGATCAGCTTTTTTTTCTCCTTACGCTGACAGCGTGAGGAGAAAAAAAAATGATCTCCGGCTGCTGTTTATATCACATGATCAGCTGTCATTGGCTTACAGCTGATCACGTGGTAAGGGGCTTAGATCAGCCTCTTACTCAGATCTGTGATCAGCCGAGTCTCATGGACTCGCTGATCACAGAGCGAGCCCTGCGTGCTATGCAGGGAGCGTGCAGGCAGCTCATGCATGGGAGGGCGTACATGGACGCCCTCCCGGCAATTAAGATCCACGCTGTAGCTGTCTTTCGGCTATAGCATGGATGGGAAGTGGTTAAATTAGATGAATCGAACTATAAGAAAAAAAGAAAATTAAAACTGTTTTTTAAATGACACCAAGATAAAAAATGATATGGTGAGTTTACACTTCTCTTCCCCTGAAAAGGTGAGTAAAGAGAGTAGAGGAGGGCCATCCAAATATGAGATCCAAATATGTTCTTAATTTGGGGATATTTTCAATCCCTGGAGGAAAGCCAGTAGTGGAGTGGGATAATTCTGCCATTTCTGTGAAAGACAAATAGAATTTTAACAGAAAAAGCAGAACATATTGAGATAAATCCCATTACATACATTATTTGCACCTTTGGATGGGTACGGTAGGAAAGGTTTTTTTGGGGGGCAGGTCCTAGATGGGAAATGAAGGGATGTAAAGATTTAGAAACAATTTGATAATAAATGAGAGTGTAGGGCAGAAAGAAAGGTGCAACATAAGAAAAAGGGTAATCTAGATAGTTTACTTATTGTGTGTTTAGCAATACTGAATAATAATGAAAAGAATGTATTAAAATTAGGTTTACAATATGCTCCTAGGATAGTATCAATAAAATCAAAGCGTATATAGATGTACAGTACACAAATATTTGAGGAAATTCAACATTAAACTACCTTTTTATTAAACCTCAATAATTTTCAAACAAAATATACAATTGTCCCTAGTGGTCAGAATAAAAAATGTATTTAATCCTCAGAATAACAATAATAATTGTTATTTGGAAGTGTTTAGGAATTTGGTGTTGTATGATAGAGGAAGGATAAAGAAAAAACTGGTTACTCCAAAGTGCAGAAAAATATAAATTCAAAGTCTGGAACAAAAAAAAGAGGTTGTTAAGACTAGAGTTGAGCGGACACCTGGATGTCCGTGTTCGGCGGATTCGGCCGAACTTGAAAAAAAAGTCCGGGTCCGTGTCCCGGACTTTTTCCGAACTTTACCCGGACACTGAACCCCATTGAAGTCAATGGGGACCCGAACTTTCAGGCACTAAAATGGCTCTAAAACACCAATGGAAAGGGCTAGAGTGCTGCAAATGGAAGAAAAACGTAGTTAAAGTCATGGCAAGTGCTCTGCAAACAAATGTGGATAGGGAAATAACTTAAAACAACAACAAAAAAAACCAACATAAAAATAAAAAAAATCTTCATCTGTGAAGGACGAGGCCCATATGGAGTAGGAGGGAGGTTGAGGTGGTGGTGGATGTGGCGGTGTCATAGGCGTGCGCACAGGGTGTGCCGGGTGTGCCTGGGCACACCCCAATCACCTAGGGCACTTTAGCATTATCGCTCTGTTTACCAGTGAGGAGATGGGAAAGATCTCCCTCGGACCTGCTCTGCCATAAGAGAAGTGCCACACACTTCTATTTCACTTTGCCAGCAGGGAGAGTAATGTACCGGAGCCATATACATGTAGGCAAACACATGCATGTGTATTTAAACTTTGGGGTGCACACCCTAATGCAATAGGCTGCGCACACCTATGGGCGGTGTAGGTGGAAGCGACGGTGGAGGAGGACGAGGTAGCCAACACTGCTTTTTTTCAGTCATTTTAAATGAGGGTACACCCCAAAAGAGTGAGAAAGATCAAAAATATAACAATGGCTGGGTAAGGTCGGTATCCATCTCTATTCTGCACAAGGTACGGAAAAGTCCTGTGGGATCCATGCCTGGTTCATTTTAATGAACGTGAGCTTGTCCACATTGTCTCTGGACAGGCGGCTGCGCTTGTCTGTGATAACGCCCCCAGCCGTGCTAAATACACGTTCAGATAATACACTGGCTGCAGGGCACGCCAGCACCTCCAAGGCGTAAAGGGCAAGCTCAGGCCAAGTGCCCAATTTGGAGACCCATAAGTTGAAGGGGGCAGACCCGTCATTCACTACATGTAGGCGTGTGCACACATACTGCTCCACCATGTTGGTTAAATGCTGCCTCCTGCTAAGACGTTCCATATGAGCTGCTGGTGCTGCTGTTTGTTGTGGCGTGCTGACAAAGCTTTTCCACATTTAGGCCATGCTAACCCTGCCTTCTGAGGTGCTGGCGGTGCCCTGGTTGCGTTGGCGACCTCTTCCTCCTCCTCCTCTGCCTTGGCCTTGTGCTTCCACTGTGGCCCCCGCTGTCAGGTGGGAATGCCAGCAGCATTGCGTCTACCAGCGTGCGCTTGTACTCGCGCATCTTGCGATCGCGCTCCAGTGAGTGAATTAAGGACGGTACGTTGTCCTTGTAACGGGGATCCAGCAGCATGGCCACCCAGTAATCAGCACAAGTTAGAATGTGGGCAACTCGTCGGTCGTTGTGGAGACACTGCAGCATGTAATCGATCATGTGTGCCAGGCTGCCCAGAGGCAACGAAAGGCTGTCCTCTGTGGGAGGTGTATCGTCCGTGTCCTCTGTATCCCCCCAGCCACGCACCAGTGATGGCCATGAGCTGGCCTGGGTGCCACCCTGCTGTGAACATGGTTCCATCTCCTCCTCCATCTCCTCCTCCTCATCCTCCAGAACTGTGCCCCTGCTGGACAATTGTGTCCCTGGCGTTTGTGGGTGCAGGAACCCACCCTCGGAGCCACTTGCGAATGACTGCCCTGAAAGCCGTGGAAATGTTACCTCTTCATCCTCCTCCTCCTCCTCCTCATCCTGTGCCACATCCTCTTCCATCATTGCCCGAATCGTTTTTTGAAGAAGGCATAGAAGTGGGATAGTTAAGCTGACAACGGCGTCATCGGCACTGGCCATGTTGGTGGAGTACTCAAAACAGCGCAACAAGGTACACAGGTCTCACATGGAGGCCCAGTTATTGGTGGTGAAGTGGTGCTGTTCCGCAGAGCGACTCACACGTGCATGCTGCAGCTGAAACTCAACCATGGCCTGCTGCTGCTCGCACAGTCTTTCCAGCATGTGCAAGGTGGAATTCCACCTTGTGGGCACGTCACATATGAGGCGGTGAGCGGGAAGGCCGAAGTTATGCTGCAGCGCTGACAGGCGAGCAGCAGCAGGGTGAGAACGCCGAAAGTGCACACAGACGGCCCGCACTTTCTGCAGCAGCTCTGACTTATGGGGGTAATTTTTAAGGAACCTCTGCACCACCAAATTCAGCACATGAGCCAGGCAAGGGATGTGCGTCAAACCGGCTAGGCCCAGAGCTGCTATGAGATTTTGCCCGTTATCGCACACCACCAGGCCGGGCTTGAGGCTCGCTGGCAGCAACCACTCATTTCTCTGCTGTTCCATGCTCCTCCACAACTCCTGCACGGTGTGTGTTTTTTCCCCCAAACAGGCAAGTTTTAAAACTGCCTGCTGTCGTTTACCCCTGGCTGTGCTGAAGTTGGTGGTGAAGGTGTTACGCTGACCGGATGAGGAGGCGGTAGAGGATGAGGAAGTGGAGTAGGAGGAGTTAGGAACAGGAGGCAAACTGAAGCGCCCTGCAATCCTCGGTGGTGGAAGGACATGCGACAAATTGCTATCCGCCTCAGGCCCATCCGCCACTGCATTTACCCAGTGTGCCGTTAGGCAGATATAACGCCCCTGACCGTGCTTACTGGTCCACGTATCGGTAGTTAGGTGGATCTTGGCACAGATGGCGTTGCGCAGTGCACACCTGATTTTTTTCCCCCACTTGGTTGTGCAGGGAAGGGATGGCTTGCCTGGAAAAGTAGTGGCGGCTGGGCACGACGTACTGTGGGACAGCCACCGACATAAGGCTTTTAAAACTGTGCGTCTCCACCAGACGGAATGACAGCATTTAAAAGGCCAAGAATTTTGAAATGCTGGCATTCAGGGCCAGGGATCGCGGGTGGGTAGGGGGGTACTTCCTCTTCCTCTGAAGTGTTTGGGAGATGGAAAGCTGAACGCTTCCACGGGACATCGTGGAGATGGTTGGTGACCCAGGTGGTGGTGTTGCTGACAGATCGTCTGTTTGCGGGGTGGCAGGTGCCGGTATCACTACAGATGTGGATGGAGCGGCCGAGACTGCAGCAGAAGAGGAAGCAGGAGGAGCCAGAGACCTTTCTTGGTTTTGAAGGTGTCTACTCCACTGCAGCTCGTGCTTTGCACTTAGATGCCTGATCATGCAGGTTGTGCTCAGGTTGAGAAGGTTAATGCCTCGCTTCAGGCTCTGATTGCACAGGGTGCAAACCACTCGTGTCCTGTCATCAGCACATTTTCTGAAGAACTTCCACGCTAGAGAACTCCTTTGAGCTGGCTTTGGTGCGCTCGTTCCCTTGCTGCGTTGGGCAGTAGCAGGTGTAGTGTCTAGGGCACGGCCGCTCCGCTTCTGCACCCTGCTCCCTCTTCTGCTGTGCTGGTGGTTCTGTGTGACCACCGCCTCTTCCTCCAAACTACTCAGGTCACCTGCATGACCTTCATTCCATGTGGGGTCGAGGACCTCAAGGTCCTCCACATCATCTTCCACCCAGTCTTCACCCCTGCCCTCCTTGTCGGTCTCCACAATTCTGAGTGCCGCAGCAGTTGGCACCTGCGTTTCGTCATCATCGGAGACGTGCTGCGATGGTCCTTCCATGTACTCATCTTGAGAAATAAGTGGTTGGGCATCGCTGCACTCAATCTCTTCCACTTCTGGGGCAGAGCTAGGTGGATGGCCCTGGGAAACCCTGCTGACAGAGTCATCAAAAAGAAGAAGAGACTGCTGCATGACTTGGGGCTCAGACTGCTTGCCTGATTTGCAAGGGGGTTGTAATGTTCTGGTACCTCTGGTACCCTTGTTCCATATTTTCCCATCTTGTGTAACAAGAGACGCATATACCTTTAAGACTGGATGACATCATTGCTGCGGCTTATGAGCGGCTATTTCAATCGCCGGCTTTCTCTCACTCATCGCTCGTTCAAACCACATGTTCACCGCACCTTCTCCTGTGAAGTCGGAGCTGCTGACATTTCCTTTGCTGAACTGACGCCGGAACCTCGCCGCTGGTCCGTATCTCGCTACGGGATCACCTCTCTATCTATGGACATTGTTACTACTAACCTATCTAAGTGATAAGTACCCCACAGGGGATTCCTTACTAACCAATCTCCTACTGTCATCTACTGCAAATACCAGGACTATCTATCTATCTATTCCATACCATCTGCATAGACTGTTAGCTCTTGGGACTACCTTCAACTATCCTTGCACTAGGTTACTCTGTCTAAGTATACTCCATCTGTGTCCTCTTACCATCTGCACTATACTAGACATCAGAACCTATCTGCTTTACCATCACCTGCAACTCTCCTAATATTACTCCTAGTAATCACCATACAACCTGTCTCTCATCTATACATTCTCATATGTTCTATCCCTCCACTAAAACATCTGATTGAGTATATGTATATTGCATAACAGGCTGTACACCGTGATGAAGTCCTGAGAGTTGGATAGGTTTATTCAACAGTATCTCTACAAGGCTACTGAGTGTGATAACTCTGCAGCTGAAAATCTATCCATTAACAAAAACGCATGAACGTTACAGATTGAACGAGCCTTAAAAAAAAATATGGATTCAGCAGAATTACCCACTCATGTACTACAATTAAAACAGCAAGTAGATGCATTGATCCTTGCGCTTACAGAGGTACAAAACGAAAATCAGACCTTGAGACAGCAGGTTGGCCGTCTCACACAGCTTTCTGCTACTCAGCCCCGTGAGCCTAAGATAAACCGTCCCCTAGTGTTTTCTGGTGATCAGAGCAAATTTAGTGAATTTAAAAACGCATGTCGTTTACTTTTTTTGTTAAAACCTCTAACATACACCACTGACCAAATTAAAGTTTGTACCATCATCTCCTATTTAACGGGTGAACCCCGGGCCTGGGCAGACGCTCTCTTTGAAAAGGATGATCCACTCCTTAATTCTTACCCTCTATTCCTAGCACAACTCGCTAGTTTATATGAAGACCCCAATAAGCAGAGTACCGCTGATACCCAGTTACGGGCCTTGAAACAAGGAAGGAGACCCGTTGAAGATTTCGTGGCAAATTTTAAAAGATGGTCCCCTGATTCAGGGTGGAACGACACATCTTTGAGAACGCAGTTTAGACTCGGCCTATCTGAGGCCGTTAAAGATGAGCTCGCCCGAGCGGATTTACCTGGCACTTTGGAGGGACTGATACAGACCAGTATCAATATTGACAGACGACTACGAGAAAGAAAGGCTGAGAAGATGGGCTCACCATTTTCCAGTCCTTCTCGGATGTTGCCTGCTGATCCTACCCACCTCTGACCCTTTCTGAACGTGCCAGAAGGAAGACCGAACATCTCTGCATGTACTGCGCATCCCCGAATCATTTGATAAGCGGCTGTCCCCTTGTCCGCAGAAAAGAGGGTGAGTGTTCAAATGTCTTGCTAGGCAGACTCACAACTTCCTTTTCTAATCCTTATCTTTTTGTTCATTTAACATTGCAGTGGGACCAAACTAGGATCATGTAATGTTCCGGTACCTTTGGTACCCTAAATTACACTTTCCACATGTGTATGCGCCCCACCATTTACTTTTGGAAAAGGTGCGCATACACCTTTAAGACTGGAGCTGTCATCACCCAGCGCCGGACTAGATGGCTATTTAAGGCGTCGGTTCTCACTCACATGTGTTCGTTCAAACACCCTTATCTAGATGCTAACCTTGCTTGAAGCTTCCATGCTTGCAAGCTTACTTCGCTGACGGAACCTCGCTGCGCTGATCCCTGTATCCCGCTACTGGATCATCCGCCTCTCCTGAACCACCCTTCGGCTGTATCGCTAATAGTGCTAAGTACCCCGCAGGGGATTTCTCTATAAACTTATACTAAGCTTACACTATCTAGCTCTGCATAGTAAAGACTGTTTATCACATCTGCATAAACTAGATTGCTAGCTCTTGAGACTACTGCTACTTTCCTGCACTGGGTTGATCTCTTTTGTATGTCCACCTGCTATCCTATCATCTGCTATCATACAACATTGCTCAACCTTCCTGCATCCATCTGCTACTGTCTCACCTTCAAGTGTCTATCACCTACCACCTCCACTCTACCTATCCCTCAACCTTCATCATTGTGTTACCACATACATAAAGTCACTCTAGGAACCAGCTTGCTAATTGTGTGTATTTACTGGCTGAAATAAGACCTTCCACACATGATGAGTCATTGAGGTTGGGAATGGTATCTCAGCATATCTCTTACATGACTGCTGACGTGGAACTATTTCTGCAGCTGAAAATCCACACCATATAAGAAACGCAGAAGCGTTACAGATTGAACGAACCCAAAAAAATGGATTCAGCAGAAATAACCACTCAGGTGACACAATTAAAACAGCAAGTATCTGCGTTAATACACGCACTTGCTGAATTAAAAGAAGACAATCAGGCTCTGTCGCAGCAGGTAATTAGACTGACACAACTTACCTCTGCTCAGTCCCCTGAACCCAAGATAAATCCCCCTTTGGTATTTACAGGCAATCGCAAAAAATTTTGCGAATTTAAAAACACATGTGAGTTACTTTTTTTGCTAAAACCTCGTACCTACCTTACTCATCACATTAAGGTTTGTACTATTATTTCTTACCTATCAAACGATCCTCGAGCCTGGGCAGATTCTCTTTTTGAGAAAAACGACCCGCTTCTCAACTCCTATGCCTTGTTCCTGGCAGAGCTCACTAGCCTATATGATGACCCCAATAGGCAGAGTACTGCTGATCTTCAGTTAAGATCCTTGAAACAAGAAAGGAGGCCTGTAGAAGACTTTGTCGCAGAGTTCAAGAGATGGACCCTTGATTCAGAATGGAATGATGCATCTCTGAAAACCCAATTTAGGCTTGGCCTATCAGAAAACGTTAAGGACGAGCTCGCCCGAGCGGATCTGCCAAAAACCCTGGATGCACTAATACAACTCAGTTTTACCATAGATAGAAGATTACGAGAAAGAAAGGCTGAAAAGATGGGAATGCCATTATCCGTTTCCTCTCGGAGTCTGGCCGTTGACCCCGTTCCTATGGAGATAGGAACCATACGCCCACCGCTATCAACTATGGAAAAAGCCAAAAGACGAAATGAAAATCTCTGCTTGTACTGTGCATCCCCGGATCACAAGATAAACGTCTGTCCCCTAGTCAACAAAAAGAAGGGTGAGTGTTCACATGTCTCCCTAGGAGGATTGACAACTTCATTCACTAACCCCTACATTTCTGTTTTTTTGACATTACAGTGGGACCAGAACAGGATTACTACTAAGGCCATGATTGACACAGGATCTTGTGGAAATTATATGGATATATGTTTTGCTGCTTTAAATAAAATTCCTATTATTTCTAAACTCAAACCTGTCTCAGTAAGTCTTATTACCGGTGTTCCGTTATCCTCTGGTCCGATCACCGATCAGACACAAGCACTTCTAGTCACTATTAACGAGTCTCATAGGGAGACTTCTACCTTCGATTTAATACCATCACCCCACTTTCCCATTGTGTTGGGACTTCCCTGGTTGCACACACACCAACCAACCATAGATTGGAAGAAACGGTCCTTGACCTTCCCTTCTTGTTATTGCGAGGAAACGTGTAACCTCCCGTTTTCCGGGAAGATTCTGTCTATGGTGACAGATGAGATTGCACCACTATGTTATCAGGATCTTTCTGAGGTTTTTCTTGAGAAAAATGCTCAAGCATTACCTCCTCATCGAGACTATGATTGTAGCATTGATCTACTCCCAAATAGCAAATTGCCGTTCGGTCATGTTTATCCTCTTTCACAGGATGAACTTGCCCATCTCAAAACCTATTTGGATGAGAACTTGGAAAAAGGTTTTATTAGACCTTCCACTTCTTCCACAGCAGCAGGACTCTTTTTTGTTCGCAATAAAGATTCAAGTCTCAGACCTATCATCGACTACAGGAAATTGAATGCTATCACAATAAAAGATCGCTATCCTCTACCACTTATCCCTGAGCACATTGAGCAGGTGCATGGAGCTACCTATTTTTCAAAATTAGACCTGAAAGGAGCATACAATCTCATTCGAATCCGTGATGGACACGAGTGGAAGACTGCGTTCAGAACTAGATACGGATTGTTCGAATATCTTGTGATGCCATTCGGCCTATGCAATGCCCCTGCAGTTTTCCAACGATTTATAAACGATATTTTTAAAGACTTACTAGATGTCTGTGTTGTGGTATATCTGGACGATATACTTATATATTCACGGACCCTGTCTGAACACATAAGACATGTAAGACTTGTATTATCGAGATTGCTTGCACATAATCTTTATGTGAAGCTGAAGAAATGCTTGTTCCATAAAGATGAGGTACTCTTTCTAGGCTACATCATATCCAAAACAGGAATCGAGATGGACATGAGTAAAATATCCTGCATTCAGGATTGGCCTACACCAACTACACGCAAGGCGCTACAGCGATTCCTGGGATTTTCAAATTTCTACAGGAAGTTCATAAAAAACTTTTCTGCTATTGTGAGACCCCTCACACAGCTCACTAGCATAAAAATACCATTTAAATGGTCAGAAGAAGCAAATAAGGCTTTCCACTTGTTAAAGACAAGGTTTACTTCCGCTCCCATATTACGCCATCCAGACCCATCCCTCCAATACATTCTGGAGGTAGATGCGTCAAACCTGGCAGTAGGAGCAATACTCTCCCAACGACCTACCCCCACTTCACCACTTCATCCAGTCGCCTTTTTTTCTAAATCCCTGAGCAGTCCCGAGATAAATTACCCCGTGGGTGAGAAGGAACTGCTTGCTATAAAATTGGCTCTGGAGAATTGGCGACATTTACTCGAAGGCACCCAATTACCAATAATTATATACACGGACCATAAAAACCTCCAATATCTTCAGGCTAGCAAAACTCTCTCGCATCGACAGGTACGATGGTCACTATTCTTTCTAAGGTTTAACTTCCTAGTGACCTACACACCTGCAGATAAGAACAAAAAGGCGGATGCACTATCACGACTAACTGAAGAAAACTACTTTGAAATTCCTTCCGTTCCTATAATACCTCACAAACGCATTATTGGAGTTGTCCGTTCCTTGAAGGAAGAGGTTCTGCATGGTATAAGGTTGGATTCACCCCCACCACAACTAAATACCGATGCAGAAGGCTTCCTCTACTACAACGACAAACTTTACATACCACCTACCCTACGCACCAAGATCTTGGAATTATCGCATGATGTGCCTATGGCAGGACATATGGGTATGACAAAGACTTTCAATTTGATTTCTCGGCAATTCTGGTGGCCTGACATGAAAACATCTATACAAAAATTCGTCTCTTCATGCAATGTCTGTGCCAGGTCCAAAATTGACACCACGAGACCATCCGGTCTACTATGCAGTCTACCAATACCCCAAACTCCATGGGAGGTTCTGTCATTGGACTTCATCGTAGAATTGCCTCCTTCCAAAGGATTTAATACCATCTTGGTGTCAGTGGACCATCTGACAAAGATGGCACATTTCATTGCTATTCGCAGACTACCTTCGTCCAAACAAACGGCAGAACTCCTGATGAAACATGTCTTCAGATTACATGGTATCCCAAAAACTCTTTTGTCTGACCGTGGATCCCAATTTATTTCTAAATTCTGGCAAGAACTATGTCACATACTACGGATTGAGCGGAAGCTCACTTCTCCTTACCATCCGCAGACCAACGGACAGACTGAAAGAGTCAACCAATGCATCGAGCAGTATTTACGTTGTTACACTTCCTACCAACAGGATGATTGGTTGGATCTTCTCCCCCTGGCAGAATTTGCCTACAACAACGCAACTCACAGTACAACCAAGCAGAGTCCGTTCTACTTGAACTACGGGTTCCATCCCTCTATTCTCCCTCCACGCATCCTTCCTTCAAATAACCCAGTAGCCTCAGACTATCTTTCCCAAATAAAGGATTCTCTGGGTTTACTAAATACTACCATTGCACACGCTCACAGTCAACAAAAGAAGTACTATGATCTTCGTAGAAGACCTTCTCCACAGTATACTATCGGGGACCTCGTTTGGCTCTCAACAAAAAACTTGAGACTGAAGATCCCTAGCAAAAAGCTTGGACCTCTGTTCTTGGGACCTTTCCCAATCAAGAAACTTATTGGAAAAGCTGCAGTGCAGCTTACATTGCCAATGGACCTAAAAATCCATCCCATTTTCCATGTGTCGCTACTAAAACCCCATGTTCCGGACCAAGGAATAAGGCCTAATATTCCACCTCCCCCTCCTGTACAAGTTGAAGGTGGAGAAGAATACGAGATAAAAGAGATTCTGGATTCTCGTATCTACAGAAGAAGACTTCAGTACTTGGTTAGATGGAAGAACTATGGGCCCCAAGACGACACCTGGCTAAACACCTCTGACATACATGCCCCTAGATTAATCTGCAATTTTCATGCGAGATACCTAGACAAACCAGCTCCAGAGGCCTTCAGGAGCAGGCCTTAAGGGGGGGGGGGGTATTGTAATGTTCCGGTACCTTTGGTACCCTAAATTACACTTTCCACAAGTGTATGCGCCCCACCATTTACTTTTGGAAAAGGTGCGCATACACCTTTAAGACTGGAGCTGTCATCACCCAGCGCCGGACTAGATGGCTATTTAAGGCGTCGGTTCTCACTCACATGTGTTCGTTCAAACACCCTTATCTGGATGCTAACCTTGCTTGAAGCTTCCATGCTTGCAAGCTTACTTCGCTGACGGAACCTCGCTGCGCTGATCCCTGTATCCCGCTACTGGATCATCCGCCTCTCCTGAACCACCCTTCGGCTGTATCGCTAATAGTGCTAAGTACCCCGCAGGGGATTTCTCTATAAACTTATACTAAGCTTACACTATCTAGCTCTGCATAGTAAAGACTGTTTATCACATCTGCATAAACTAGATTGCTAGCTCTTGAGACTACTGCTACTTTCCTGCACTGGGTTGATCTCTTTTGTATGTCCACCTGCTATCCTATCATCTGCTATCATACAACATTGCTCAACCTTCCTGCATCCATCTGCTACTGTCTCACCTTCAAGTGTCTATCACCTACCACCTCCACTCTACCTATCCCTCAACCTTCATCATTGTGTTACCACATACATAAAGTCACTCTAGGAACCAGCTTGCTAATTGTGTGTATTTACTGGCTGAAATAAGACCTTCCACACATGATGAGTCATTGAGGTTGGGAATGGTATCTCAGCATATCTCTTACATGACTGCTGACGTGGAACTATTTCTGCAGCTGAAAATCCACACCATATAAGAAACGCAGAAGCGTTACAGATCACCACCAAGGCTATGATCGACACAGGATCTTGTGGAAACTACATTGACATTTGTTTTGTCTCCCTTAATAAAATACCTATTGTTTCAAAACCCAAACCTGTCTCCGTTAGTTTTATTAACGGTACCCCCTATCCTCTGGTCCTATCACCAGTCAGACACAGGCACTCCTTGTAACTGCTGACGAGTCTCATGTGGAGACCACCACCTTTGATGTGTTAACATCACCACATTTCCCAATCATTTTGGGACTTCCCTGGTTACACATACATCAACCAATCATCGATTGGAAAACAAGAACGCTAGCGTTCTCTTCTCACTATTGTGAAACGACGTGTAATCTCCCCACATATGATAGGATCCTGTCTGTAGTGCCGGATGACATTATACCCAAGTGTTATCAGGACTTATCGGAGGTTTTCCTTGAAAAAAACGCTCAAATGCTACCTCCTCATAGGGACTATGATTGTTGTATCGATCTACTCCCTAATAGCAAGTTGCCCTTCGGACATGTTTATCCTCTCTCACAGGATGAACTCTCTCATCTTAAGGAGTATCTGGATGAGAACTTGGCAAAAGGATTCATCCGACCTTCTAATTCCTCCACTGCGGCTGGACTCTTCTTTGTCCGCAATAAGGATTCTAGCCTTAGGCCTATCATTGATTTCAGACAATTAAATGCCATTACAATAAAGGATCGTTATCCTTTACCTCTTATTCCTGAACTTATCGAACAGGTGCGTGGAGCTTCTCTCTTTTCAAAATTGGACCTAAAAGGGGCATACAATTGAATTCGAATCCGTAAAGGGGATGAATGGAAGACGGCATTCAGAACCAGATACGGGCTGTTTGAGTACCTTGTAATGCCATTTGGGCTATGTAATGCTCCCGCAGCCTTCCAACGGTTTATAAATGAGATATTCAGAGACTTGCTTGACGTTTGTGTTGTAGTTTATTTGGACGATATACTTATCTATTCTCATTCCTTACCTGAGCACATAAAACATGTGAGGCTTGTGTTGTCAAGACTACTTGCACATAACTTATATGTTAAATCAAAAAAATGTTTGTTTCATAAAGAGGAAGTACTATTCCTAGGATATATTATATCAAAAAATGGAATCAAGATGGACAGGAGCAAAATATCCTGCATTCTAGATTGGCCTGTGCCAACCACTCGCAAAGCATTGCAAAGGTTCCTAGGATCCTCTAACTACTATAGGAAATTCATTAAGAACTTCTCTGCGATTGTGAAACCTCTCACACAACTCACAAGCACGAAGAAACCATTTAATTGGTCAAAAGAAGCAGATGGAGCATTCTGTCTGCTGAAATCAAGCTTCACTACTGACCCCATACTATGCCATCCAGACCCATCCCTTCAATACATCTTGGAGGTGGATGCGTCAAATATGGCAGTAGGAGCAGTTCTCTCACAACGACCAACAAACACCTCACCTCTTCACCCAGTTGCTTTCTTCTCAAAGTCATTAAGCAGCCCCGAGGTGAACTACCCAGTAGGAGAGAAGGAGTTATTAGCCATAAAACTGGCATTAGAGAATTGGCGAGTGGCGACATCTACTTGAGGGCACTCAATTGCCAATCCTGATATATACTGATCACAAAAACCTTCAATACCTTCAGACTAATAGAACTCTTTCCCACCGGCAGGTTCGGTGGTCGTTATTCTTTCTGAGGTTTAATTTTTTAGTGACTTATACGCCCGCAGACAAAAATAAAAAAGCGGATGCACTTTCACGACTAGCCGAGAAAGATTCTACCGAGGTTCCCTCAGTTCCTATAATACCACTTGAACGTATTATCGGTGTCATTCGCTCCCTGAAGGAAGAGATTTTGCACAGCATAGGACTGGACTCACCTCCACCACAACTAACTACTGACACAGAAGGCTTCCTCTATTACAACGATAAATTATACATACCCCCTACTATGCGAACCAAGATCTTGGAATTGTCGCATGATGTACCTATGGCAGGACATATGGGTATGACTAAAACTTTAAATCTACTTACTAGGCAGTTTTGGTGGCCAGACATGAAGACAACCGCAAAAAAGTTCATTTCATCTTGTGATATCTGTGCAAGGTCTAAAATCGACAACACGAAACCATCGGGGTTACTTTGTAGTTTACCGATACCCCAGGTTCCGTGGGAAGTGGTATCCTTAGACTTCATAGTGGAACTACCACCTTCCAAAGGATTCAACACCATCTTGGTATCAGTGGACCATCTGACCAAGATGGCACATTTTACTCCTATCCAAAGACTACCTTCGTCCAAACAAACAGCGGAATTACTTGTGAAACATGTCTTTAAGTTACATGGTATTCCAAAAACACTGCTGTCTGACCGTGGTTCACAATTCATCTCAAAGTTTTGGCTAGCTCTATGTCAGATACTACGAATAGAGCGTAAACTTACTTCTCCATACCACCCTCAGACCAACGGACAGACAGAGAGAGTTAACCAGTGCATTGAACAGTATCTGCGTTGCTATACTTCGTATCTACAGGACGATTGGGCAGATCTCCTCCCGCTGGCGGAATTCGCCTATAACAACGCGACTCATAGCACTACTAAACAAAGTCCATTTTACCTAAATTACGGGTTTCATCCCACACTCCTTCCACCACGTATCTTGCCATCAAGTAATCCAGTGGCATCTGATTATCTTGCCCAGATAAAGGATTCTCTGGGATTACTCAACAATACCATATCACATGCTCATAGCCAACAAAAGAGGTACTACGACCTCCGTAGGAAACCCTCTCCCCAATATGCCATTGGGGATCTTGTTTGGCTTTCTACAAAAAATCTGAGATTAAAAATCCCTAGTAAAAAACTTGGACCTCTATTTCTGGGACCTTTCCCAATAGAGAAGCTTATTGGAAAAGCTGCAGTACAACTCACATTACCAGCAGACCTCAAGATACATCCTATCTTCCATGTGTCTCTACTGAAGCCCCATGTTCCTAACCAAGGAATAAGGCCTACTATCTCACCTCCACCTCCTGTACAAGTGGAAGGTGGAGAAGAATTTGAGATAAAAGAAATTTTGGATTCCCGTTTCAATAGAAGAAGACTCCAGTATCTTGTACGATGGAAGAACTATGGGCCCCAAGATGACACCTGGCTGGATACCTCCGATATACATGCCCCTAGACTGATTCGCAATTTCTACTCGAAATATCCAGAAAAACCAGTTCTAGAGGCCTTCCGGAGCCGGCCTTAAGGGGGGGGTACTGTAATGTTCTGGTACCTCTGGTACCCTTGTTCCATATTTTTCCTTTGCTAATTGCGTCCCATCTTGTGTAACAAGAGACGCATATATCTTTAAGACCGGATGACATCATTGCCGAGCACCGCTATGAGCAGCTATTTCAATCGCAGGCTTTCTCTCACTCATCGCTCGTTCAAACCACATCTTCACCGAACCTTTTCCTGTGAAGTCGGAGCTGCTGACATTTCCTTTGCTGAACTGACACCGGAACCTCGCCGCTGATCCGTATCTCACTACGGGATCACCTCTCTATCTATGGACATTGTTACTACTAACCTATCTAAGTGATAAGTACCCCACAGGGGATTCCTTACTAACCAATCTCCTACTGTCATCTACTGCAAATACCAGGACTATCTATCTATCTATTCCATACCATCTGCATAGACTGTTCGCTCTTGGGACTACCTTCAACTATCCTTGCACTAGGTTACTCTGTCTAAGTATACTCCATCTGTGTCCTCTTACCATCTGCACTATACTAGACATCAGAACCTATCTGCTTTACCATCACCTGCAACTCTCCTAATATTACTCCTAGTAATCACCATACAACCTGTCTCTCATCTATACATTCTCATATGTTCTATCCCTCCACTAAAACATCTGATTGAGTATATGTATATTGCATAACAGGCTGTACACCGTGATGAAGTCCTGAGAGTTGGATAGGTTTATTCAACAGTATCTCTACAAGGCTACTGAGTGTGATAACTCTGCAGCTGAAAATCCATCCATTAACAAAAACGCATGAACGTTACAGGGGTGAGGTGAAAGACGGTTGGACATTTGCTGCAGGTGCCAACTCTGACCTTTCTGCAGTAGACTGGGTGTGAGACAATGTGAAGGAACTGGAGGCACTGTCAGCAGCAAACCAATCTACTATCGCCTCTACTTGTTCTGGCCTCATCACTTCTAGAGGCGCATGATGCCCTACCAAATACTGCTGCAGGTTCTGTCGCCTACTCACACTTGAGGAAGGTGTTTCACTTGTGCGTGTAGCTGGCACAGATGGACCACGTCCTCTCCTTGCAACAGGAGCTCTACCAGCAGCACCACGACCCAGGCCACGGCCCCTATTTGACGGTCTCCTCATATTTCTGTAATTTATGATCTTGCCCTAGAAAGGTGTTTATTAAATAGCGGAACAAAACAACAACAGTATCGCACGGGTGTATCTCATAGTCAAATATGCAAACTATGCCGCAATTTAATTTTTTTTACCCCAAAAGTGTGTTTATTAAATAGCGGAATAGAAAAACAGTATACAAATACAACGGGTGTATCTCACAGTCAAATATGCAAAGTATGACGCAAATTTAATTTTTTTCACCCCAAAAGGGTGTATATTGAATAGCGGAATATAAAAAAGGATATAAAACGGTGTATCTTACACGTACAAACACAGACTAGGCCCCGATTACAATTTTTTGTACCCTAAAGGCAGGATGAGGATGAGGAAGAGGAGTAGGAGGAGTTCAGAACAGGAAGCAAACTGAAGCGCCCTGCAATCCTCGGCGGTAGAAGGAGATGCTCCAAACAAATTTGAAAAGGTGTATCTCACATGTACCGATACAGACTATGCCGTAATTTAATTTTTTACACTTCAAAAGGGTGTATATTGAATAGCTGAATAGGAAAATTTTATAAAACGGTGTATCTCACACGTACAAACACAGACTAGGCCCCGATTACAATTTTTTGTTCCCTTAAAGGCAGGATGAGGAAGAGGAGTAGGAGGAGTTCGGAACAGGAGGCAAACTGAAGCACCCTGCAATCCTCGGCGGTGGAAGGAGATGCGCCAAACAAATTTAAAAAGGTGTATCTTACATGTACCGATACAGACTATGCCGTAATTTAAATTTTACACTCAAACAGGGTGTATATTGAATAGCGGAATAGAAAAATTTTTACAAAATGGTGTATCTCACACGTACAAACACAGACTAGGCCCCGATTACATTTTTTTGTACCCTAAAGGCAGGATGAGGATGAGGAGTAGGAGGAGGTCCGAACAGGAGGCAAACTGAAGCACCCTGAAATCCTCAGCGGTGGAAGATGCACCCTAAAAATTTGGAAGGTGTATCTCACACGTACTGATACCGACTATCCCGCAATTTAATTGTTTTTACCCCAAGGATGTAGATTGAATAGCGGAATAGAAAATATGATATCAAAAGGTGTATGTATCTCACACGTACAGACCCAGACTAGGCCCCGATTACTATTTTTTGTACCCCAAAGGCAGGATGAGGAGTAGGAGGAGTTCGGAACAGGCAGGAGGCAAACTGAAGCACCCTGCAATCCTCGGCGGTATGAGATGCGCCCCAAAAATTGGAAAGGTGTATCTCACACGTACCGATACAGACTATCCCGCAATTTAATTATTTTTACCCCAAGGGTGTAGATTGATTAGCGGAATAGAAAATATGATATCAAAAGGTGTATGTATCTCACACGTACAGACCCAGACTAGGCCCCGATTACTATTTTTTGTACCCCAAAGGCAGGATGAGGAGTAGGAGGAGTTCGGAACAGGCAGGAGGCAAACTGAAGCACCCTGCAATCCTCGGCGGTATGAGATGCGCCCCAAAAATTGGAAAGGTGTATCTCACACGTACCGATACAGACTATCCCGCAATTTAATTCTTTTTATCCCAAGGGTGTAGATTGAATAGCGGAATAGAAAATATGATATCAAAAGGTGTATCCATCTCACACGTACAGACCCAGACTAGGCCCCGATTACTATTTTTTGTACCCCAAAGGCAGGATGAGGAGTAGGAGGAGTTCGGAACAGGCAGGAGGCAAACTGAAGCACCCTGCAATCCTCGGCGGTATTAGATGCGCCCCAAAAATTGGAAAGGTGTATCTCACACGTACCGATACAGACTATCCCGCAATTTAATTGTTTTTACCCCAAGGGTGTAGATTGAATAGCTGAATAGAAAATATGATATCAAAAGGTGTATGTATCTCACACGTACAGACCCAGACTAGGCCCCGATTACTATTTTTTGTACCCCAAAGGCAGGATGAGGAGTAGGAGGAGTTCGGAACAGGCAGGAGGCAAACTGTAGCACCCTGCAATCCTCGGCGGTATGAGATGCGCCCCAAAAATTGGAAAGGTGTAATTTAATTATTTTTACCCCAAAGGGTGTAGATTGAATAGCGGAATAGGAAATATGATATAAAATTGGTGATTTTTCAATAGCACATGTGAACACAGCAGTGTCTTATATCAGTCAGCTCTGCTGCAGGCTATGAAGGGGAAAAAAAAAAGAAAATTCTCCTTTAAGTTTGTAATTTTTAAATAGATTAGTATAGACTATGCCACAATTTATTTGTTTTAACCCAAAAGGGTGTATATATTGAATAGTGGAATAGAAAAAAGTGTATACATTTTAAAATCACTAGCACATGTGAACACAGCAGTGTCTTATATCAGTCAGCTCTGCTGCAGGCTATGAAGGGAAAAAAAAAAAGAAAATTCCCCTTTAAGTTTGTAATTTTTAAATAGATTAGTACAGACTATGCCACAATTTATTTTTTTTAACCCAAAAGGGTGTATATATTGAATAGTGGAATAGAAAAAAGTGTATACATTTTAAAATCACTCAATAATAGCACATGTGAACACAGCAGTGTATTATCACAGTCAGCAGCACTGAAGGAAAAACGCTGCACACAACTGACTGATAAAAAAAGATTTTTTTCTCCCTCCTCCTCAGCGGGCAAAAAGATTGTGTTCACTGCACCACCCCACACACAGCAAAATCCATGTAGAACACTGACCCTGCCTATTCTCCAGCCTCGCCCTAAAATGATCGATAAGATCGGTCACTGGCACTGCAAACCCCCCACACAGCAAAATCGATGTAGAACACTGACCCTGCCTATTCTCCAGCCTCGCCCTAAAATGCCCTAATAACTCGCCCTACCTGCACTCCGACCTGACCCTGAATTATTTTCTGACACAATATAATTTTTCACTGTTTGTCCCTAATGTATGATGTGTGCTCTCTCAAACTAAACTACAGCAGAACGAAGCAGCGTGCTGGGGCTCTCGAACTTATAAAGACATGGTCACATGCTTCAGATGATTGACAACAAAGAGAGAGCCGCTCAGGTGTTAGTTCAATGGGTGGTGCTGGTCAGATCCGC
Organism: Pelophylax lessonae; assembly: GCF_965119305.1. Classification (NCBI taxonomy): domain Eukaryota; kingdom Metazoa; phylum Chordata; class Amphibia; order Anura; family Ranidae; genus Pelophylax; species Pelophylax lessonae. The sequence goes on from NC_138778.1 coordinate 171,243,100, forward strand.
CGCTTCAGATGGCCAATCACAGCTACTAATACATTAGTAGGCATGGCTGGGATGGCTTAAGGCACACCAGTTAAATGCTTGTTGATTGGCTGTTGAAAGCCCGCCATTAAAAGCACGCCATTACATACAAACCCGGAAATAAAATGACCGAACACGGATTTTAAACCCGAACATACAGTAAAGTTTTCGGGTCCGTGTTCGGGTAACAAAAATCCAATTATTCAGTATGAACACGAATAATACAGTCCGTGTTCGCTCAACACTAGTTAAGACCCATTGACAAAGGTGGTGGGATAGCTATTTTAAATTGAAAAATATTACCATAAAGAAATTGAAAAGCTGTGTAATGACCCTGTGACAAACAATAAATTGAAGAAGAAATATATAAAAAGAAAAAAAAAGAAAATGATAGAAAAAAGTAACATAAATTAGTGTGATTTCTGCAAAAGAATTTAGGTATTTTTGTGTATTGTTTTAGAGAATGTATTTTGTATTAAATTTCCCAAATGGGTATAAAAGTAAAACATTCCCCCCGGAGGCGCCGATTGTAAACAGAATTGGATATTTAAGAACCCAGGTGAGGGAATATATAGATATATCCTTACAACCTTCAGTTTTGGATACAAAAGCATATTTGAGGTATATGAAACATTTAAAATTTTTAAAATATTAAAATATCAAAGACTATATAGTTGGTTTCCATGGTTTTTAACTCTTTCTATTATAATTAAGCATGAGGGGGTACCAAAAGCAGTAAAATAGGCCTTTTGGAAAATAAGAGCCATCTCATTTATATAGAAGACATTTATTAATAATTCTATTACTTTGCTTTGACACATAATTTTTTTTTTTAGGTATAAATGGGGATTTTTTTTTCAATCAGAAGATGGGAGTAGCTATGGGAGTGAGAATCAATTGTCTTTCTAATCTATTCATGCTCAATGGAAGAAGATGAATATTTTTTATTAAAATAAACAAAGCGTTTACTGTTCTGAAAGCATTTTATAGATGATATCTTTCTGGTTTTGAGAAGGTCCGAATCATCTCGGATAGTCCTTTTGATAAAGGTAAGTAATAATGAAAATAATTTTAGGTTTATATATAAATAACATGGACATAATATCGAATTTTTGGGATGTTAACATTTTAAGGAAAGGAAATAAAATATATACCAATATTAATTTTAAAGAGAGTGATAAAATGGGATATTTCTTAAGGGTGAACATCCACCATCCACAGTTAGACAGAGTAAAGCTGGTCATACATGGCTCAGTGGGCTGAATGGAAAACAAAAACTGAACCAATTCCCCCATCCACAAATTTGATGTGGATGTGGGAATCCTCTCACTGTGTCATTGTATTTTGACAGTGGAGGAGTGTAAAGTTTTCCAGCAAGACCATTCATGATCAGCCAATCAGTAGATCACCTCACTAAAACAGGACCAACCATAGGTGATCAAAATTCAGCCAGTACTTGCTGATGGGACACACTTAAATCTATCCATGGCCAGCTTTAGGCAATCAGAAATGTCAAAGAGTAAATTCACCCTAAAAAAGGTACAGAAGGGAAAATATACAAAGAAATAAGGAAAATAGTGAACATGAAGAGAGAACATTTTTAAGGGAGTGTGTTTTGCTTTTAGAAATTAGTGCAAATCTCAGACAAGAACCCCCAATTGTGTTTCCACCTCATTTGGTTGAGTTTGTGTAAACTCTCTTAATTTTTTAATTACTTGCCACCAAATCATGTACCTGTACGTCATTTGACTTCAAGTTGTACTGGGGTGATGCCTGCAACTAAGCAGCCGCTCAACTGTTACAACAAAGAGAAGGAGGGGATGTCCCCTTCCTCCTGCTGCCTTCAGCTGCTTGCTTGGGCTCCCCCTTTCCCCCCAGGGGACCCTAGCGGCCAGCTGGCCCAAACAAATACTGTATCAGCTTTGATCGGTGTGACGGAACCCGGACACCCCGACTGCGTATCTCTGCCAAGAAGCTGCTTCCTAAGCTCTGGAACACAAAATCCGTGAACCTGGCTATAGTTACCCCAAGAACTAGGCAGTACCAGTTTTGGAGGAAACCAGAATAAGAACTGTTTATTAAAACACAGGCACAAAGAGATATACACTCTGGGACAATCCCCCCTCCTCCTTAGCAGCTAATCCACATACACATATACATCCCATAATAGGTTGATCTTAAGGCAGACAGAAACAATAGAACAATGGGATACAGGCACTTAACAATAACAAACCCCACCTCACTATCTAGCAAGAGTCTATGAGACACTCCTACAATATTCAAGCAATCTGAAAAGTCAAACCGTTCATCTTTATATATTTCCTGAGGGACACTGTTCAGAAATATCATTGTCCCAAGTGAAAGAGCCCCTCACTCTTTCAACACAAACCACACATATAGAACCCAGGATAACCGGAGTAACACGAAATGCTGAGTCCAGTGTGGTTGTACGGCGAGTCTGATTAGTGCAGACCCGACTGGAGTTCTTGGTCACCCTGTGTCCCAAATAGACACAGGGTGACTTACACATAAGAGGGGCCGGGCAAGCTGGACAAGGAGTTTCCTGACCTTTCTAAAGTAATCTGGGTTCCATGAGCCCCCCACCCAATGTGAACCCTGTCTCAACCGGGTTTTGGATAACCCAGAAGCGAGGTCATAAAATCTGGGATTTTAAAGGCGCCAGTTTTTGAAAATTGAAAGCATTCAAAAATGCCGATCTTGTCGTTTTGAATGTTTTCAAGTGCAAAAGAGGGAGTACCTGTCACATGCCTATTGCTGTCACAAGGGATGTTTATAGCAAAGACAGCAATGAAAGTGATAACAAAAATAAATAATTTAAGCAACAGTGTAAAAATAAAAAAATAATAATATAAATTAATAATTAAAAAAACAAAGTGCCCCTGTCCCCCATGCTAGCACACAAAGACAAACGCATGCGCTGGTCCCGCACACACTCAAACCATGACCGTTTCACACATGTGAGGTATCACCACAAACGTCAGTTCATGGGCAGTAATTTTAGCACTAGACCTCCACCTGTAATGGCTTTTAAAGTGTTGCCTATGGATAGCACAATTTACATTGTTTGTCGCAGTTGTGCAGGCATGCGCAATTTAAGAGTGTGACATGTTTGGTATCCATTTACTCGGCGTGACATCATCTTTTATATTTTACAAAAAAAAATATGGGTTAAGTATTGTGTTTTTGTGCTTTAAAACTTAAAAAAATTATTTTTTTTCCTCAAAAACTGTGTTTGAAAAACTGCTGCTCAAATACAGTGAAACATAAAAAATTGCAAACCCCACCAATTTATTCTCTAGGAGATTTGGGGGGTTCTAACCAATTTTCCAGCAAAAAAAAAAAAAAAAATGATTTTCACATGTAAACAAAAAGTGCCAGAAAATGCCCAGTCTTCAACTAGTATAAATTCTACATTTGGGTTGCAGTGATGCTTTTCCTAATTCTTCAGGGAATTTCCCTCATGTTGCCTTTTCCTATGCTTAGTAATCAAAGGCTGTCACACTTTTTCTTTCCCATTGGGTTCATCATCATCATCATCAGCAATATCAACTTCTGTCTCCTCATTCTCGCTATCGCCTGAGAACAGCACAGCCTCACAATCCCAATTTTGAGATTTGACAGCCCTTCAATATCCCATTAATAATTTATCAACTTGGTCACGAAGGCGAACACCACTCGTGCATATCATCATCCTGAATAGCAGATGATTGTACATGTCCCAAACCAAATTAATAGATAGTAGTGAATAGTTTATCTTTTTTATGAAACCATTCTACCTCTGCCTCTGCCTTCTTCCTTCCTTTCAGTACAGAAAGCATGAAGGAAGTTCAATCCAGTTGAGGACACAAATTTCTCTTCTTTACTGAAAGTAAAGCACTCAAGACTGAAGTCTTCAAAACGATCTGAGAATCACCCAATGCCCTATTCAAGGGGGGTAGAATGCTAATTCCTTTGGCAGCCTCATCTGATCTGTTTTAATTAGACTTTAGTACATTTCTCATTCTCCCTTTTGCTTTTCCAATTCTTGCTGTTTGTCTAATTCTTGCAGTAAAGGTAGGGAAATGACCCAGTAGCATATTAATGTGCATACTGCATATGCAAAGTATTTACAGTTACAGGAATACAATACACGACATTGATTGCCATAACTAAGCTCCGAGGGGCGGAGTAAAATGTGTTGGGGTGTGGCCTAGCTGGAGTCCAGGTTGAGCTTGCCATATACTACCATACCTTGGAATGACATGGATGTGTGGTCACATCCTGTCACAGTGACATCTTCCTTCATAGGTAGCTATCCTAACCACTTTTGGACTGGAAGGACTTACCCCCTAAATGACCAGGCCATTTTTTACTATATGGCACTGCATTTCTTTTAACTTTTTCAATCAGAAGATGGGAGTAGCTATGGGAGTCAGAATTGGTTTTCTTTCTAATCTATTCATGGCTCGATGGGAGAAGATGAATATATTTTATTAAAATAAACAAAGAGTTTACTGTTCTGTAAGCATTATATAGATGATATCTTTCTGTTTTTGAGCAGGTCGGAAACCATCTCTAATAGTTCTTTTGACAAAGGGAAATAATAATGAAAATAATGTTAGGTTTACATATAAATAACATGGACATTGTGACAGAACCATCTGACTTTGTATTATATTGTTGCTGCCTCCTTTCGTCTGTTTGTTCGGCTGTTCCACGGCCCGTACAGCCCCCCCCTTTGTTCCCCTATGTTTTAGCTGCTACGCTCCAAATTCCTTTAAAGAGGTTGTCACTATGTCTGCAAATTCAATGTGTATTAGCTGCAGATTGAGGGGGGAGATTGTTTCCAGCAGCCCCCTCCTAAAGAATGTCTACTGATTAACTCAGTGCTTTTGTCTAAAATAGGACAGTATGTTAATAGAGTCTGAAACTATTGCTAAGCATGTTAATGAGCTCACCTGGCTGTAATTACACAGTCATTGTTCATGTGGTATTCTCAAAGTATATACAAGTGTGTGTTTCTTGCAATAAAAGAAAAGAGAGTTACTCTTGATCAAACCTCACTACAGAGCCTTGTCTCGTACTTGGGGGGGAATTATTGATGTGCTTCATGTATGGCGCATTGGAGTGGTTGATAGCTGTCCGGGTGTTTGGGAGTGGATTATCCTAGACGACTGTAACCCCTTTCATACTTTGGGGTGCCGTAACAATTGGTGGCAAGCGACGGGATGAGTCCCACCGCCCAGAACAGTTACCGATGCAGTATGAGGAGCTGAAACGGATTACCCTCAAAAAGTTATTGCAACGTAGAGGACAACCAGCAGGTAATTTAAAGAAACGAGAGATTATTGCTCAATTGTTGGAGATGGATGCAGCACAAGAAAGGGAGAGAGCTAATGTGACCGGCATCTTGGATTTAACACCCGAGGAAATACAATTTAACCGGGCAGTGCAAATAAGGCTGGCACATTTTGGCCCCAACCCTACAGCTGACATTGTGGAACGAGTGCAAGCAGCGGTAACAGCCCAACTGCAAGGAAGAGGAGCGGCAGCAGCGGAGGTACCCCATAATAATGTGGGAAGAAAGAAGGTACCTTTTGCTGCGTTTAAAACTTTTGTGGAATCTGAGGAGGAGATTGATGGATTCTTGGCAGACTTTGAAAGGCAGTGTACCTTACACAGGGTGCCCACGGACGAATGGGTCACCATCCTCTCTGGGAAATTGTCCGGCCGGGCCAGTGATGCTTTTCGGGCCATCCCGGAGGAGGAAATTATAGATTACCGGGCCATTAAAGATGCCCTGTTGGCCAGGTATGCAGTAACGCCAGAAGTATACCGGCGGAGGTTCAGAGAGACCCCCAAGCAAGTGAGTGACTCCTATATGGAGTGGGCATGCAGAGTACACCGTGCAGCAACCCACTGGATGGCAGGATGCCAAGCTGTATCTGGGGTGGAGATCTTACAAGTGTTTTTGTTGGAACATTGCTTCAACAAGTTACCTGCCGGGGTCAGAGAATGGGTCCGGGACCGTAAACCCTCCACTTTCCCGGAAGCCGCTCGATTGGCAGATGAATATACCGACTCTCGTAAGCTGGATGATAATGTGCCCAAAGCCCCTGCCAGGGTGGAGTACCGACAAGCAACACCCACCAGTACTACTATTTACCAGGCTCCAGCACACCGCACCCCGACTTTGCCTGCAACCACCAGCTATGCCCAGCCACCCCGTTTTAACTCCAGGGATTATTTGCAACCCATCCGGTGCTTTGGATGCAAACAGCTTGGGCACAAAAGGCCGGAGTGCCCGTTGAACACAGCCAACCATGCACAGTCATGGAGATGGCCAGCCGGCGGAAATCCACGCAACTCCCCGCCTGCTGCTCACTGCATTGAGCAGGAGGAATGTTGGGGCGTCCTCCATGAAGCAGACCCGGTCCAAGCCGCTCATCAAGACAACAGGCAGCAGCACCGGCAGATGGTTAAGCTGAACGGAAGGGAAGTCAGCGGGTTACGAGACACTGGTGCCACTATGACTTTGCTGCAGAAAGATTTGGTGTCTGAACATCAACACACCGGAGACGCTGTGGCTGTGAGGGTAGCAGGGGGTGCTGTTTTTCGCCTACCTGTTGCCCGAGTACACTTGGATTGGGGAGTGGGGGCTAGACATGTTAATGTGGGGGTTATGAAAGACTTGCCTGCGGATGTTCTTCTTGGGAATGACTTGGCCCCCCTTGTTTCTGCATATGCTCCCATGGGCCCCAATGAAGTTAATGCTGTGACCACTCGTGCCCAGACCCGCGCTGCCGGAACCGACCCACCTGCTACTGAGACCCAGGTAAGACCTTGTTCCCCGACGATTCCCTCAGATCAGGCCCCTTTGAGTTGGGATACCCCAGAGGAGTTTGGGAGGGAAACCCGGGCAGATCCAACCCTACAGAAGTATAGAGCTAAGGCAGATGCTAGAGAGGAAGGACCAGATGGGGAGCGGTATGAGTGGGTGGGGGATAGGTTATACAGGATCCCTAAACCGTCCCAGAAAAGTTTGGCCCCTTCTCCGAATCGACAACTGGTGGTACCTGCTAAGTACCGTCAGGAGATTCTACGAATTGGGCATGATGTACCGTTAGCTGGACATCTAGGGTCCCGCCGCACAGCCCATAGAATTACGCAGAATTTCTTTTGGCCCAGTCTTAATCAGGCTGTGCGGGTATATTGTAATACGTGTGACACTTGTCAACGGGTAGGGAAGCGGGGGGACCACCCAAAAGCTAGGCTTATGTCTATGCCTATCATTGGGGAGCCCTTTGCCCGCATAGCCGTTGACATAGTGGGCCCACTGGCCAGGGCTAGCCCATCCGTTAAGAAATATATTCTTACCGTGGTGGACTACGCCACACGCTATCCAGAGGCAGTAGCGCTGTCTAATATAGAGGCAGAGACGGTTGCTGATGCCCTGGTTAAGGTTTTCACTAGAGTGGGGTTCCCCAAGGAGATTCTCTCCGATCAGGGGACCCAGTTTACCGCTGTGCTTACCCAGCAGCTGTGGAAGGTGTGTGGCATCAAACCGCTACTTAGCTCACCTTATCACCCACAGACTAACGGTCTCTGCGAGCGCTTTAACGGCACCCTCAAGCAAATGCTGAGGACCTTTACTGACGCTTGCAGGGACTGGGAGAGGTTCCTGCCCCATCTGTTGTTTGCGTACAGAGAGGTGCCCCAGGAATCTACTGGGTTCTCTCCTTTTGAGTTACTCTATGGGAGAAGGGTCCGTGGACCTCTTGATCTCATCCGAGGACACTGGGAGGGAGAGACAGAGCAGGAGGGGACCCCCATAGTGCCGTATGTTCTGGAACTCCGGGACCGCATGGAGAGTCTGTCTCTGATGGTAAGGGAGAGCCTCCAGGCGGCCCAGGGGAGACAGAAGAGATGGTACGATCGGGGTGCCCGGCAGCGAGTCTTCCAGGTTGGGCAGAAAGTGCTACTGCTCAAGCCTGTGAAGACAGATAAGATGCAAGCAGCTTGGCAGGGACCGTATAAAGTGTTAGCTCAGATGTGTGATACTACCTATGTCATAGCCAGCTGTGCAGATGAAAGGATTCAGCGATCCTTTCATGTAAACATGCTCAAGGAGTATCAGGAGAGACCAGAGGATGTCGCTGCAGTATGCGCTCCTGCTGCAGACGACCCAGAGAATCTACCCCTACCAGACTTGTTAGAAAGGGACCCCCAGACTGACCTTACTGCCTTAGTACCGCTGGGGGACCGGTTAAACCCCACGGAAAGGGCTCAGGCTCAACAGCTTCTGTGGGAGAAACAGGCGACGTTCTCCCAAGAACCGGGTTACACTACTCTAGCTGTACATAAGGTAGAGACCCCCGGACAGAACCCCCTACGACAGCCCCCCTACCGCATCCCGGAAGCAGTCCGAGAAGGAATGCGGAAGGAAATACAGGAGATGACCCAGCTTGGGGTTATCGAGCCCTCCAATAGTCCTTGGGCCTCGCCTGTAGTCCTAGTGCCTAAGAAAGATGGAACTACACGGTTTTGTGTGGACTACAGGCGACTCAACGAGCGGACCACCACTGACGCCTATCCGATGCCCCGGGTAGACGACTTACTTGATCGTATTGCTAGGGGACGTTATCTGACCACCATAGACCTGTGCAAAGGCTACTGGCAGATTCCCCTGGCCGAGGATGCTATCCCCAAGTCGGCATTTATCACCCCGTTTGGCCTGTACCAATTTAAGGTCATGCCATTCGGGATGAAAAATGCCCCGGCTACCTTCCAACGGATGGTGGATGAACTCCTCGATGGCTTCCAGGAATTTGCTTGCGCATACCTGGATGACATTGCGATATTCAGTGAGTCCTGGGAGGAACACCTGGTTCATGTAGGGGTGGTGCTGGATAAGATTCGGGCCGCTGGCCTGACATTGAAGCCAGAGAAGTGCCATCTAGGTATGGCAGAGGTACAGTACTTGGGTCACCGAGTGGGGTGTGGGAGCCAGAGACCAGAGCCAGCCAAGGTAGAGGCAGTGGCTAACTGGCCCACACCTATCACTAAGACCCAGGTGCTAGCCTTCTTGGGGACAGCAGGGTACTACCGACGTTTTGTCCCTGACTACAGCACTATTGCTAAACCCCTGACTGACCTGACTAAAAAGAACCTCCCTAAGCAGGTCCTGTGGTCTCCAGCTTGTGAAGCCGCGTTCCAGGCATTAAAACAAGCTCTTGTGAATGCCCCTGTCTTGGCTGCCCCAGTCCCTAACAAACGCTTTCTTGTCCACACAGATGCTTCCATGTATGGACTGGGGGCTGTGCTGAGCCAAGTCGGGGAGGATGGAGGAGAGCACCCTGTCGCATATCTCAGCAGAAAGCTGTTACCCCGGGAAGTGAGTTATGCAGCAGTGGAGAAGGAGTGTTTGGCCCTGGTCTGGGCCCTGAAAAAGTTGAGTCCTTCTGTACGGGCAGGAGTTCTCCCTCGTGACTGATCACAACCCATTGGTGTGGCTTAACCGGGTCTCTGGGGACAATGGCAGGTTGCTACGCTGGAGTCTAGCCCTGCAACCGTATAACTTTACCATCACTTACAGACCCGGTAAGTACAATGGCAATGCTGATGGGTTGTCCCGACAAACAGACATCACTCCGGCTTCCTAGTCCTGGTCATCCCCACGTTGACCCGCAAGGGTCAAGCCGGGTCTGCCGGAGTGTCCCACAAGGAGGGAGCCATGTGACAGAACCATCTGACTTTGTATTATATTGTTGCTGCCTCCTTTCGTCTGTTTGTTCGGCTGTTCCACGGCCCGTACAGCCCCCCCCCTTTGTTCCCCTATGTTTTAGCTGCTACGCTCCAAATTCCTTTAAAGAGGTTGTCACTATGTCTGCAAATTCAATGTGTATTAGCTGCAGATTGAGGGGGGGGATTGTTTCCAGCAGCCCCCTCCTAAAGAATGTCTACTGATTAACTCAGTGATTTTGTCTAAAATAGGACAGTATGTTAATAGAGTCTGAAACTATTGATAAGCATGTTAATGAGCTCACCTGGCTGTAATTACACAGTCATTGTTCATGTGGTATTCTCAAAGTATATATAAGTGTGTGTTTCTTGCAATAAAAGAAAAGAGAGTTACTCTTGATCAAACCTCACTACAGAGCCTTGTTTCGTACTTGGGGGGGAATTATTGATGTGCTTCATGTATGGCGCATTGGAGTGGTCGATAGCTGTCCGGGTGTTTGGGAGTGGATTATCCTAGACGACTGTAACCCCTTTCATACTTTGGGGTGCCGTAACAGACATAATATAGAATTTTTTGGATGTTAACATTTTAAGGAAAGGAGATAAAATATATACAAATATTAATTTTAAAGAGAGTGATAAAATGGGATATTTCCTAAGGGTGAACATCCACCATCCACAGTTAGACAGAGTAAAGCTGGTCATACATGGCTCAGTGGGCTGAATGGAAAACAAAAACTGAACCAATTCCCCCATCCACAAATTTGATGTGGATGTGGGAATCCTCTCACTGTGTCATTGTATTTTGACAGTGGAGGAGTGTAAAGTTTTCCAGCAAGACCATTCATGATCAGCCAATCAGTAGATCACCTCACTGTTTTTAATCTGTGGCAAAACAATTGTGGTGTTCATGCGTCCTTCAACCATGTAAGTGTATACAATGATTTCTATATTTACAATGCTGTGTTATAATGGGTATATGTCTATACTCAAAAAAAACATGTTTATACCAATATTTTGTTACTGTATTTTATTATATCGACAATTATTGTTTGCTTTGATATATCTCTCCAATACTTACAGACAAAATTATTCCCACAAAAATCCCTGAAGAAGAGGTTCTCACCTTGAAACGTCGGATCTTGCATGGAATAATTGGTTGAGTGATCTGTACACCTTCATACAAATATCAGTTTTGCCAATAATTTTACTAGTTTTCACTGTTTATTTGTGTATGTTTACCTTTTACCATTACCATTTTTTGTAATAAAATTCATATATATTCAATATTTTTCTTTTGTATACTTTTGAGTGACCTTCAAAGTCCCACCCCAAGGGGAATTCTCAAATATGCCTAATATTAATTTTAAAGAGAGCGATAAAATGGGATATTTCCTACAGGTGAATTTCCATCATCCACAATTAGCCAAGTAAAGCTGGTCATACGTGGCTCAGTGGGCTGAATGGAAAAAAAAACTGAACCAATTCCCCCATCCATAAATTGGATGTGGATGTGGGAATCTTCTCACTGTGTCATTGTATTTTGACAGTGGAGGAGTCTAAAGTTTTCCAGCAAGACCATTCAACTCACTAAAACAGAACCAGAGAAAGTAAAGCACTCAAGACTGAAGTTTTCAAAATGATCTGAGACTTTATCACCCCATGCCCTATTTAAGGGAGTAGCATGCTAATTTCTTTGGCAGCCTCATCTGATCTGTTTTAATTAGTCTTTAGTACAGTTCTCAATCCCCCTATCGCTTTGTTAATTCTTGCTGTTTGTCTAATTATTGCAGTAAAGGTAGGGAAATGACCCAGATTATTAACCACTTCAATAGAGGGCAATTTCACCCCCTTCCTGCCCAGGCTAATCTTCACCTTTTAGCGCTGTTGCATTTAGAATGACAATTGTGCGGTCATGCAACACTGTACCGAAACCAAATTTATGTCATTTTCCCCCCACAAATAGAGCTTTCTTTTGGTGATATTAGATCACCGCAAGGGTTTTTCTTTTTTGCTAAACAAATTTAAAAAAGACCGAAAAGTTTGAAAAAAAAAAAGTTTTTTTGTTTATGTTATACAATTTTGTAAATAAATATGTTTTTTCCTGCACTGATGAGCACTGATGAGACTGCACTGACAGGCACTGATGAGGAGGCATTGATGGGTGGCACTGATAGGCGGCACTGATAGGCACTGATATGTGGCACTGATAGGTAGCACTGATATGCAGCATTGGTGGGCACTGATAGGCGTCACTGCTGGGCACTGATAGGCGGCATTGATGGGCACTGATAGGTGGCACTGATGGGCACTGATAGGCGTCACTGATGGGCACTAATGGGCACTGATAGACAGCACTGGTGGGCACTGATGGGCACTGATAGGCGTCACTGATCGGCACTGATGGGCGGCACTGATGGGCACTGATATGTGGCACTGATAGGTAGCACTGATATGCAGCATTGGTTGGCACTGATAGGCGGCACTGCTGGGCACTGATATGCGGCATTGATGGGCACTGATAGGTGGCACTGATGGGCACTGATAGGTGGCACTGATGGGCACTAAAGGGCACTGATAGGCGGCACTGGTGGGCAATAATGGGCACTGGTGGGCAGCACTGATAGATGGCAATTATGGGCACTGGTGGGCAGCACTGATGGTGAGGGCACTGGCGGGCAGCACTGATGGTGAGGGCAATGGGGGGCTCCCTGAACCCTGATTGTCATCCCTGGTGGCCATAGTGGGCATCCCTGGGGTCATGGATGGGCATCCCTTGGGTCATGGGTGGGATCCCTGGTGGTTCTAGTGGCACACCCCCCCCCCCGAGGGTCTGCACTGGTAATCAATGATCTGATTACCAGTGCTGACCCCCCCTGTCAGGGGAGCCGCAGATCGGCGCTCCTTTACTCGTGCCTGTCAGGCACGTACTGAGGAAAGCCGATCAACGGCTCTTCCTGTTTACTATGTGACCAGCCATGATTGGACACGGCTGGTCACATGGTAAAGAGCCTACATCAGTAGGATTGGAGATCGGAGATGCGGGGAGTCAGACTGACACGCCGCATCACCGATCGCCGCTCTGCGCGCCCCCGGGGGGCGCGCAGAGCGCATTATCCTGCCGCCGTCATATGACGTCCGGTCAGGATAATGCAACCACTTTCCCGATGTCAAACTCCTATAGGGCGGGCGGGAAGTGGTTAATGTGCCTTTACTAATCTAGAATACTGCATGTGCAAACTTTTTACAGTTACAGGAATACAATAAAAGACATTTATCACCATAACTAAGCTCCGAGGGGTGGAGCAAAATGTGTTGGGGCGTGGCCTGGCCGGAGTCCAGGTTGAGCTTGCCAATTACTACCATAGCTTGGGATGACATGGATGTGTGCTATCTTAACCACTTCTGGGCCGGAAGGATTTACCACCTTAATGACCAAGCCATTTTTTGCAATACGGCACTGTGTTATTTAACTGACAATTGCGCGGTCATGCAATACTGTACCCAAAATACAATTTATGTCCTATTTTCCCCCCCCAAATAGAACTTTCTTTTGGTGGTATTTGATCACCTCTGTGGTTTTTATTTGCTGCACTATAAACAACAAAAGAGTGATAATTCTGGGGAAAAAAAACAACATTTCTCTTATGTCCTCTGACAGTCGCCGCCCACTCATACAGTCTTTACTTATGGGTATTGACCTCTTATCCACAGGAGTAAGCTAGGCAGAAGATTTTGTTAGAAACACAAAACTTTGCATAGATACACCTACAGGGGGCTGTCCCTCTGGTCCAATACCCCCGGCTAGCCTCATTCCCAATTCAGTTTGTCTTTTGCCTAGTTAGGAGTAAGAAAGGCTTCCCTGTGCTGGGGCTACAGTCTTAGCCTTTTCTTACATTTTATTTTATGCTAAGTGTGTTTTCTTTGCACTGATAGCTTTTTATTTGTTCCTGCGCTTAGTTAGTCAGACTTCGGAAGACTACAGCATTTGTGGAGCTGGGAATCGGACTGGTTGTACTAGAGAATCCCAGCCCGCCATCGAGCGTTTAGCAGGCTACGCGTACGCCCTGGCCTCGCAAACGATCTGTCCCTGTCCTCAGGGACAAAGCCCGCAAAGTGACCACTTCGCTAGGATGCCTCAACTGCGGTATGCCGTGTGTTGCTAGAATCCTGTTTTGGCTGACGGCACCCCCACCACCCAGGGTGGGAGGCTTCCCGTCGCAGAGTGGCGCCCACGTATTTGCATGGATAGGTGAGTACCATGCTACTCCATCTGTCTATAACATTGTATGCCCGGGGGTGTGTGTGTGGGGCCTTCTCTCATGGGGATGGCAGTCTGTTTAGAGTCTGTGCGATCCCCCTAATTTCTGTCTGTGTGGTCCCTGTGTCTCCCTCACGGTCCCTGCTGGGGCGCTATTTGCGGTCAGGCCACGCTGTGGGGGGTTTGCAGGGGTCCCTGAGTCCCTTGGGAGTGTGTTGTGTCACTTTGGGGGTACAGGCATGTTTGTGGGGGCCCCTGCGGTGTAAAAATCGCGGGGCTGCCATTTTGGATGTGGGCAGGCAGTTCTGGCTTCATGTATGGGCAGTCAGCAGCCATTTTCTCAAGTCTAATTCGCGCCCTTCGGCGCCATCTTGCGTGTGCCAATGTTTCTTTGCTTAGGGCTTGGTGGCCATTTTCCCGGAGCCTCCCCATTACTTTACATTGACGGCCATTTTTGCTTAGCTCTGACCACTGTTGGGAATCTAGTGGCGTGACGTCATTCCTTCATCCTGACGATCCGATCATGCTGGGAGCGTGGTAACACTTCTGGGGGGCTTATGTGCTGGTTTTTTTTAGGGTACTACCTTTGCTGGCAGTATTGGGTTCGGTGCCTTATCGCTATAGTCTAGTCCTTATTGCGGTGTATTGCGGTGGAATCCGCCGCTGTCACTTATTTAAAGGGCCAGCGCCATACATTTTTTAAATGTGTGTTATTGAGTCCCAGGACAGCAAATTCCCCCCAGCTCGCATGGGGGACTCAGGTGCACCTGAATCCTCTGCGATGTGCTCCCTTACAGCTGCATTGCTACTTGGCGTCTAAAGTGGATCTGTTGTTGTCTGAGTGGGCCGTTAGAAAACGGCCCAGGTTTTCTTGGTCTACTGATTCAGAGCTAGAATGGTTGCCATGGACTGCGTGCCCCCTGAAGGGTCCCAGTCCTCTCAGTCGGAAGGGGAGGAGGATGAGAGGGGGACGACTCCCCCTCTGGGTCGGCCAAAGACCACGCTGCTATGCCCGTGCTTATTAGTTCTGTTAAGGACACGCTACACTTAGAGGATGAGCCCCACCCGCCGGTAAACGGTCTTCCATTGGGAACTCAGAGAGCGGCTCAGGTATTTCCCTGTCCCGCTGAGTTTTCACGAAACGGTGAACGAACAATGGCGCAATTTAAAGCACACTTTTTTGGTACCTAAGCGGTTTCAGCACCGTTGTTCCTTTGCGTCTCCAAGGGATTCGCACTGGACTGTGGCCCCTAAGGTGGACCACACTCTTATGCCGGTGCTTAGAGACCCGGCGGATAGGTGGAATCTCTTGCCCGCCACTCCTATGTGGTGGCAGGTTCCTTGCTGAAGCCCGTGTTCGCCTCAGTAATGGTCTCTCAGGCTGTGGTGGAGTGGACTAAGGGGCTCAGATGCACCCTTGTGGCTGATTCCGCCCCTCCTGCTACTTTAGAGATGGTGGACCGAATTGTTCAGGCGGTTTTATGCCTGTGTGATGCGGCCTTGGATGAGGCCCCTTTAGTCTTACGCTTATCTGCTGTCGCAGTGATAATCTGTCGCCTTGTGTGGCTGTAGAGCTGGTCGGCCGACCAGACTTCCAGGAAGACGGTGTCTGACATCCCTTATGCAGAGAATCACCTTTTTGGGGACTCCCTGGACGAACTGGTGAAGGGGGTCACTGGGGGTAAAAGCACTCTGCTGCCCCATGTGTCCTAGGGTACATTTTTTCCGCGGTAAGCGGGGCCCTTCCTTTAAACCTAACCAGGGGTCCTTTCGTGCCTTTAAGGCACATGACAAGGGCGAATCCTTCAAGGCCTCTGGTGGCCAGAAGAAGCCTTGGGCGGGCAAGTCTATAGCCGCCCACTCTGGCACGGCAGCCCCGTCCGCCATTCAGGACAGATGGGTTCAGGAACTCATTCGGTCGGGATACAAGATCGAATTTCGATCACGAAGATTTCGATCTGATTTATGCCTTCCCCCTGATCCAGTTGTTGTCACGGTTTCTTCGCAGGTTGGTCTCGAAACCGAGGTTGGTGGTCCTGGGGGCCCGGATTGGCTGCGCCGGTCTTGGTACGCGGACGTCATGCAAATGGTCGTCGAGCCTCCCTGGCGGCTCCCCTTATGAGACGTTCTGTTATCTCAGGGGCTGTTCTTTCATCCTGCTTTACAGTCGCTGGCTTTGACGGCGTGGCTGTTAAAAGCCAGATCTTGAGAGAAATGGGTCTCTCGTCGGCGGTCACTCCTACCTTGCTTAGAGCTAGGAAGGCCTCGTCCGGTAAGATTTATTATCGTACCTGGAAGGCTTGCTTCACCTGGTGCGAATCGCAGGGTTTCCATCCTCACTACTTTTCAGTGGCGAGGGTGTTAGCCTTCCTGCAATCTGGTGTGGACCTACGTCTTGCGCTGACCACTGTTGAGGGTCAGTTATCTGCGCTGGCCATTCTTTTCCAGCGCCCCTTGGCGTCAAATTCCTTGATACGCATCTTTATTCAAGGGGTGCGTCATCTGGCCCCCCCTCGGAGGGCGCCCTCAACCCCTTGGGACTTGAATTTGGTTCTGTCCGTTTTTGCAACGTCCTCAACATTCTCAACGTCTTTGAGAACATCCGGGAGATTCCTCTGCCTGCACTGTCACGGAAAGTCGCCTTTCTAGTGGCGATCACATCTGCAGAGTGTCGGAGTTAGTGGTCCTATCTTGCCGCTCCCCCTACCTGGTGGTTCATAGTGATAAGGTGGTCTTGCGACCTCATCAATCCTTCCTTCCGAAGGTGGTGTCTGAAATCCATCTCCATGAGGACATTATTTTGCTTTCGCTGTGTGCGAATCCTATGCATCCTAAGGAGTTTGCCTTGCAATCCTTGGATGTTGCCAGGGCGATCAGGGTTACCTGTCGTCTACCGAATCCTTCAGAAAGTCGGATTCTCTTTTTGTCCTTCCTGAGGGCCTTGGAAGGGTATGGATGTGTCTGCGGCAACCATTCCTGTCTGGTTCAGACGGACGATTCTACATGCTTATTCGCCTAGGGAACGGGTTCTGTCCTTCCCTGTCACAGCGCACTCTTCTGAGTTGTGGGTGCATCTTGGGCCTTTCGCCATCAGGCGTCAGTGTCCTGGGTGTGCAAAGCAGCGACCTGGTCGTCGGTGCACACCTTTACACAGTTTACGAACTTGATGTTTCGGCATCGGCAGATGCCTCCTTTGGCCGCAAAGTTCTGAGTGCAGCAGTACTTTGGGGGAGTCATGGCGTTTTTAGCCTGTCCCCTCCTGTGGGGGTTTTTTCCCCCTTGGTTATTTTACCTTCCTAGGTTTGTTCGCTCCTGTTGAGCTTTCCTGTTACCCAGTGGGTTACCTTTCTGGTTCAGATAAGGTTCTTTTATCTGACCTTGGGTGCTTCGTTACCTTGAGACAGTTGCATTTCCCACCCCTCATGTCTACTCTGCTTTGGGACATCCCATAAGTGAAGACTGTATGAGTGGGCGGCGACTGTCAGAGGATGTAAGAGAAAATATAATTTTTGTAAGATCTTACCGTAAAATTCTTTTCTCTGAGTCCTCTGACAGTCACCGCCCCCCACCCCTCTTTTGGGGTTCATGGACTATCTACTGCTTGCTACCAAACTGAATTGGGAATGAGGCTAGCCGGGAGGTATTGGACCAGAGGGACAGCCCCCTGTAGGTGTGTCTATGCAAAGTTTTGTGTTTCTAACAAAATCTTCTGCCTAGCTTACTCCTGTAGATAAGAGGTCAATACCCATAAGTGAAGACTGTATGAGTGGGCGGCGACTGTCAGAGGACTCCGAGAAAATAATTTTACGGTAAGATCTTACAAAAATTCTATTTTCTTACTTTCTGCTATATAACATTCCCAATAAAAAAATGTAAAAATTTAATGATTTCATCATTTTAGACCAATATGTATTCTGCTACATAATTTTGATTGGTTTGTGTCTACAAACTAGGAGAAAGATTTATGTAATTTTTATTTTTTTTTTACTAGTAATGGCAGCGATCAGCGTTTTTTAGCGGGACTGCGACATTGCGGCGGCAGATTGGACACCTAACTGACATTTTTGACATTTTTGGGGGGACCAGTGACATTACTACAGTGCTAATCTCTGTCTTCTTACAGTCAGAGCAACCCCCCACACTGGAAGCAAGCACCCCCTAAGGACACTTTGATCGCCCCTGATTTTAACCCCTTCCCTGCCAGTGTCATTAGTACAGTAACAGCGCATATTTTAAGCACTGATCACTTTACAGGTGTCTGATTCGTCCACCTCAATGTTGCAGTTCCGTTAAACACTGATTGCCACCATTACTATTAAAAAATAAATAAATAAAAATTCCATAAAAATATCCCTTAGTTAGTAGACACAATAACTTTTGCGCAAACCAATCAATATACGTTTACTTGGATTCTTTTTTACCAAAAATATGTAGCTGAATACATATTGGCCTAAATTGATGAAAAAAAATTATTGTTATTAGTAACAATTAGTAACTAGGGTTGAGCGGACACCTAGATGTCCGTGTTCGACGGGTTCGGCCGAACTTTAAAAAAAAGTCCGGGTCCGTGTCCCGGACTTTTACCGAACTTTTCCCGGACACCGAACCCCATTGAAGTCAATGGGGACCCGAACTTTAAGGCACTAAAATGGCTCTAAAACACCAAAGGAAAGGGCTAGAGTGCTGCAAATGGCAGCAAAACGTAATTAAGAGCATGGCAAGTGCTCTGCAAACAAATGTGGATAGGGAAATAACTTAAAACAACAAAAAAAAACAGAAAAATAAAACAATGTTCTTCTTCATCTCTGAAGGACGAGGCCCATATGGAGTAGGAGGGAGGTTGAGGTGGTGGTGGATGTGGCGGTGACATAGGCGTGCGCACAGGGTGTGCTGGGTGTGCCTGGGCACACCCTAATCACCTAGGGCACATAGCATTGCCAGTGAGGAGATGGGAAAGATCTCCCTGGGACCTGCTCTGCTCTATTTCTCCTTGCCTACAGGTACATGGCCCCGATACATTACTCTCCCTGCTGGCAAACACATGCATGTGTATTTCAACTTTGGGGTGCACACCTTAATGCAATAGGCTGCGCACACCTATGGGCGGTGTAGGTGGAAGCGGCGGTGGAGGAGGACCAGGGCCGGATTAACAGCATCATGGGCTTGGTGCTGAGGATTTTGAAGGGCCTTAAGGGCCGTGCCTTGCCATGCACCCAGAGGAGGAAGGGTGCAGCCATGCATGCCTAATTCAACATGGGATGCTGTCTCTGAAGCCCATAAACACATCCATGCATCGCCAACTGTCCCTCCTTGTCCGGCCTTCACGCTGTGTGGGGAGGTTCTGAGGGTGCTGCCTGGGGAAGCGAGCATAGAAGCCAGACTTCTGTGTTTACAAGTGACAGAAGAGTGGTAACAGTGAATATGGCCAACCCGGGGCCTATATAAAAGGTAGGGGCCTGGAGCTGCAGCTCCAATAGCCCCTACATTAATCTGGCCCTGAGGAGGAGGACGAGGTAGCCAACACTGCTTCTTTTCAAAAATTTTAAATGAGGGTACACCCCAAAAGAGTGAGAAAGAGCAAAAATGGAACAATGGGTGGGTAAGGTCGGTATCCATTGCTATTCTGCATAAGGTACGGAAAAGTCCCGTGGGATCCATGCCTGGTTCATTTTAATGAACGTGAGCTTGTCCACATTGTCTCTGGACAGGCGGCTGCGCTTGTCTGTTATAACGCCCCCAGCCGTGCTAAATACCCGTTCAGATAATACACTGGCTGCAGGGCACGCCAGCACCTCCAAGGCGTAAAGGGCAAGCTCAGGCCATGTGCCCAATTTGGAGACCCAGAAGTTGAAGGGGGCAGACCCGTCATTCACTACATGTAGGCGTGTGCACACATACTGCTCCACCATGTTGGTAAAATGCTGCCTCCTGCTAAGACCTTACATCTGAGCTGCTGGTGCTGCTGTTTGTTGTGGCGTGCTGACAAAGCTTTTCCACATTTCGGCCATGCTAACCCTGCCTTCTGAGGTGCTGGCGGTGCCCTGGTTGCGTTGGCGACCTCCTCCTCCTCTGCCTTGTGCTTCCACTGTGGCCCCGCTGTCAGATGGGAATGCCAGCAGCATGGCGTCTACCAGCGTGCGCTTGTACTCGCGCATCTTGCGATCGCGCTCCAGTGAGTGAATTAAGGACGGTACGTTGTCCTTGTAACGGGGATCCAGCAGCGTGGCCACCCAGTAATCAGCACAAGTTAGAATGTGGGCAACTCGGCGGTCGTTGTGGAGACACTGCAGCATGTAATCGCTCATGTGTGCCAGGCTGCCCAGAGGCAACGAAAGGCTGTCCTCTGTGGGAGGTGTATCGTCCGTGTCCTCTGTATCCCCCCAGCCACGCACCAGTGATGGCCATGAGCTGGCCTGGGTGCCACCCTGCTGTGAACATGGTTCCATCTCCTCCTCCAGCTCCTCCTCCTCCTCATCCTCCTCATCCTCCAGAACTGTGCCCCTGCTGGACAATTGCGTCCCTGGCGTTTGCGTGTGCAGGAACCCACCCTCGGAGCCCCTTGCGAATGACTGCCCTGAAAGCCTTGGAAATGTTACCTCTTCATCCTCCTCCTCCTCCTCATCCTGTGCCACATCCTCTTCCATCATCGCCCGAATTGTTTTTTCAAGGAGGCATAGAAGTGGGATAGTTAAGCTGAGAACGGCGTCATTGCCACTGGCCATGTTGGTGGAGTACTCAAAACAGCGCAACAAGGCACACAGGTCTCGCATGGAGGCCCAGTTATTGGTGGTGAAGTGGTGCTGTTCCGCAGAGCGACTCACGCGTGCGTGCTGCAGCTGAAACTCCACTATGGCCTGCTGCTGCTCGCACAGTCTTTCCAGCATGTGCAAGGTGGAGTTCCACCTTGTGGGCACGTCACATATGAGGCGGTGAGCGGGAAGGCCGAAGTTACGCTGCAGCGCTGCCAGGCGAGCAGCAGCAGGGTGAGAACGCCGAAAGTGCGCACAAACGGCCCGCACTTTCTGCAGCAGCTCTGACATATCGGGGTAGTTTTTAAGGAACCTCTGCACCACCAAATTCAGCACATGTGCCAGGCAAGGGATGTGCGTCAAACCGGCTAGGCCCAGAGCTGCTATGAGATTTCGCCCGTTATCGCACACCACCAGGCCGGGCTTGAGGCTCGCTGGCAGCAACCACTCATTTGTCTGCTGTTCCATGCTCCTCCACAACTCCTGCGCGGTGTGTGGTTTGTCCCCCAAACAGGCAAGTTGTAAAACTGCCTGCTGTCGTTTACCCCTGGCCGTGCTGAAGTTGGTGGTGAAGGTGTTACGCTGTCCGGATGAGGAGGCGGTAGAGGATGAGGAAGCGGAGTAGGAGGAGTTAGGAACAGGAGGCAAACTGAAGCACCCTGCAATCCTCGGTGGTGGAAGGACATGCGCCAAATTGCTATCCGCCTCAGGCCCATCCGCCACTGCATTTACCCAGTGTGCCGTTAGGGAGATATAACGCCCCTGACCGTGCTTACTGGTCCACGTATCCGTAGTTAGGTGGACCTTGGCACAGATGGCGTTGCGCAGTGCACACCTGATATTTTCCCCCACTTGGTTGTGCAGGGAAGGGATGGCTTGCCTGGAAAAGTAGTGGCGGCTGGGCACGACGTACTGTGGGACAGCCACCGACATAAGGTTTTTAAAACTGTGCGTCTCCACCAGACGGAATGACAGCATTTCAAAGGCCAATAATTTTGAAATGCTGGCATTCAGGGCCAGGGATCGCGGGTGGGTAGGGGGGTACTTCCTCTTACTCTCAAGTGTTTGGGAGATGGAAAGCTGAACGCTTCCACGGGACATTGTGGAGATGGTTGTTGGTGACCCAGGTGGTGGTGTTGCTGACAGATCGTCTGTTTGCGGGGTGGCAGGTGCCGGTATCACTACAGATGTGGCTGGAGCGGCCGAGACTGCAGCAGAAGAGGAAGCAGGATGAGCCAGAGACGTTTCTTGGTTTTGAAGGTGTGTACTCCACTGCAGCTCGTGCTTTGCACTTAGATGCCTGATCATGCAGGTTGTGCTCAGGTTGAGAAGGTTTATGCCTCGCTTCAAGCTCTGATTGCACAGGGTGCAAACCACTCGTGTCCTGTCATCAGCACATTTTCTAAAGAACTTCCACGCTAGAGAACTCCTTTGAGCTGACTTTGGTGCGCTCGTTCCCTTGCTGCGTTGGGCAGTAGCGGGCGTAGTGTCTAGGGCACGGCCGCTCCGCTTCTGCACCCTGCTCCCTCTTCTGCTGTGCTGGTGGCTCTGTGCGACCACCGCCTCTTCCTCCAAACTACTCAGGTCACCTGCATGACGTTCATTCCATGTGGGGTCGAGGACCTCATCGTCCTCCACATCATCTTCCACCCAGTCTTCACCCCTGCCCTCCTTGTCGGTCTCCACAATGCTGAACGCCGCAGCAGTTGGCACCTGCGTTTCGTCATCATCGGAGACGTGCTGCGATGATCCTTGCATGTACTCATCTTGAGAAATAAGTGGTTGGGCATCGCTGCACTCAATCTCTTCCACTTCTGGGGCAGGGCTAGGTGGATGGCCCTGGGAAACCCTGCTGACAGAGTCCTCAAAAAGAATAAGAGACTGCTGTATGGCTTGGGGCTCAGACTGCTGGCCTGATTTGCAAGGGGGTGAGGTGAAAGACGGTTGGACATTGGCTGCAGGTGCCAACTCTGACCTTTCTGCAGTAGACTGGGTGGGAGACAATGTGAAGGAACTGGAGGCACTGTCAGCAGCAAACCAATCTACTATCGCCTCAACTTGTTCTGGCCTCATCACTTCTAGGGGCGTTTGATGCCCTACCAAATACTGATGCAGGTTCTGTCGCCTACTCACACTTGAGGAAGGTGTTTCACTTGTGCGTGTAGCTGGCACAGATCGACCACGTCCTCTCCTTGCAACAGGAGCTCTACCAGCAGCACCACGACCCAGGCCACGGCCCTTATTTGACGGTCTCCTCATATTTCTGTAATTTAAGATCTTGCCCTAGAAAGGTTTTTATTGAATAGCGGAATAGGAAATATGATCCAAAAAAGTGTATGTATCTCGCACGTACAAAACCACACTAGGCCCCAATTACTATTGTTTCTACCCCTAAAAGGATGGATGAGGAGTAGGAGGAGTATGGAACAGACAGCACCCTCAAATCTTCAGAAGTATGAGATGAACCCCAAAAACTTGGAAAGGTGGATCTCACACGTACTGACACAGACTATCCCGCAATTCAATTGATCCTCAAAGGTTTTTATTGAATAGCGGAATAGGAAATATGATCAAAAAAAGTGTATGTATCTCGCACGTACACAACCACACTAGGCCCCAATTACTATTGTTTGTACCCCTAAAAGGATGGATGAGGAGTAGGAGGAGGAGTATGGAACAGGCAGCACCCTCAAATCTTCAGAAGTATGAGATGAACCCCAAAAACTTGGAAAGGTGGATCTCACACGTACCGACACAGACTATCCCGCAATTCAATAGATCCTCAAAGGTTTTTATTGAATAGCGGAATAGGAAATATGATCAAAAAAAGTGTATGTATCTCGCACGTACACAACCACACTAGGCCCCAATTACTATTGTTTGTACCCCTAAAAGGATGGTTGAGCAGTAGGAGCAGGAGTATGGAACAGGCAGCACCCTCAAATCTTCAGAAGTATGAGATGAACCCCAACAACTTGGAAAGGTGGATCTCACACGTACCGACACAGACTATCTCGCAATTGAATTGATCCCCAAAGGTTTTAATTGAATAGCGGAATAGAAAATATGATCAAAAAGAAAGTGTATGTATCTCGCACGTACACCACCACACTAGGCCCCAACTACTATTGTTTGTACCCCTAAAAGGATGGTTGAGCAGTAGGAGGAGGAGTATGGAACAGGCAGCACCCTCAAATCTTCAGAAGTATGAGATGAACCCCAAAAACTTGGAAAGGTGGATCTCTCTCACACGTACCAACACAGACTATCCCCCAATTTAACTGATCCCCAAAGGTTTTTGATTAAATAGCGGAATAGAAAATATGATCCAAAAAAAGTGTATGTATATCACACGTACACAACCACACTAGGCCCCAATTACTATTGTTTGTACCCCTAAAAGGCTAGATGAGGAGTAGGGGGGGTATGGAACAGGCAGCACCCTCAAACCTTCAGAAGTATGAGATGAACCCCAACAACTTGGAAAGGTGGATCTCTCTCACACGTACCAACACAGACTATCCCCCAATTTAACTGATCCCCAAAGGTTTTTGATTAAATAGCGGAATAGAAAATATGATCCAAAAAAAGTGTATGTATATCACACGTACACAACCACACTAGGCCCCAATTACTATTGTTTGTACCCCTAAAAGGCTAGATGAGGAGTAGGGGGAGTATGGAACAGGCAGCACCCTCAAACCTTCAGAAGTATGAGATGAACCCCAAAAACTTGGAAAGGTGGATCTCTCTCACACGTACCAACACAGACTATCCCCCAATTTAACTGATCCCCAAAGGTTTTTGATTAAATAGCGGAATAGAAAATATGATCCAAAAAAAGTGTATGTATATCACACGTACACAACCACACTAGGCCCCAATTACTATTGTTTGTACCCCTAAAAGGCTAGATGAGGAGTAGGGGGGGTATGGAACAGGCAGCACCCTCAAACCTTCAGAAGTATGAGATGAACCCCAACAACTTGGAAAGGTGGATCTCTCTCACACGTACCAACACAGACTATCCCCCAATTTAACTGATCCCCAAAGGTTTTTGATTAAATAGCGGAATAGAAAATATGATCCAAAAAAAGTGTATGTATATCACACGTACACAACCACACTAGGCCCCAATTACTATTGTTTGTACCCCTAAAAGGCTAGATGAGGAGTAGGGGGAGTATGGAACAGGCAGCACCCTCAAACCTTCAGAAGTATGAGATGAACCCCAACAACTTGGAAAGGTGGATCTCTCTCACACGTACCAACACAGACTATCCCCCAATTTAACTGATCCCCAAAGGTTTTTGATTAAATAGCGGAATAGAAAATATGATCCAAAAAAAGTGTATGTATATCACACGTACACAACCACACTAGGCCCCAATTACTATTGTTTGTACCCCTAAAAGGCTAGATGAGGAGTAGGGGGAGTATGGAACAGGCAGCACCCTCAAACCTTCAGAAGTATGAGATGAACCCCAACAACTTGGAAAGGTGGATCTCTCTCACACGTACCAACACAGACTATCCCCCAATTTAACTGATCCCCAAAGGTTTTTGATTAAATAGCGGAATAGAAAATATGATCCAAAAAAAGTGTATGTAT
The DNA here is from genome assembly GCF_965119305.1 of Pelophylax lessonae. NCBI lineage: Eukaryota > Metazoa > Chordata > Amphibia > Anura > Ranidae > Pelophylax > Pelophylax lessonae. The sequence goes on from NC_138778.1 coordinate 171,268,481, forward strand.
ATCACACGTACACAACCACACTAGGCCCCAATTACTATTGTTTGTACCCCTAAAAGGCTAGATGAGGAGTAGGGGGGGTATGGAACAGGCAGCACCCTCAAACCTTCAGAAGTATGAGATGAACCCCAACAACTTGGAAAGGTGGATCTCTCTCACACGTACCAACACAGACTATCCCCCAATTTAACTGATCCCCAAAGGTTTTTGATTAAATAGCGGAATAGAAAATATGATCCAAAAAAAGTGTATGTATATCACACGTACACAACCCCACTAGGCCCCAATTACTATTGTTTGTACCCCTAAAAGGCTAGGAGTAGGGGGAGTATGGAACAGGCAGCACCCTCAAACCTTCAGAAGTATGAGATGAACCCCAACAACTTGGAAAGGTGGATCTCTCTCACACGTACCAACACAGACTATCCCCCAATTTAACTGATCCCCAAAGGTTTTTGATTAAATAGCGGAATAGAAAATATGATCCAAAAAAAGTGTATGTATATCACACGTACACAACCACACTGGGCCCCAATTACTATTGTTTGTACCCCTAAAAGGCTAGATGAGGAGTAGGGGGAGTATGGAACAGGCAGCACCCTCAAACCTTCAGAAGTATGAGATGAACCCCAACAACTTGGAAAGGTGGATCTCTCTCACACGTACCAACACAGACTATCCCCCAATTTAACTGATCCCCAAAGGTTTTTGATTAAATAGCGGAATAGAAAATATGATCCAAAAAAAGTGTATGTATATCACACGTACACAACCACACTAGGCCCCAATTACTATTGTTTGTACCCCTAAAAGGCTAGATGAGGAGTAGGGGGGGTATGGAACAGGCAGCACCCTCAAACCTTCAGAAGTATGAGATGAACCCCAACAACTTGGAAAGGTGGATCTCTCTCACACGTACCAACACAGACTATCCCCCAATTTAACTGATCCCCAAAGGTTTTTGATTAAATAGCGGAATAGAAAATATGATCCAAAAAAAGTGTATGTATATCACACGTACACAACCACACTGGGCCCCAATTACTATTGTTTGTACCCCTAAAAGGCTAGGAGTAGGGGGAGTATGGAACAGGCAGCACCCTCAAACCTTCAGAAGTATGAGATGAACCCCAACAACTTGGAAAGGTGGATCTCTCTCACACGTACCAACACAGACTATCCCCCAATTTAACTGATCCCCAAAGGTTTTTGATTAAATAGCGGAATAGAAAATATGATCCAAAAAAAGTGTATGTATATCACACGTACACAACCACACTAGGCCCCAATTACTATTGTTTGTACCCCTAAAAGGCTAGATGAGGAGTAGGGGGAGTATGGAACAGGCAGCACCCTCAAACCTTCAGAAGTATGAGATGAACCCCAACAACTTGGAAAGGTGGATCTCTCTCACACGTACCAACACAGACTATCCCCCAATTTAACTGATCCCCAAAGGTTTTTGATTAAATAGCGGAATAGAAAATATGATCCAAAAAAAGTGTATGTATATCACACGTACACAACCACACTAGGCCCCAATTACTATTGTTTGTACCCCTAAAAGGCTAGATGAGGAGTAGGGGGGGTATGGAACAGGCAGCACCCTCAAACCTTCAGAAGTATGAGATGAACCCCAACAACTTGGAAAGGTGGATCTCTCTCACACGTACCAACACAGACTATCCCCCAATTTAACTGATCCCCAAAGGTTTTTGATTAAATAGCGGAATAGAAAATATGATCCAAAAAAAGTGTATGTATATCACACGTACACAACCACACTAGGCCCCAATTACTATTGTTTGTACCCCTAAAAGGCTAGATGAGGAGTAGGGGGGGTATGGAACAGGCAGCACCCTCAAATCTTCAGAAGTATGAGATGAACCCCAAAAACTTGGAAAGGTGGATCTCTCTCACACGTACCAACACAGACTATCCCCCAATTTAACTGATCCCCAAAGGTTTTTGATTAAATAGCGGAATAGAAAATATGATCCAAAAAAAGTGTATGTATATCACACGTACACAACCACACTAGGCCCCAATTACTATTGTTTGTACCCCTAAAAGGCTAGATGAGGAGTAGGGGGGGTATGGAACAGGCAGCACCCTCAAACCTTCAGAAGTATGAGATGAACCCCAACAACTTGGAAAGGTGGATCTCTCTCACACGTACCAACACAGACTATCCCCCAATTTAACTGATCCCCAAAGGTTTTTGATTAAATAGCGGAATAGAAAATATGATCCAAAAAAAGTGTATGTATATCACACGTACACAACCACACTAGGCCCCAATTACTATTGTTTGTACCCCTAAAAGGCTAGATGAGGAGTAGGGGGGGTATGGAACAGGCAGCACCCTCAAACCTTCAGAAGTATGAGATGAACCCCAACAACTTGGAAAGGTGGATCTCTCTCACACGTACCAACACAGACTATCCCCCAATTTAACTGATCCCCAAAGGTTTTTGATTAAATAGCGGAATAGAAAATATGATCCAAAAAAAGTGTATGTATATCACACGTACACAACCACACTGGGCCCCAATTACTATTGTTTGTACCCCTACAAGGCTAGATGAGGAGTAGGGGGAGTATGGAACAGGCAGCACCCTCAAACCTTCAGAAGTATGAGATGAACCCCAACAACTTGGAAAGGTGGATCTCTCTCACACGTACCAACACAGACTATCCCCCAATTTAACTGATCCCCAAAGGTTTTTGATTAAATAGCGGAATAGAAAATATGATCCAAAAAAAGTGTATGTATATCACACGTACACAACCACACTGGGCCCCAATTACTATTGTTTGTACCCCTAAAAGGCTAGATGAGGAGTAGGGGGAGTATGGAACAGGCAGCACCCTCAAACCTTCAGAAGTATGAGATGAACCCCAACAACTTGGAAAGGTGGATCTCTCTCACACGTACCAACACAGACTATCCCCCAATTTAACTGATCCCCAAAGGTTTTTGATTAAATAGCGGAATAGAAAATATGATCCAAAAAAAGTGTATGTATATCACACGTACACAACCACACTAGGCCCCAATTACTATTGTTTGTACCCCTAAAAGGCTAGATGAGGAGTAGGGGGGGTATGGAACAGGCAGCACCCTCAAACCTTCAGAAGTATGAGATGAACCCCAACAACTTGGAAAGGTGGATCTCTCTCACACGTACCAACACAGACTATCCCCCAATTTAACTGATCCCCAAAGGTTTTTGATTAAATAGCGGAATAGAAAATATGATCCAAAAAAAGTGTATGTATATCACACGTACACAACCACACTAGGCCCCAATTACTATTGTTTGTACCCCTAAAAGGCTAGGAGTAGGGGGAGTATGGAACAGGCAGCACCCTCAAACCTTCAGAAGTATGAGATGAACCCCAACAACTTGGAAAGGTGGATCTCTCTCACACGTACCAACACAGACTATCCCCCAATTTAACTGATCCCCAAAGGTTTTTGATTAAATAGCGGAATAGAAAATATGATCCAAAAAAAGTGTATGTATATCACACGTACACAACCACACTAGGCCCCAATTACTATTGTTTGTACCCCTAAAAGGCTAGATGAGGAGTAGGGGGAGTATGGAACAGGCAGCACCCTCAAATCTTCAGAAGTATGAGATTGTGTTCACTGTACCCCACAAAGATTGAGTTCACTGCACCCCACAATGATTGTGTTCACTGCACCCCACAAAGATTGTGTTCACTGCACCTCACAAAGATTGTGTTCACTGTACCCCCCAAAGATTGTGTTCACTGCACCCCACAAAGATTCTGTTCACTGTACCCCACAAAGATTGTGTTCACTGCACCCTAAAAGGATGTTGTTCACTGCACCCCACAAAGATTGTGTTCACTGCACCCTAAAAGGATGTTGTTCACTGCACCCCAAAAAGATTGTGTTCACTGTACCCCCCCAAAGATTGTGTTCACTGCACCCCACAAAGATTGTGTTCACTGCACCCCAAAAAGATTGTGTTCACTGTACCCCCCAAAGATTGTGTTCACTGCACCCCAAAAAGATTGTGTTCACTGTACCCCCCAAAGATTGTGTTCACTGCACCCCACAAAGATTCTGTTCACTGTACCCCACAAAGATTGTGTTCACTGCACCCCAAAAAGATTGTGTTCACTGTACCCCCCCAAAGATTGTGTTCACTGCACCCCACAAAGATTCTGTTCACTGCACCCCACAAAGGATTTTGTTCACTGCACCCCAAAAAGATTGTGTTCACTGCACCCCAAAAAGGATTTTGATCACTGCACCCCAAAAAGGATGTTGTTCACTGCACCCCAAAAATGATTTTGTTCACTCCACCCCAAAAAGATTGTGTTCACTGCACCCCACAAAGATTGTGTTCACTGCACCCCAAAAAGATTGTGTTCACTGTACCCCCCAAAGATTGTGTTCACTGCACCCCACAAAGATTCTGTTCACTGTACCCCACAAAGATTGTGTTCACTGCACCCCAAAAAGATTGTGTTCACTGCACCCCAAAAAGGATGTTGTTCACTGCACCCCAAAAAGGATGTTGTTCACTCCACCCCAAAAAGATTGTGTTCACTGCACCCCACAAAGATTGTGTTCACTGCACCCCAAAAAGATTGTGTTCACTGCACCCCAAAAATGATTTTGTTCACTGCACCCCAAAAAGGATTTTGTTCACTGCACCCCAAAAAGGATGTTGTTCACTCCACCCCAAAAAGATTGTGTTCACTGCACCCCAAAAAGATTGTGTTCACTGCACCCCACAAAGGATTTTGTTCACTGCACCCCAAAAAGATTGTGTTCACTGCACCCCAAAAAGGATGTTGTTCACTGCACCCCAAAAAGGATTTTGTTCACTGCACCCCAAAAAGATTGTGTTCACTGCACCCCACAAAGGATTTTGTTCACTGCACCCCACAAAGATTGTGTTCACTGCACACCAAAAAGGATTGTGTTCACTGCACCCCAAAAAGATTTTGTTCACTGCACCCCAAAAAGATTGTGTTCACTGCAGCCCAAAAAGATTGTGTTCACTGCAGCCCAAAAAGATTGTGTTCACTGCAGCCCAAAAAGATTGTGTTCACTGCAGCTCACACACAGAAAAATGGATGTGGATCACTGACACCTGCCTATCTCCAATCCCACACCACACAGCAATATCGATTGTAGTTTGTAGAACACAGTTTCCCTAAAATTCAGCAGACTCTGTCCCTAACAGGATTGAGAAGAGATCGTAGATCAGGATTGAGTGCAGATTCACCCCACCCCCCACACAGCAATATCGATTGTAGTTTGTAGAAGACACTGACCCTATAATTCAGCAGACTCTATCCCTAAAATGCCTACAACTCGCCCTGCCTAAACACTCCGACCTGTCCCTCAATTCTATCCGGACACAAATGGTTTTTTCCTGCCTATCTTTCCCTAATCAGCAGCCAGCACATTGATGTGTGCTCTGTCCCTTAGCTAAGCAGCAGAATGACGCTGCTGCGGCGGCTGCCTCGAACTTATAAAGACTTGGTCACATGCTTCAGACGGCCAATCACAGCTACTAAGACATTTGCAGGCATGGCTGGGATGGCTTAAGGCACACCAGTTAAACGATTGTTGATTGGCTGTTGAAAGCCCGCCATGAAAAGAGCGCCAAAGCATGCAAAACCCGGAAATAAAACGACCGAACACGGATTTTTACCCGAACATACAGTAAAGTGTCCGTGTCCGTGTTCGGGTAAAAAAAATCCAATTATTCGGTACGAACACGAATAATACAGTCCGTGTTCGCTCAACACTATTAGTAACAATAATTTATTGTTATTAGTAGACAATTAGTAACAATAATTTATTGTTATTAGTAACAATTAGTAACAATAATTTATTGTTATTAGTAGACACAATAACTTTTGCGCAAACCAATCAATATACGTTTACTGGGATTCTTTTTTACCAAAAATATGTAGCTGAATACATATTGGCCTAAATTGATGAAAAAAATTTATTTTTTTAATTTTTTTTACTTGATATGTTTTATAGCAGAAAGTAAAAAATACTGTTTTTTTTTTTTCAAATTGTCGCTCTTTTTTTCTAGTGCAAAAAATAAAAACCGCAGAGATGATAAAATACCACCAAAAGAAAGCTCTATTTTTGGGACTGAAGTGGTTAAAGTGAACTATTTGGAGCAACTAAAATTATATGTATCCAGGGCCGGCGCTCCCGCTACGCAAACTAGGCAGACGCCTAGGGCGCACTGCCGCCTAGGGGCGCACTGTTGCCTAGGGTAGGATGACCGGTGACAGTCCCCTGACTGAGGACACTGTCCCCGGCCTGAATCTGTCCCTGTCTTTGCAGGGCCAATCCTGAGCGGGTGCACCGTGAGCTGGGGCAGGGGGGGGTCGCGCCCAGGGCCGGTCCTGCCAAAGATTCAGCTGAGCCTATTGGGCTGCCTCTGGAAGGGAAGGGGGGCGAAGGCGAGCACCGCCTGATTAAACAGAGCAGGGTTCTTCTGCTTACTCCGAGCGGCCGCTGTAATGTGAAGTCCCGCCTCCTGGACCACCGCCAACTTATGATAGACAGCACACTGGTGACGTCTATCATTGAAGCCAGTCCAGGAGGCGGGACTTTACATGACAACGGCCGCTCCGGGTAAGCAGAAGAACTCTGCTCTGTGTAATCAGATGGCGGTCCAATCCGTATGCACTGGTTACTGGTGCATTAATGGGGGCACTGGTTACTGGTCACTCTGCATTGATAGGGGCACTGGTCACTCTGCATTAATGGGGGCACTGGTCACTCTGCATTAATGGGGGCACTGGTCACTGGTCACTCTGCATTAATGAGGGCACTGGTCACTGGTCACTCTGCATTAATGGGGGCACTGGTCACTGCATTAATGGGGGCACTGGTCACTGGTCACTCTGCATTAATGGGGGTACTGGTCACTCTGCATCCATGGGGCACTGGTCACTGGTCACTCTGCATTGATGGGGCACTGGTCACTGAGCACTCTGCATTAATGGGGGCACTGATCACTGGTCACTCTGCATTAATGGGGGCACTGGTCACTCTGCATTAATGGGGGCACTGGTCACTCTGCATTAATGGGGGCACTGGTCACTCTGCATTAATGGGGGCACTGGTCACTGGTTACTCTGCATTAATGGGGGCACTGGTCACTGGTTACTATGCATTAATAGGGGTACTGGTCACTGGTCACTCTGCATTAATGGGGGCACTGGTCACTCTGCATTGATGGGGGCACTGGTCACTCTGCATTCATGGGGCACTGGTCACTGGTCACTCTGCATTCATGGGGCACTGGTCCCTCTGCATTGATGGGGGCACTGGTCACTCTGCATTCATGGGGCACTGGTCACTCTGCATTCATGGGGCACTGGTCACTGGTCACTCTGCATTCATGGGGCACTGGTCACTGATCACTCTGCATTAATGGGGGCACTGGTCACTCTGCATTAATGGGGGCACTGGTCACTCTGCATTAATGGGGGCACTGGTCACTCTGCATTAATGGGGCACTGGTCACTGGTTACTCTGCATTAATGGGGGCACTGGTCACTGGTTACTCTGCATTAATGGGGGTACTGGTCACTGGTCACTCTGCATTAATGGGGGCACTGGTCACTCTGCATTGATGGGGGCACTGGTCACTGGTCACTCTGCATTCATGGAGCACTGGTCCCTCTGCATTGATGGGGCACTGGTCACTGATCACTCTGCATTAATGGGTGCACTGGTCACTCTGCATTAATGGGGGCACTGGTCACATTGCATTGATGGGGCACTGGTCACTCTGCATTGATGGGGCACTGGTCACTGGTCACTCTGCATTGATGGGGCACTGGTCATTCTGCATTGATGGGGGCACTGGTCACTCTGCATTGATGGGTGCACTGGTCACTGGTCACTCTGCATTTATGGGGCACTGGTCACTGGTCACTCTGCATTGATGGGGCACTGGTCACTCTGCATTGATGGGGCACTGGTCACTGATCACTCTGCATTAATGGGGGCACTGGTCACTGGTCACTCTGCATTAATGGGGACACTGGTCACTCTGCATTGATGGGGCACTGGTCACTCTGCATTGATGGGGCACTGGTCACTCTGCATTGATGGGGCACTGGTCACTCTGCATTGATGGGGGCACTGGTCCCTCTGAATTGATGGGGGCACTGGTCCCTCTGAATTGATGGGGGCACTGGTCACTCTGCATTAATTGGGCACTGGTCACTCTGCATTGATGGGGGCACTGGTCACTGGTCACTCTGCATTTATGGGGCACTGGTCACTCTGCATTGATGGGGGCACTGGTCACTCTGCATCGATGGGGCACTGGTCACTCTGCATCGATGGGGCACTGGTCACTCTGCATTGATGGGGCACTGGGCACTCTGCATTGTTTGGGGGCACTGGTCACTCTGTATTGATGGGGCACTGGTCATTGGTCACTCTGCATTGATGGGGGCACTGGTCGCACTGCATTAAAGGGGGGGCACTGGTCACTGGTCACTCTGCATTGATGGGGGCACTGGTCACTCTGCATTGATGAGGCACTGGTCACTGGTCACTCTGCATTGATGGTGCACTGGTCTCTGTGCATTGATGGGGTCACTGTGCATTGATAGGGGCACTGGTCACTCTGCATTGATGGGGGCACTGGTCACCGGTCACTCTGCATTGATGGGACACTGGTCACTCTGCATTGATGGGGCACTGGTCACTGCATTAATGGGGGCACTGGTCACTGGTCACTCTGCATTAATGGGGGTACTGGTCACTCTGCATCCATGGGGCACTGGTCACTGGTCACTCTGCATTGATGGGGCACTGGTCACTGAGCACTCTGCATTAATGGGGGCACTGATCACTGGTCACTCTGCATTAATGGGGGCACTGGTCACTCTGCATTAATGGGGGCACTGGTCACTCTGCATTAATGAGGGCACTGGTCACTGGTTACTCTGCATTAATGGGGGCACTGGTCACTGGTTACTATGCATTAATAGGGGTACTGGTCACTGGTCACTCTGCATTAATGGGGGCACTGGTCACTCTGCATTGATGGGGGCACTGGTCACTCTGCATTCATGGGGCACTGGTCACTGGTCACTCTGCATTCATGGGGCACTGGTCCCTCTGCATTGATGGGGGCACTGGTCACTCTGCATTCATGGGGCACTGGTCACTCTGCATTCATGGGGGAACTGGTCACTGGTCACTCTGCATTCATGGGGCACTGGTCACTGATCACTCTGCATTAATGGGGGCACTGGTCACTCTGCATTAATGGGGGCACTGGTCACTCTGCATTAATGGGGCACTGGTCACTGGTTACTCTGCATTAATGGGGGCACTGGTCACTGGTTACTCTGCATTTATGGGGGTACTGGTCACTGGTCACTCTGCATTAATGGGGGCACTGGTCACTCTGCATTGATGGGGGCACTGGTCACTCTGCATTGATGGGGGCACTGGTCACTGGTCACTCTGCATTCATGGGGCACTGGTCCCTCTGCATTGATGGGGCACTGGTCACTGATCACTCTGCATTAATGGGTGCACTGGTCACTCTGCATTAATGGGGGCACTGGTCACATTGCATTGATGGGGCACTGGTCACTCTGCATTGATGGGGCACTGTTCACTGGTCACTCTGCATTGATGGGGCACTGGTCATTCTGCATTGATGGGGGCACTGGTCACTCTGCATTGATGGGTGCACTGGTCACTGGTCACTCTGCATTTATGGGGCACTGGTCACTGGTCACTCTGCATTGATGGGGCACTGGTCACTGGTCACTCTGCATTGATGGGGCACTGGTCATTCTGCATTGATGGGGGCACTGGTCAGGCTGCATTGATGGGTGCACTGGTCACTGGTCACTCTGCATTTATGGGGCACTGGTCACTGGTCACTCTGCATTGATGGGGCACTGGTCACTCTGCATTGATGGGGCACTGGTCACTGATCACTCTGCATTAATGGGGGCACTGGTCACTGGTCACTCTGCATTAATGGGGACACTGGTCACTCTGCATTGATGGGGCACTGGTCACTCTGCATTGATGGGGCACTGGTCACTCTGCATTGATGGGGCACTGGTCACTCTGCATTGATGGGGGCACTGGTCCCTCTGAATTGATGGGGGCACTGGTCACTCTGCATTAATTTGTCACTGGTCACTCTGCATTAATGGGGCACTGGTCACTGGTCACTCTGCATTTATGGGGCACTGGTCACTCTGCATTGATGGGGGCACTGGTCACTCTGCATCGATGGGGCACTGGTCACTCTGCATTGATGGGGCACTGGTCACTCTGCATTGATGGGGCACTGGGCACTCTGCATTGTTTGGGGGCACTGGTCACTCTGTATTGATGGGGCACTGGTCATTGGCCACTCTGCATTGATGGGGGCACTGGTCGCTCTGCATTAAAGGGGGGGCACTGGTCACTGGTCACTCTGCATTGATGGGGGCACTGGTCACTCTGCATTGATGAGGCACTGGTCACTGGTCACTCTGCATTGATGGTGCACTGGTCTCTGTGCATTGATGGGGTCACTGTGCATTGATAGGGGCACTGGTCACTCTGCATTGATGGGGGCACTGGTCACCGGTCACTCTGCATTGATGGGACACTGGTCACTCTGCATTGATGGGGCACTGGTCACTCTGCATTGATGGGTGCACTGGTCACTCTGCATTGATGGGTGCACTGGTCACTCTGCATTGATGGGTGCACTGGTCACTCTGCATTGATGGGGGCACTGGTCACTCTGTATTGGATGGGGGCACTGGTCGCTCTGCATTGGGTGGGGGCATTGGTCGCTCTGCATTGTATGGGGCACTGGTCGCTCTGCATTGGATGGGGGCACTGGTCGCTATGCATTGGATGGGGCACTGGTCACTCTGCATGGGATGGGGGCACTGGTCACTCTGCATGGGATGGGGGCACTGGTCACTCTGCATGGGATGGGGGCACTGGTCACTCTGCATGGGATGGGGGCACTGGTCACTCTGCATTGGATGGGGGCACTGGTCACTGTGCATAGAATGGGGCACTGGTCAGGCTGCATTGGATGGACACTGGTCAAGCTGCATTGGATGGACACTGGTCAAGCTGCATTGGATGGACACTGGTCAAGCTGCATTGGATGGACACTGGTCAGGTTACATTGGATGGACACTGGTCAGGTTGTATTGCAGGGCACTGGTCAGGCTGTCAGGCTGCATTGTTGGGCACAGCAATATTGGGGATCAGATAACACAAGACTGCTGCTTTTGCATATATTATCTTTGCTGATATATAATATTGGGAAATGACCTGGGCTGGGGATCACACAGGACTGCTGCTTATATTACAATTTTACTGCTAATATATAATATTGGGGATCACACAAGCCTGCTGCTATTGTTTATATATTATATTTACTGCTGATATATAATGTTGGGGATCACACAAGCCTGCTGCTTTTGTATATATATTATATTTACTGCTATAATGTAATGTATACAAAAGCAACAGTCTTGTGTGATCCGATCCCCAATATTATATATCAGCAGTAAATTGTAATATAAGCAGCAATCTTGTGTGATCCCCAGCCCAGGCAATTTCCCAAAATTATATATCATCTGTATATATAATATATATACAATAGCAGCAGTCTTGTGTGACAGTAAGATAATTATTTTCTATTTTTTTTTCTTGGGGGAGGGGCGCAAGTAAATGGTCTTGCCTAGGGCGCAAAATATTCTAGCACCACCCCTGTATGTATCTTAAAAGCAGTGTATATATAGGTATACTGTACCGTATATTTTGGTAGAGCTACATCAATTTGTAAACCTGTAACAGAAACAAAAAAAAGGTTAAAGTGGTTGTAAGGACACAAGGTTTTTACCTTCATGCATTCTGTGTGTAGTCCCAGCCCCCCTTATACTTACCCAAGCCCCCTCTCAATCCAGCGATGTCCATGAGAGCCTTGCCTCTCCGGGGACTCGCACTCCTGATTGGCTTTGGCTACTGTCAATTACAGCTAGAGTACCAATCAGGAGATGGAGAGGGCAGGGCCAAACTGTGGCTCAGTGTGTAAATAGGCACACAGAGCAGCGGCTAGGCTCGGGTGCCCCCATAGCAAGCTTTTTGCTGTGGGGGCACCCGACAGGAGGGAGGAGCTAGGAGCACCGGCCTGGGACCTGAGAAGAGGAGGATCCGGGCCACTCTGCAAAACATTACACAGAGCACGTAAGTATAACATGTTTGTTATTTTAATGAAAAAAAAAAAATAAAGCTTTACAATCACTTTACAATGGTAACTTGTTTCACATGTACCACAAGGATAAAGATCTTTGTTTCAGCCATGTGACTGTAATTTCTCAATCTAATCGCCCTCTGTTTTAATAAATGTCACATTTTGAAAAATAAGTATCCTTATCTAAGGAAAAAAAAAAATGTCCTTCTTTATATGTCTGTGTTTATCGCTGCAATAAAAGATTTTATCTGGAGCTCAGTAAAAAAGCTCACTTAACTTTATAGTTTATGATACATCCATGAGTCAGCAAGGGAATGAAACCTCAGGAGTAAAAAACAATCCTGCAGGTCCTCCAACAGATCAGTGGGTGATTCAGCCAGTAATCTGCAAAGGAAACATAGTAGTAGGGTGCAGGGATTAAAAACTTGTGACACATTGCTTGTACACAATAGTATCACTAAGACCGGGTTCACACATGCAGTGCGGGGCAGTTTTCAGATCTGTTTTCAGTGCGAATTTCCAAAAGAGCTGTTCAGTGGTTCAGCTGCGATTTAGATATGGTTAGGGGTTTTAGGAGGGGGTGGCCGGCATCCTTAACAATAGCTGGTTGTTAAGGAGCAGGCCTTCAACCGATGACTCATCAACAAAAGAATCGCCAGCAATATAACTTGAGAAAAACACAGCGTGTGGGTCCCCTCCAATCCATACCAGGCACTTTGGGTCCCCATGTTGATGGGGACAAGGGCCTCTTCCCCGCAACCCTGGCCAGTGGTTGTGGGGGTCTGCGAGCGGGGGGCTTATCAGAATCTAGAACCCCTCCTAAACAAGGGGGTCCCTAGATCTTGCCCCCCATGTGAATGAGTAGGGGGTACATTTTACCCCTACTCATTCACCCAAAAAATTTAAAGAATAAATAAAAACACAGGCACTGTTTGACAAGTCCTTTATTACAAAAAAATGAAAAATCAGCGTCGATCCTCCTCTTCTCAGTTCCCTCCTGGCTCCTCCTCTTTATCCAGTGCCCCCATAGGAAGCTACTTCCTATGGGGGCACTCTTGCAGGCTGCATCCATAGACACTGTGAGCAGGGACAGAGCCGGGAGAGCCGCTGCTCTTATGCACAGTGCTGGATCGCAAAGAGTTTGGGTAAATATAAGGGGGGGTGCTGGGGGGATACCAGGCACAGAAGGTTATTTACTTAATGCATACAATGCATTAGGGTAAAACACCTTAAAGGAAGCAAAAGTGTACAGGAACTTAGCTGTCCATGTTCCTGTACCTCTGCTATGCTGTATGGATTTTATTCATTCCAATAAATGGGAGTTGTATCGGAGTGCGACCATCCAGACATTTTTAATTTCCTATGTTTTCTTATGCTGTGCATACAGAGCAAGCACCCTCTCTCTGTGCTCAACATGGATTAGTTGAGGAGTACTCACCTCGAGCAGTGTTTCTTCATTGTTTAAAACACCTTAAAGCAGAGCTATAGCCCCCCCACCAAAAAATTTAAAGTCAGCAGCTACATATACTATACAGTAACTGCTGACTTTTACTAATAGGGCACTTATCTGTCCAGGGATCCTGCTGTGTCTTCACCCAAGCCGATTATTGAATTGGCTCTCATCGGGTACTGGCGTCCCCATCTTGGTTAAGGGAAATGGGCAGTGAAGCCTTGCACCTTCACAGCCAGTTTTCTACTGCACATGAGCAAATCGCGCTGTGCTTTCTCAATGGGCCACCAGCGGTGATGGCCAAACTTTCCATGGTGAACACAGCAGAAAGAGGGAGTGGGTAAACAGGATGCCCGCTTCCCCCTCCCCCCCACAAGGTGCCAAATGTGGCACTGGAGGAGGAGAGGAGGCAGACAAGCGGAGCTTCCCCTTTTTGGTTGGGCTCTGCTTTAAGGCTTTACAGCCACTTTAACTAAGTATTCAACTGAGGTGTTTTTTATTTGTTCCTTTTTTTTTTATTAGTCTCTGGTACTTGTAGTCTGCCTGCAGTATCACTAAGTGTCCTTATCAACCATTGACTCATCAACTGTCAACAGCTGACATGTAAACAAAAGAATTGCTAGCAATAAAACTTGAGAAAAACACAGCGTGGACCTCCAATCTATACTAGGCCCTTCAGGTCCCCATGTTGATGGGGACAAGGGCCTCTTTCCCACAACCCTGGCCGGTGGTTGTGGGGGTCTGTGGGCGGGGAGGCTTATCGGAATCTGGAAGCCCCCTTTTAACAAGAGGGCTCCCAGATCCTGGCCCCCTAAGTGAATGAGTAGGGGTACATTTTACACCTACTCAATCATCAAAAAAGTGTAAAAAGTAAATAAAAGCACTGATAGTTTTTTGACAAGTCCTTTTAAAAAACAAAAAAGCTGTGTAGATCCTTCTCTTCTCAATCGGCTTTATCCTCCTGTTCGGCAGGCTTGACAAAGGGGATGGAGCCTTCGAAACATGTTGCGGCCCACTCCCTCTAACATTTTAAGTTGTACTGTGTGGACATGCATAGCGAGCGGCCACAGACGCCACCAATATCACCATCATCTTGTGGGGTCTTGTGCTTAGTCCTGGGCATACTAATTACATTGATTCTTTTGTTCCATCTTGCCATGTCGACACATCATCTCTGTGCACGGTTCACCTAATACAGTCTACCTCCTTGTAAGTAGTGTTGAGCGAACACGGACTGTATTATTCGTGTTCGTACCGAATAATTGGATTTTTTGTACCCGAACACGGACACGGACACTTTACTGTATGTTCGGGTAAAAATCCGTGTTCGGTCGTTTTATTTCCGGGTTTTGCATGCTTTGGCGCTCTTTTCATGGCGGGCTTTCAACAGCCAATCAACAATCGTTTAACTGGTGTGCCTTAAGCCATCCCAGCCATGCCTGCAAATGTCTCAGTAGCTGTGATTGGCCGTCTGAAGCATGTGACCAAGTCTTTATAAGTTCGAGGCAGCCGCAGCGGCGTCATTATGCTGCTTAGATTCAGGGACAGAGCACACATCAACGTGCTGGCTGCTGATTAGGGAAAGATAGGCAGGAAAAAACCATTTGTGTCCGGATAGAATTGAGGGACAGGTCGGAGTGTTTAGGCAGGGCGAGTTGTAGGCATTTTAGGGATAGAGTCTGCTGAATTATAGGGTCAGTGTCTTCTACAAACTACAATCGATATTGCTGTGTGGGGGGTGGGGTGAATCTGCACTCAATCCTGATCTACGATCTCTTCTCAATCCTGTTAGGGACAGAGTCTGCTGAATTTTAGGGAAACTGTGTTCTACAAACTACAATCGATATTGCTGTGTGGTGTGGGATTGGAGATAGGCAGGTGTCAGTGATCCACATCCATTTTTCTGTGTGTGAGCTGCAGTGAACACAATCTTTTTGGGCTGCAGTGAACACAATCTTTTTGGGCTGCAGTGAACACAATCTTTTTGGGCTGCAGTGAACACAATCTTTTTGGATTGCAGTGAACACAATCTTTTTGGGGTGCAGTGAACAAAATCTTTTTGGGGTGCAGTGAACACAATCCTTTTTGGTGTGCAGTGAACACAATCTTTGTGGGGTGCAGTGAACAAAATCCTTTGTGGGGTGCAGTGAACACAATCTTTTTGGGGTGCAGTGAACAAAATCCTTTTTGGGGTGCAGTGAACAACATCCTTTTTGGGGTGCAGTGAACACAATCTTTTTGGGGTGCAGTGAACAAAATCCTTTGTGGGGTGCAGTGAACACAATCTTTTTGGGGTGCAGTGAACACAATCTTTTTGGGGTGGAGTGAACAACATCCTTTTTGGGGTGCAGTGAACAAAATCCTTTTTGGGGTGCAGTGAACAAAATCATTTTTGGGGTGCAGTGAACACAATCTTTTTGGGGTGCAGTGAACACAATCTTTGTGGGGTGCAGTGAACACAATCTTTTTGGGGTGGAGTGAACAACATCCTTTTTGGGGTGCAGTGAACAACATCCTTTTTGGGGTGCAGTGAACACAATCTTTTTGGGGTGCAGTGAACACAATCTTTGTGGGGTACAGTGAACAGAATCTTTGTGGGGTGCAGTGAACACAATCTTTGGGGGGTACAGTGAACACAATCTTTGTGAGGTGCAGTGAACACAATCTTTGTGGGGTGCAGTGAACACAATCATTGTGGGGTGCAGTGAACTCAATCTTTGTGGGGTACAGTGAACACAATCTCATACTTCTGAAGGTTTGAGGGTGCTGCCTGTTCCATACTCCCCCTACTCCTCATCTAGCCTTTTAGGGGTACAAACAATAGTAATTGGGGCCTAGTGTGGTTGTGTACGTGTGATATACATACACTTTTTTGGGATCATATTTTCTATTCCGCTATTTAATCAAAAACCTTTGGGGATCAGTTAAATTGGGGGATAGTCTGTGTTGGTACGTGTGAGAGAGATCCACCTTTCCAAGTTGTTGGGGTTCATCTCATACTTCTGAAGGTTTGAGGGTGCTGCCTGTTCCATACTCCCCCTACTCCTAGCCTTTTAGGGGTACAAACAATAGTAATTGGGGCCTAGTGTGGTTGTGTACGTGTGATATACATACACTTTTTTGGGATCATATTTTCTATTCCGCTATTTAATCAAAAACCTTTGGGGATCAGTTAAATTGGGGGATAGTCTGTGTTGGTACGTGTGAGAGAGATCCACCTTTCCAAGTTGTTGGGGTTCATCTCATACTTCTGAAGGTTTGAGGGTGCTGCCTGTTCCATACTCCCCCTACTCCTAGCCTTTTAGGGGTACAAACAATAGTAATTGGGGCCTAGTGTGGTTGTGTACGTGTGATATACATACACTTTTTTGGGATCATATTTTCTATTCCGCTATTTAATCAAAAACCTTTGGGGATCAGTTAAATTGGGGGATAGTCTGTGTTGGTACGTGTGAGAGAGATCCACCTTTCCAAGTTGTTGGGGTTCATCTCATACTTCTGAAGGTTTGAGGGTGCTGCCTGTTCCATACTCCCCCTACTCCTAGCCTTTTAGGGGTACAAACAATAGTAATTGGGGCCTAGTGTGGTTGTGTACGTGTGATATACATACACTTTTTTGGGATCATATTTTCTTTTCCGCTATTTAATCAAAAACCTTTGGGGATCAGTTAAATTGGGGGATAGTCTGTGTTGGTACGTGTGAGAGAGATCCACCTTTCCAAGTTGTTGGGGTTCATCTCATACTTCTGAAGGTTTGAGGGTGCTGCCTGTTCCATACTCCCCCTACTCCTAGCCTTTTAGGGGTACAAACAATAGTAATTGGGGCCTAGTGTGGTTGTGTACGTGTGATATACATACACTTTTTTTGGATCATATTTTCTATTCCGCTATTTAATCAAAAACCTTTGGGGATCAGTTAAATTGGGGGATAGTCTGTGTTGGTACGTGTGAGAGAGATCCACCTTTCCAAGTTGTTGGGGTTCATCTCATACTTCTGAAGGTTTGAGGGTGCTGCCTGTTCCATACTCCCCCTACTCCTAGCCTTTTAGGGGTACAAACAATAGTAATTGGGGCCTAGTGTGGTTGTGTACGTGTGATATACATACACTTTTTTGGGATCATATTTTCTATTCCGCTATTTAATCAAAAACCTTTGGGGATCAGTTAAATTGGGGGATAGTCTGTGTTGGTACGTGTGAGAGAGATCCACCTTTCCAAGTTGTTGGGGTTCATCTCATACTTCTGAAGGTTTGAGGGTGCTGCCTGTTCCATACTCCCCCTACTCCTAGCCTTTTAGGGGTACAAACAATAGTAATTGGGGCCTAGTGTGGTTGTGTACGTGTGATATACATACACTTTTTTTGGATCATATTTTCTATTCCGCTATTTAATCAAAAACCTTTGGGGATCAGTTAAATTGGGGGATAGTCTGTGTTGGTACGTGTGAGAGAGATCCACCTTTCCAAGTTGTTGGGGTTCATCTCATACTTCTGAAGGTTTGAGGGTGCTGCCTGTTCCATACTCCCCCTACTCCTCATCTAGCCTTTTAGGGGTACAAACAATAGTAATTGGGGCCCAGTGTGGTTGTGTACGTGTGATATACATACACTTTTTTGGGATCATATTTTCTATTCCGCTATTTAATCAAAAACCTTTGGGGATCAGTTAAATTGGGGGATAGTCTGTGTCGGTACGTGTGAGAGAGATCCACCTTTCCAAGTTGTTGGGGTTCATCTCATACTTCTGAAGGTTTGAGGGTGCTGCCTGTTCCATACCCCCCCTACTCCTCATCTAGCCTTTTAGGGGTACAAACAATAGTAATTGGGGCCTAGTGTGGTTGTGTACGTGCGAGATACATACACTTTTTTTGATCATATTTCCTATTCCGCTATTCAATAAAAACCTTTGAGGATCAATTGAATTGCGGGATAGTCTGTGTCGGTACGTGTGAGAGAGATCCACCTTTCCAAGTTGTTGGGGTTCATCTCATACTTCTGAAGGTTTGAGGGTGCTGCCTGTTCCATACTCCCCCTACTCCTCATCTAGCCTTTTAGGGGTACAAACAATAGTAATTGGGGCCTAGTGTGGTTGTGTACGTGTGATATACATACACTTTTTTTGGATCATATTTTCTATTCCGCTATTTAATCAAAAACCTTTGGGGATCAGTTAAATTGGGGGATAGTCTGTGTTGGTACGTGTGAGAGAGATCCACCTTTCCAAGTTGTTGGGGTTCATCTCATACTTCTGAAGGTTTGAGGGTGCTGCCTGTTCCATACTCCCCCTACTCCTCATCTAGCCTTTTAGGGGTACAAACAATAGTAATTGGGGCCCAGTGTGGTTGTGTACGTGTGATATACATACACTTTTTTGGGATCATATTTTCTATTCCGCTATTTAATCAAAAACCTTTGGGGATCAGTTAAATTGGGGGATAGTCTGTGTCGGTACGTGTGAGAGAGATCCACCTTTCCAAGTTGTTGGGGTTCATCTCATACTTCTGAAGGTTTGAGGGTGCTGCCTGTTCCATACCCCCCCTACTCCTCATCTAGCCTTTTAGGGGTACAAACAATAGTAATTGGGGCCTAGTGTGGTTGTGTACGTGCGAGATACATACACTTTTTTTGATCATATTTCCTATTCCGCTATTCAATAAAAACCTTTGAGGATCAATTGAATTGCGGGATAGTCTGTGTCGGTACGTGTGAGAGAGATCCACCTTTCCAAGTTGTTGGGGTTCATCTCATACTTCTGAAGGTTTGAGGGTGCTGCCTGTTCCATACTCCCCCTACTCCTCATCTAGCCTTTTAGGGGTACAAACAATAGTAATTGGGGCCTAGTGTGGTTGTGTACGTGTGATATACATACACTTTTTTTGGATCATATTTTCTATTCCGCTATTTAATCAAAAACCTTTGGGGATCAGTTAAATTGGGGGATAGTCTGTGTTGGTACGTGTGAGAGAGATCCACCTTTCCAAGTTGTTGGGGTTCATCTCATACTTCTGAAGGTTTGAGGGTGCTGCCTGTTCCATACTCCCCCTACTCCTCATCTAGCCTTTTAGGGGTACAAACAATAGTAATTGGGGCCCAGTGTGGTTGTGTACGTGTGATATACATACACTTTTTTGGGATCATATTTTCTATTCCGCTATTTAATCAAAAACCTTTGGGGATCAGTTAAATTGGGGGATAGTCTGTGTCGGTACGTGTGAGAGAGATCCACCTTTCCAAGTTGTTGGGGTTCATCTCATACTTCTGAAGGTTTGAGGGTGCTGCCTGTTCCATACCCCCCCTACTCCTCATCTAGCCTTTTAGGGGTACAAACAATAGTAATTGGGGCCTAGTGTGGTTGTGTACGTGTGATATACATACACTTTTTTTGGATCATATTTTCTATTCCGCTATTTAATCAAAAACCTTTGGGGATCAGTTAAATTGGGGGATAGTCTGTGTCGGTACGTGTGAGAGAGATCCACCTTTCCAAGTTGTTGGGGTTCATCTCATACTTCTGAAGGTTTGAGGGTGCTGCCTGTTCCATACCCCCCCTACTCCTCATCTAGCCTTTTAGGGGTACAAACAATAGTAATTGGGGCCTAGTGTGGTTGTGTACGTGCGAGATACATACACTTTTTTTGATCATATTTCCTATTCCGCTATTCAATAAAAACCTTTGAGGATCAATTGAATTGCGGGATAGTCTGTGTCGGTACGTGTGAGAGAGATCCACCTTTCCAAGTTGTTGGGGTTCATCTCATACTTCTGAAGGTTTGAGGGTGCTGCCTGTTCCATACTCCCCCTACTCCTCATCTAGCCTTTTAGGGGTACAAACAATAGTAATTGGGGCCCAGTGTGGTTGTGTACGTGTGATATACATACACTTTTTTTGGATCATATTTTCTATTCCGCTATTTAATTTAACTGGGCCTCCATGCGAGACCTGTGTGCCTTGTTGCGCTGTTTTGAGTACTCCACCAACATGGCCAGTGGCAATGACGCGGTTCTCAGCTTAACTATCCCACTTCTATGCCTCCTTGAAAAAACAATTCGGGCGATGATGGAAGAGGATGTGGCACAGGATGAGGAGGAGGAGGAGGATGAAGAGGTAACATTTCCAAGGCTTTCAGGGCAGTCATTCGCAAGGGGCTCCGAGGGTGGGTTCCTGCACACGCAAACGCCAGGGACGCAATTGTCCAGCAGGGGCACAGTTCTGGAGGATGAGGAGGATGAGGAGGAGGAGGAGCTGGAGGAGGAGATGGAACCATGTTCACAGCAGGGTGGCACCCAGGCCAGCTCATGGCCATCACTGGTGCGTGGCTGGGGGGATACAGAGGACACGGACGATACACCTCCCACAGAGGACAGCCTTTCGTTGCCTCTGGGCAGCCTGGCACACATGAGCGATTACATGCTGCAGTGTCTCCACAACGACCGCCGAGTTGCCCACATTCTAACTTGTGCTGATTACTGGGTGGCCACGCTGCTGGATCCCCGTTACAAGGACAACGTACCGTCCTTAATTCACTCACTGGAGCGCGATCGCAAGATGCGCGAGTACAAGCGCACGCTGGTAGACGCCATGCTGCTGGCATTCCCATCTGACAGCGGGGCCACAGTGGAAGCACAAGGCAGAGGAGGAGGAGGAGGAGGTCGCCAACGCAACCAGGGCACCGCCAGCACCTCAGAAGGCAGGGTTAGCATGGCCGAAATGTGGAAAAGCTTTGTCAGCACGCCACAACAAACAGCAGCACCAGCAGCTCAGATGGAACGTCTTAGCAGGAGGCAGCATTTTACCAACATGGTGGAGCAGTATGTGTGCACACGCCTACATGTAGTGAATGACGGGTCTGCCCCCTTCAACTTCTGGGTCTCCAAATTGGGCACATGGCTTGAGCTTGCCCTTTACGCCTTGGAGGTGCTGGCGTGCCCTGCAGCCAGTGTATTATCTGAACGGGTATTTAGCACGGCTGGGGGCGTTATAACAGACAAGCGCAGCCGCCTGTCCAGAGACAATGTGGACAAGCTCACGTTCATTAAAATGAACCAGGCATGGATCCCACGGGACTTTTCCGTACCTTATGCAGAATAGCAATGGATACCGACCTTACCCACCCATTGTTCCATTTTTGCTCTTTCTCACTCTTTTGGGGTGTACCCTCATTTAAAATTTTTGAAAAGAAGCAGTGTTGGCTACCTCGTCCTCCTCCTCAGGGCCAGATTAATGTAGGGGCTATTGGAGCTGCAGCTCCAGGCCCCTACCTTTTATATAGGCCCCGGGTTGGCCATATTCACTGTTACCGCTCTTCTGTCACTTGTAAACACAGAAGTCTGGCTTCTATGCTCGCTTCCCCAGGCAGCACCCTCAGAACCTCCCCACACAGCGTGAAGGCCGGACAAGGAGGGACAGTTGGCGATGCATGGATGTGTTTATGGGCTTCAGAGACAGCATCCCATGTTGAATTAGGCATGCATGGCTGCACCCTTCCTCCTCTGGGTGCATGGCAAGGCACGGCCCTTAAGGCCCTTCAAAATCCTCAGCACCAAGCCCATGATGCTGTTAATCCGGCCCTGGTCCTCCTCCACCGCCGCTTCCACCTACACCGCCCATAGGTGTGCGCAGCCTATTGCATTAAGGTGTGCACCCCAAAGTTGAAATACACATGCATGTGTTTGCCAGCAGGGAGAGTAATGTATCGGGGCCATGTACCTGTAGGCAAGGAGAAATAGAGCAGAGCAGGTCCCAGGGAGATCTTTCCCATCTCCTCACTGGCAATGCTATGTGCCCTAGGTGATTAGGGTGTGCCCAGGCACACCCAGCACACCCTGTGCGCACGCCTATGTCACCGCCACATCCACCACCACCTCAACCTCCCTCCTACTCCATATGGGCCTCGTCCTTCAGAGATGAAGAAGAACATTGTTTTATTTTTCTGTTTTTTTTTTGTTGTTTTAAGTTATTTCCCTATCCACATTTGTTTGCAGAGCACTTGCCATGCTCTTAATTACGTTTTGCTGCCATTTGCAGCACTCTAGCCCTTTCCTTTGGTGTTTTAGAGCCATTTTAGTGCCTTAAAGTTCGGGTCCCCATTGACTTCAATGGGGTTCGGTGTCCGGGAAAAGTTCGGTAAAAGTCCGGGACACGGACCCGGACTTTTTTTTAAAGTTCGGCCGAACCCGTCGAACACGGACATCTAGGTGTTCGCTCAACCCTACTTGTAAGTAATACTTTTGTTTACAAATAAAGTGTTACAAGTTTTTAATCCCTCTATCACTGTCTGTGTTCATCCATTACATGAGTCTCATTTAGTCTCTTTCTTGCTATTAGTGAGTACAATGTCTGTGCATTTGTCCATTGCTGTCTATGTCTGTCGTAGAGTCTCAGTGGTCTCATTTGTTTATTTAATCACCAAACTCTTTGGTGAATCGAAACAAATGTATGCTTTATGATAAGCGGTGTATTACCACGTGTCATAAGAAATGCACTAGTTATTGGATGGCATTGAGTGCCAAGAGATTTTGTTCTTACCTGGTAATAGGATTGTGGTAAGAGGCTTGACTTGGATGCCATGAATGGGATACCTTAATGGTGAGTTGGAAGGTGCCATTATTAAGGGTATATTATCCGTCTGCTCTCTGATATAAGAAAAAATAACATTATAAGTATGAAGTTATAA
Source organism: Pelophylax lessonae (assembly GCF_965119305.1). Taxonomy (NCBI): domain Eukaryota; kingdom Metazoa; phylum Chordata; class Amphibia; order Anura; family Ranidae; genus Pelophylax; species Pelophylax lessonae. The sequence goes on from NC_138778.1 coordinate 171,291,882, forward strand.
GAGGGGATGTTCTGATTCATTTTATGGAAAATACTGTAAAAGGCTGCACTCCCTTTCCAATGGCCAACTCAAATTCTATGGTTTAACCAATAAAGTGCTACATGTGCTAAAGTGCTATATATTCAACTCATAAATCAAACCATAAATTAAATTAAAATAAATTGCATCAAAGTCCATTTAGAAAATGTGACATGAAAGTGCAAAATTGCTGTGTAATCAGTAATCAGTATCACAGTAAAGTGCACAAAGTCCATTCACAACTAAAGGTGCATGTAAGTCCATCCAAAAGAGTTGTAATTGATCACCAAGTTATCTGTGCAACTACAGGATATCCTTCAGGCTGGGTTCACTTTGCCGTACAGAGCGACTTACAGCAGGGGTTGGGTGCTTCCCTGTTCACCGTTTAAGGTCCGATTTCAGTCTGAATATATGGCTGAATTCACACCTGAAACAGACCAGAAGACGCACAGGACTCCTGTGCAATTCGCACCAGAGCCACTCCGGAGATATGTGAACAGGCCCCATGGAGACCCGGTCACAATCTCCTGACATGTAAATTGGATGCAGGGAAACCAGCATCCAATTTGCAACAGTGTGAACCCAACCTCAAATATATGCTCCATGCATCCACAAGTGCTCCACTGCAATACACCTTCTGTACCCCCACCAGGGTATGCACTCACCCGCCAGTATGGAGCCCCTATGTATATAAAGAAGGTCCATTGGGCTTTGAAGTATTGCTGTATCTCTAATCTGTTGCTATGGGTCCATGTCCCAAATCATAGCTCAGGGAGAGGAAAAGACTGTAGAGAGTATTGAAGCATAACACTGTTTTATTTTTGAAAAATTAGAAAACATAAAATAGTTCCACTCACAAGGCTGGCGCCCTTGTCCCTTGCATCTGGAATGATCTGCCGATATCTCAAAATGGCCGCGGCTGTTCCGCAATGCGGAAGTGATCTGTTACGTGGCTGTGCTCTGCCCCTACATGTTTCATCACTAGGGCATCATCAGGGGGCATGGTCACCCGCATAATCTCTGCCATATTATACCCAGCTATAGTTTACGGTTGGACCATGCTTAAAGTGGTTGTAAAGGCTGAAAGTTTTTATATTTAATGCATTCTATGCATGAAGGTAAAAAACCTCCAGTGTGTAGCTCTCCCCTAAGCCCAATCTCGATCCTGCTATGTGCACTAGACCCGAGGCTCTCCTGGGTCTCTCCCTAGCCATTGGCTCTCGCTGCTGTCAATCACTGCCAGCGAGGTGGGTGCGGGAGGTGGGGCCGAGTCACACTCTCTGTGTCTTATGGATGCAGAGAGCTGGCTCGGGAGCAAGCACATACGAGTGCCCCTACAGCAAGTGTTTTACTATGGGGGAACTCGGTGAGGGTGAATGGCCAAGAGCACCGACGGGGGGCCTGAAAAGAAGAGGATCGGGGCAGCTCTGTGCAAAACCACTGCACAAAGCAGGTAGCTACAATATTTGTTATTCTTTTTAAATAACATTTTTTTATATATAATCACTTTAAACAGCATGAGAGATTATTAAAAATCCCGGATTGCATGCTAGTTTACTCATCTGCAGATGTTCCTCACATTTAGACAACTCTGTTATTCACATGGCCTAAAAGAAAGGTAAAATTAAGAACGGCCTTCCTATATCATATTGTCTCCATTTTGTGGTCAATTAGGTAATTACATCAAATAAAAATGTCAACTAGAAATAAAGATAAATTATTAAAGAATAGGTAATTACATATGTATGAAAAAGAAAAAGGAAATAGAAAAAGAAACGTTTTGTATGTATTTAGTAAAAGGTATGTTTTTATAAATAAAATATATTACTAAAGTTTTAGTAGCTCTACACACTGGGGAGATTGAGAAGGAGAGAGCAGAAAGTGTTACTCCTGTTGCCAAGGTGACCTGTTCCGTGATAGCAGAAATCTGGATTCGGCACATAGGCTTTGTTTTTGTCACCTGTGAGTTAGGCCTTTTGCCAAAGTAGTATGTGTTCCCATGTGGAGGGGGGGGGGGGGGTGATTCACCTTTCTCTTGGTCACTGAGACAAAAACATGATTGGCGGTTTTTATACCAAATTTAGTATTGCCTTCCCTATCATGTCCATGCCTTCCAATGCATTTCATCAAAATTATACCAAAATCTCCTAATTTTTACCAAAATTTCATAAAAATACAAAGTTTTGCTTATACCTAGTAGAACAAAGCCCCTTTGTCCCTCTTTCCTCCTCTTTTTTCCCTTATTTTTCCCTTATTTTGGTCTGATCTATATAGCTGTAAATAAAATGCACATTTTATCTTTTAAAAAGTGTTTCCCAGTGCTAAACCTTTCATCCAGTTTCTAAATTGATGTATTTGTACATTTCAAAAGCCAGAATAAATAATAGAAGTGGTAAAAAAAAGCACTTGTGGGTTTAAAGTGGAAGTAAACTTCTATCTTTTGCTTTTACCTATTGGTAAGCTGACAATAAGACTTACCTACAGTAAAGGTAGTGTACACTTCTCTTAAACATGCACTGATCTGATCTGTGAAGGTGCAGGAATTGGGGCTGATCTGAGGTGTGAAGGTGCAGTGATAGGAGTTGATCTGAGGTGTGAAGGTGCAGTGATTGGGGCTGATCTGAGGTGTGAATGTGCAGTGATTGGGGCTGATCTGAGGTGTGAAGGTGCAGTGATAGGAGTTGATCTGAGGTGTGAAGGTGCAGTGATTGGGGCTGATCTGAGGTGTGAATGTGCAGTGATTGGGGCTGATCTGAGGTGTGAATGTGCAGTGATTGGGGCTGATCTGAGGTGTGAAGGTGCAGTGAGTAACGTTCATGCGTTTTTGTTTGTGGATGGATTTACAGCTGCAGAATTATTACACTCAGTAGCCTTGTAGAGAATCTGTTGAACAACATATCCAACTCTCAGGACTTCATCACCGTGTACAGCCTGTTATATACTATATATATATCAATAGATGTTTAATGGAGGGATAGAGTATATGAGGATATAGATGAGAGACAGGCTATTGTATGGTGAGCACTAGAAGTAGTATTAGGAGAGTTGCAGGTGATGGTAAAGCAGATAGGTTCTGATGTCAAGTATAGTGCAGATGGTAAGAGGACACAGATGGAGTATACTTAGACAGAGTAACCTAGTGCAAGGATAGTTCAAGGTAGTCCCAAGAGCTAACAGTCTTATGCAGATGATAGTGAATAGATAGATAGATAGTCTTGGTAATTGCAGTAGATGACAGTAGGAGATTGGTTAGCAAGAATCCCCTGCGGGGTACTTATCACTTAGATAGGTTTAGGAATAACAGTGTCCATTGGAGAGGGGTGATCCCGTAGTGAGATACGGATCACCAGCGAGGTTTCCGGCTTCAGTTCAGCAAGGAAGGTATGTCAGCAGCTCCGACTTCTCAGGCGTAGGTGCGATGAACATGTGGGTTTGAACGAGCGATGAGTGAGAGCAAACCGGCGATTGAAATAGCCGCTCATAGCGGCGCTTGGCAGTGATGTCATCCGGTCTTAAAGGTATATGCGTCCTTTGTTATACAAGATGGGACGCAATTAAGAGAGGAGAAATATGGAAGCAAGGGTTCCAGAGGTACCGGAACATTACAGTACCCCCCCTTAAGGCCGGCTCCGGAAGGCCTCTAGAACTGGTTTTTCTGGATATTTCGAGTGGAAATTGCGAATCAGTCTAGGGGCATGTATATCGGAGGTATCCAGCCAGGTGTCATCTTGGGGCCCATAATTCTTCCATCGTACAAGATACTGGAGTCTTCTTCTATTGAAACGGGAATCCAAAATTTCCTTTATCTCAAATTCTTCTCCACCCTCCACTTGTACAGGAGGTGGAGGTGAGATAGTAGGCCTTATTCCTTGGTTAGGAACATGGGGCTTCAGTAGAGACACATGGAAGACAGCATGTATCTTGAGGTCTACTGGCAATGTGAGTTGTACTGCAGCTTTACCAATAAGCTTCTCTATTGGGAAAGGTCCCAGAAACAGAGGTCCAAGTTTTTTACTAGGGATCTTTAGTCTCAGATTTTTTGTAGAAAGCCAAACAAGATCCCCAATGGCATATTGGGGAGAGGGTTTCCTACGGAGGTCGTAGTACTTTTTTTGTTGGCTATGAGCACGAGATATGGTATTGTTGAGTAATCCCAGAGAATCCTTTATCTGGGCAAGATAATCAGATGCCACTGGATTACTTGATGGTAAGATATGTGGAGGAAGGAGTGTGGGATGAAACCCATAATTCAGGTAAAACGGACTTTGCTTAGTAGTGCTATGAGTAGCGTTGTTATAGGCGAATTCCGCCAGTGGGAGGAGATCTGCCCAATCGTCCTGTAGATACGAAGTATAGCAACGCAGGTACTGTTCAATGCACTGGTTAACTCTCTCTGTCTGTCCGTTGGTCTGAGGGTGGTAGGGAGAAGTGAGGTTACGCTCTATTCGCAGTATCTGACATAGAGCTAGCCAAAACTTTGAGATAAATTGTGAACCACGGTCAGACAGCAGTGTTTTTGGAATACCATGTAACTTAAAGACATGTTTCACAAGTAATTCTGCTGTTTGTTTGGATGAAGGTAGTTTTCGGATAGGGGTGAAATGTGCCATCTTGGTCAGATGGTCCACTGATACCAAGATGGTGTTGAATCCTTTGGAAGGTGGTAATTCCACTATGAAGTCTAAGGATACCACTTCCCACGGAACGTGGGGTATCGGTAAACTACAAAGTAATCCTGATGGTTTCATGTTGTCAATTTTAGACCTTGCACAGATATCACAAGATGAAACAAACTTTTTTACGGTTGTCTTCATGTCTGGCCACCAAAACTGCCTAGTAAGTAGATTTAAAGTTTTAGTCATACCCATATGTCCTGCCATAGGTACATCATGCGACAATTCTAAGATCTTGGTTCGCATAGTAGGGGGTATGTATAATTTATCGTTGTAGTAGAGGAAGCCTTCTGCGTCAGTAGTTAGTTGTGGTGGAGGTGAATCCAACCCTATGCTGTGCAAAATCTCCTCCTTTAGTGAGCGAACGACTCCGATAATACGTTCAAGTGGTATTATAGGAACTGAGGGAACCTCAGTGCAATCTTTCTCGGCTAGTCGTGAGAGTGCATCCGCTTTTTTATTTTTGTCTGCGGGCGTGTAAGTTACTAAAAAATTAAATCTCAGAAAGAATAACGACCATCGTACCTGCCGGTGGGAAAGAGTTCTATTAGTCTGAAGGTATTGGAGGTTTTTGTGATCAGTATATATCAGAATTGGCAATTGAGTGCCCTTAAGTAGATGTCTCCAATTCTCTAATGCCAGTTTTATGGCTAATAACTCCTTCTCACCTACTGGGTAGTTCACCTCAGGGCTACTTAATGACTTTGAAAAGAAAGCAACTGGGTGAAGAGGTGAGGTGTTTGTTGGTCGTTGTGAGAGAACTGCTCCTACTGCCATATTAGACGCATCTACCTCCAAGATGTATTGAAGGGATGGGTCTGGATGGCATAGTATGGGGGCAGTGGTAAAGCTTGATTTCAGCAGAGAGAATGCTCCTTTGCTTCTTTTGTCCAATTAAATGGTCTCTTCGTGCTTGTAAGTTGTGTGAGAGGTTTCACAATCGCAGAGAAGTTTTTAATGAATTTCCTATAGTAATTAGAGAATCCTAGGAACCTTTGTAATGCTTTGCGAGTGGTTGGCACAGGCCAATCCAGAATGCAGGATATTTTGCTCATGTCCATTTTGATTCCACTTTTAGATATAATATATCCTAGGAATAGTACCTCCTCTTTATGAAACAAACATTTATTTGATTTAACATATAAGTTATGTGCAAGTAGTCTTGACAACACAAGTCTCACATGTTTTATGTGCTCAGGTAAGGAATGAGAATAGATAAGTATATTGTCCAAATATACTACCACACAAACATCAAGCAAGTCTCGGAATATCTCGTTTATAAACCGTTGGAAGGCTGCGGGGGCATTACATAGCCCAAATGGCATTACAAGGTACTCAAACAGTCCGTATCTGGTTCTGAATGTCGTCTTCCATTCATCCCCTTTACGGATTCGAATTAAATTGTATGCCCCTTTTAGGTCCAATTTTGAAAAGAAAGAAGCCCCACGCACCTGTTCGATAAGTTCAGGAATAAGAGGTAAAGGATAACGATCCTTTATTGTGATGGCATTTAATTGTCTGAAATCAATGATAGGCCTAAGGCTAGAGTCCTTATTGCGGACGAAGAAGAGCCCAGCAGCAGTGGAGGAAGTAGAAGGTCGGATGAATCCTTTTGCCAAGTTCTCATCCAGATACTCCTTAAGGTGAGAGAGTTCATCCTGTGAGAGAGGATATACATGTCCGTAAGGCAACTTGCTATTAGGGAGCAGATCGATACAACAATCATAGTCCCTATGAGGAGGTAGCATTTGAGCGTTTTTCTCAAGGAAAACCTCCGATAAATCTTGATAACACTTAGGAATAATGTCATCCGGCAGTACAGACAGGATCCTATCATGTGTGGGGAGGTTACACGTCGTCTCACAATAGTGAGAAGAGAAGGTTAACGTTTTTGTTTTCCAATCGATGATTGGTTGATGTATGTGTAACCAGGGAAGTCCCAAAATGATTGGAAAATGTGGTGAAGTTAATACATCAAAGGTGGTGGTCTCCACATGAGACTCGTCAGCAGTTACAAGAAGTGCCTGTGTCTGACTGGTGATAAGACCAGAGGGTAAAGGGGTACCGTTAATAAAACTAACGGAGACAGGTTTGGGTTTTGAAACAATAGGTATTTTATTAAGGGAGACAAAACAAATGTCAATGTAGTTTCCACAAGATCCTGTGTCAATCATAGCCTTGGTGGTGATCCTAGTTTGGTCCCACTGCAATGTTAATTGAACAAAAAGATAAGGATTAGAGAAGGAAGTTGTGAGTCCCCCTAGCAAGACATTTGAACACTCACCCTCTTTTCTGCGGACAAGAGGACAGTCGTTTACCAAATGATTCGGGGATGCGCAGTACATGCAAAGATGTTCGGTTTTCCTCCTGGCACGTTCAGAAAGGGTCAGAGGTGGACGTATCATTCCTACTTCCATAGGAGTAGGGTCATCAGGCAACATCCGAGAAGGACTGGAAAATGGTGAGCCCATCTTCTCAGCCTTTCTTTCTCGTAGTCGTCTGTCAATATTGATACTGGTCTGGATCAGTCCCTCTAGAGTGCCAGGTAAATCCGCTCGGGCGAGCTCGTCTTTAACGGCCTCAGATAGGCCGAGTCTAAACTGCGTTCGCAAAGATGTGTCGTTCCACCCTGAATCAGGGGACCATCTTTTAAAATTCGCCACAAAATCTTCAACAGGTCTCCTTCCTTGTTTTAAGGCCCGAAATTGTGTGTCAGCGGTACTCTGCTGGTTGGGGTCTTCATATAAAGTAGCAAGTTGTGCTAGAAATAAGGGAGTGGAAATTAAGGAGTGGATCATCCTTTTCAAAGAGAGCATCTGCCCAGGCCCGGGGTTCACCCGTTAAATAGGAGATGATAGTACAAACCTTAATATGGTCAGTGGTGTTGGTTAGAGGTTTTAACAAAAAAAACAATTGACATGTGTTTTTAAATTCACGGAATTTGCTCCGATCACCAGAAAACACTATAGGAGGGTTTATCTTGGGCTCACGGGGCTGAGCAGCAGGAGGCTGTGTGAGACGGCCAAGCTGCTGTCTCAAGGTTTGATTGTCATTTTTTACCTCTGTAAGCACATGGATCAATGCATCTACTTGCTGTTTTAATTGTAGTACATGAGTGGATAATTCTGCTGAATCCATATTTTTTTTAAAGGCTCGTTCAATCTGTAACGTTCATGCGTTTTTGTTTGTGGATGGATTTACAGCTTTAGAATTATTACACTCAGTAGCCTTGTAGAGAATCTGTTGAACAACATATCCAACTCTCAGGACTTCATCACCGTGTACAGCCTGTTATATACTATATATATATATCAATAGATGTTTAATGGAGGGATAGAGTATATGAGGATATAGATGAGAGACAGGCTATTGTATGGTGAGCACTAGAAGTAGTATTAGGAGAGTTGCAGGTGATGGTAAAGCAGATAGGTTCTGATGTCAAGTATAGTGCAGATGGTAAGAGGACACAGATGGAGTATACTTAGACAGAGTAACCTAGTGCAAGGATAGTTCAAGGTAGTCCCAAGAGCTAACAGTCTTATGCAGATGATAGTGAATAGATAGATAGTCTTGGTAATTGCAGTAGATGACAGTAGGAGATTGGTTAGCAAGAATCCCCTGCGGGGTACTTATCACTTAGATAGGTTTAGGAATAACAGTGTCCATTGGAGAGGGGTGATCCCGTAGTGAGATACGGATCACCAGCGAGGTTTCCGGCTTCAGTTCAGCAAGGAAGGTATGTCAGCAGCTCCGACTTCTCAGGCGTAGGTGCGATGAACATGTGGGTTTGAACGAGCGACGAGCTCATAGCGGCGCTCGGCAGTGATGTCATCCGGTCTTAAAGGTATATGCGTCCTTTGTTATACAAGATGGGACGCAATTAAGAGAGGAGAAATATGGAAGCAAGGGTACCAGAGGTACCGGAACATTACACAGTGATTGGGGCTGATCTGAGGTGTGAAGGTGCAGTGATTGGGGCTGATCTGAGGTGTGAATGTGCAGTGATTGGGACTGATCTGAGGTGTGAAGGTGCAGTGATTGGGGCTGATCTGAGGTGTGAAGGTGCAGTGATTGGGGTTGATCTGAGGTGTGAAGGTGCAGTGATTGGGGCTGATCTGAGGTGTGAAGGTGCAGTGTTTAGGGCTGATCTGAGGTGTGAATGTGCAGTGATTGGGGTTGATCTGAGGTGTGAAGGTGCAGTGATTGGGGCTGATCTGAGGTGTGAAGGTGCAGTGATTGGGGCTGATCTGAGGTGTGAAGGCGCAGGAATTGGGGCTGATCTGAGGTGTGAAGGTGCAGTGATTGGGGTGATCTGAGGTGTGAATGTGCAGTGATTGGGGCTGATCTGAGGTGTGAATGTGCAGTGATTGGGGCTGATCTGAGGTGTTAAGGTGCAGTGATTGGGGCTGATCTGAGGTGTGAATGTGCAGTGATTGGGGCTGATCTGAGGTGTGAATGTGCAATGATTGGGGCTGATCTGAGGTGTGAATGTGCAGTGATTGGGGCTGATCTGAGGTGTGAATGTGCAGTGATTGGGGCTGATCTGAGGTGTGAATGTGCAATGATTGGGGCTGATCTGAGGTGTGAATGTGCAGTGATTGGGGCTGATCTGAGGTGTGAAGGTGCAGGAATTGGGGCTGATCTGAGGTGTGAAGGTGCAGTGATTGGGGCTGACCTGAGGTGTGAAGGTGCAGTGATTGGGGCTGATCTGAGGTGTGAAGGTGCAGGAATTGGGGCTGATCTGAGGTGTGAAGGTGCAGGAATTGGGTTGATCTGAGGTGTGAAGGTGCAGTGATAGGGGTTGATCTGAGGTGTGAAGGTGCAGTGATAGGGGGTGATCTGAGGTGTGAAGGTGCAGTGATTGGGGCTGATCTGAGGTGTGAAGGTGCAGTGATTGGGGCTGATCTGAGGTGTGAAGGTGCAGTGATTGGGGCTGACCTGAGGTGTGAAGGTGCAGTCATTGGGGCTGATCTGAGGTGTGACCTTCACAGATCACCTCAGATCACCCCAATTCCTGCACCTTCACACCTCAGATCCCCCCAATCCCTGCACCGTCACACCTAAGATCAGCCCAATCTCTGCCCATTCACAACTCAGGTAAGCCCAACCTCTGCACCTTCAAACCTCAGATCAGCCCAAATCCCTACACATTCACACCTCAGATCAACCCAACCTCTGCACCTTCACACCTCAGATCAGCCCCAATCCCAGCACCTTCACACCTCAGATCAACCCCTATCACTGCACCTTCACACCTCAGATCACCCCAATTCCTGCACCTTCACACCTCAGATCAGCCCCAATCCCTGCACCTTCACACCTCAGATCAGCCCCAATTCCTGCAGCTTCACACCTCAGATCAGCCCCAATGCCTGCACCTTCACATCTCAGATTATTTGTGCAAAAATTATAGATTATAATAATCTTAAAAGAGTGTAGAAAGTGCACTGTGCTTAAAAGGTTAGCCCTTGGGCAAAGAGTGTGCAAAAATAAACAGAAAGTGCTTTGTGCTGCAGAAAATTATCTGTTTACTATTCAAATTTATTAAAACCAAAAATTATTAAAGTGCACTTGTGCTGTGTAAACCAATTTGTGTACCAGTTTGCCGAAGTGCTATAAATGAGTGAATGAAGAAATATTGCTACAAATACTTTTATTGTGATATCCCCATCTCGGGGGTGAAAACTTATAATTTGTGATCAAATGAAAATGAAATGAAATGAAATGAAAAATAGTGTAAACTCACTTCCCCCCCCCCCCCCCCCGATATACAGTTCTACTACGCCATGGAAGCCTCTCTGTCTTTTGTATACTGACTCCCTAGACGATTATCACTGAGCAACTACAAACAGACGAGCCGAACACAGGAGCTCCATATGTGTAGCACTGCTGTTATCATAATTTTCTGGCTTCCATATTTTGATTTTGTAACCCAGAGCAATAACTGCTTTCTTTAGCCTGACCTTCCTGATAAAATATCATCGCCCATATTTACCTTTAGGAACACAACACATATACATTGTCCCTTATATCTTACCTTTTCTTGTAATGTTCATATTCCTTCTTACGTCTTTCCACAGCAGACCTTAAATCATCTGCAGGTACAGATGTCTGAAGCTGTTGTACCCCAAACCCTTTTCTCAGCTGGCAGGAACATGCACTCTTATTGGAGCCCGGATAACTAAAAATGTAAAAGATATTTGACTTAAAATTCTGAGACATATACCAAACATTGTGACTTTTGATGATAAAGTCGTTTTTATAATATGAATTACAAATTAAATAAAAAGAGTGATTTTATTTAAAAAAAAAAATGAGAGTAGGTAGGAATTGTATTGCAGAAGAGGCATTCTATGGGGTCTATTTCCAAGAAATTCACATAGCTATTCATCTAATGAAACTTCATGTACATTAGGGCTGCGCATCTTCACTTACCTCACGATTCGATGCGATTATGATTATTAGAGTCACAATTCGATTCCGCGATGCATCACGATGCATCCCGATTACTATGGGGACCCTTTTCTAAAGGGGGATCTATGGGGACCCTGCTCTAAAGGGGGATCTATGGGGACCCTTCTCTAAAGGGGGATCTATGGGGACCCTTCTCTAAAGGGGGATCTATAGGGACCCTGCTCTAAAGGAGATCTATGGGGAGCCTGGGCCTGCCCTAAAGGGGATCCAGGGGAACTGAGCTCTAAAGGGGGATCTATGGGGACCCTACTCTAAAAGGGGATCTATGGAATAGATCCCCTTTAGTGCAGGGTTGCCATAGATCCCCCTTTAGAGCAGGCCAGCATCCCCAGAGATCCCCCTTTAGTAGAGCAGGTCCCCCCATAGATCCCCCTTCAGTAGAGCAGGTCCCCTCATAGATCCCCCTTTAGAGCAGGCCACATCAGGTTAGAAGAGTTACCTGATGCTAGTTGTAGTACTGTAGGCCCTGGTAAGGAGGAATGCTGGGCTCTGTAGTCCCCCTAGTTGTACTATAGCAGGCTCTGGTAAGGAGGAATGCTGGGCTCTGTAGTGCCCCTAGTTGTAGTATAACAGGCCCTGGTAAGGAGTAATGATGGGCCCTGTAGTGCCCTGACCTTCCAGGAAGCAGAGCTGCAGCCAGTTGTGGGTGAAGTAGTGGTAGCCAGTAGGTGTATGGAGTAGGGCTCGGACACGGACAGGTCCCGGTTGATGAGCCTCATGTCGGCATTTGGAGCTCGGACTCGTGCAGTGTAGTGTGCACGGTACAGGCGGAAAGCAGGGCCTCCTCGGCCAGTCCATTGGGGGGGACGGTAGTCCGTGGGTTGGGTTGCTCTGCAGGCTCCGCTCTCCTTTAGTATGGGATGGTGCTGCTGCTATTTTCCCCAGTACTAATTGTATGATATGAACATAATTCTAGTACAGGATATGTCAGCTTACTTCAAATTATTTCCTAAAGGGCTGTAATGAGCCTCATATTCCATTTCTCTGGACTTATCTACCTGCTTCTTCCTCTCACTTTCCCTGATCTGCTCCTGCTTATCAGATCAATAATTGTGAAGGAAACAGGTCTTCTTGTAGTAAAGATAATGCTCCCTGTCATAAATCCCCCCTCTCAGGGGAATGAGGACAAATTAGACTTTACAAATTCTGATCAATCTATGACAGCAGTCCTTGTAGTGCGACACCCCCCCCCCCCCCCAGTGAGGGTGCTGAGGGTACTGGGACTCCACAGGGGTCATTTAATATTAAATTCCACTATGTCCAATACTGGGACATAGTGGGACTAGTCCCACTAGTCCAACTCTTTAAAGTTCCTAAGCCTCTTAACTAGGGTTGAGCGAACACGGACTGTATTATTCGTGTTCGTACCGAATAATTGTTTTTTTGTTACCCGAACACGGACCCGAAAACTTTACTGTATATTCGGGTAAAAATCTGTGTTCGGTCGTTTTATTTCCGGGTTTTGCATGCATTGGCGCGCTTTTCATGGCGGGCTTTCAACAGCCAATCAACAAGCATTTAACTGGTGTGCCTTAAGCCATCCCAGCCATTCCTACAAATGTATTAGTAGCTGTGATTGGCCATCTGAAGCATGTGACCAAGTCTTTATAAGTTCGAGCCAGCGCCGCTGCGGCGTCATTCTGCTGTGTACTAGTTCAGGGACAGAGCACACATCATACGTGCTGGCTGCTGATTAGGGACAGTCAGGCAGGCAAAACTCATTTGTGTCCGCATAGAATTGAGGGACAGGTCGGAGTGTGTTAGGCAGGGCGAGTTGTAGGCATTTTAGGGCGAGGCTGCTGCTGATTTTTAGGGTCAGTTTTCTACAATCGATTTTGCTGTGTGGGAGGGGTTTGCAGTGACCAATCTATGATCTTATCAATCCTTTTAGGGCGAGGCTGCTGCTGATTTTTAGGGTCAGTTTTCTACGATCAATTTTGCTGTGTGGGAGGGGTTTGCAGTGACCGATCTACGATCTTATCAATCCTTTTAGGGAGAGGCTGCTGCTGATTTTTAGGGTCAGTTTTCTACGATTGATTTTGCTGTGTGGGAGGGGTTTGCAGTGACCGATCTACGATCTTATCAATCCTTTTAGGGAGAGGATGCTGCTGATTTTTAGGGTCAGTTTTCTACGATCGATTTTGCTGTGTGGGAGGGGTTTGCAGTGACCTATCTACGATCTTATCAATCCATTTAGGGAGAGGCTGGAGATAGGCAGGTGTCAGTGGTCCACATCGATTTTGCTGTGTGTGGGGTGCAGTGAACACAATTTTTTTTGCCCACTGAGGAGGAGGGAGAAAAGTATTTTTCTATCAGTCACTGTGTGCAGCGTTTTTCCTTCAGCTGTGCTGTGCTGACTCTGATCATACACTGCTGTGTTCAGTGTTCAGTTCACATGTGCTATTATTGAGTGGTTTCAAAAATCATACACATTTTTCTATTCCACTATTCAATATACAGCCTTGGGTTAAAAAAAATTTAATTGTGGCCTGCAGCAGAGCGGAATGATATTTGGGGTTTTTGGGGTTCATCTCATACTTCTGAAGATTTGAGGGTGCTGCCTGTTCCAAACTCCTCCTACTCCTCATCCAGCCTTTTAAGGGTACAAACAATAGTAATTGGGGCCTAGTGTGGTTTTGTACGTGTGAGATACATACACTTTTTTTGATCATATTTTCTATTCCGCTATTCAATAAAAACCTTTGGGTATCAATTAAATTGCGGGATAGTCTGTGTTGGTACGTGTGAGATCCACCTTTCCAAGTTTTTGGGGTTCATCTCATACTTCTGAAGGTTTGAGGGTGCTGCCTGTTCCAAACTCCTCCTACTCCTCATCCAGCCTTTTAGGGGTACAAACAATAGTAATTGGGGCCTAGTGTGGTTTTGTACATGTGAGATACATACACTTTTTTGATCATATTTTCTATTCCGCTATTCAATAAAAACCTTTGGGCATCAATTAAATTGCGGGATAGTCTGTGTTGGTACGTGTGAGATCCACCTTTCCAAGTTTTTGGGGTTCATCTCATACTTCTGAAGATTTGAGGGTGCTGCCTGTTCCAAACTCCTCCTACTCCTCATCCAGCCTTTTAGGGGTACAAACAATAGTAATTGGGGCCTAGTGTGGTTCTGTACGTGTGAGATACATACACTTTTTTTGATCATATTTTCTATTCCGCTATTCAATAAAAACCTTTGGGTATCAATTAAATTGTGGGATAGTCTGTGTTGGTACGTGTGAGATCCACCTTTCCAAGTTTTTGGGGTTCATCTCATACTTCTGAAGATTTGAGGGTGCTGCCTGTTCCAAACTCCTCCTACTCCTCATCCAGCCTTTTAGGGGTACAAACAATTGTAATCGGGGCCTAGTTTGTGTTTGTACGTGTGAGATACACCGTTTTGTAAAATTTGTCCTATTCCGCTATTCAATATACACCCTGTTTGAGTGTAAAAAATTAAATTGCGGGATAGTCTGTATCGGTACAGGTGAGATACACCTTTTTAAATTTGTTTGGCGCATCTCCTTCTACCGCTGAGGATTGCAGGGCGCTTCAGTTTGCCTCCTGTTCCCAACTCCTCCTACTCCTCTTCCTCATCCTGCCTTTAGGGTACAAAAAATTGTAATCGGGCCTAGTCTGTGTTTGTACGTGTGAGATACACCGTATTATAAAATTTTTCCTATTCCGCTATTCAATATACACCCTTTTGGAGTGTAAAAAATTAAATTACGGCATAGTCTGTATCGGTACGTGTGAGATACACCTTTTAAATTTGTTTGGCGCATCTCCTTCCCCCGCCAAGGATTGCAGGGCGCTTCAGTTTGCCTCCTGTTCCCAACTCCTCCTACTCCTCTTCCTCATCCTGCCTTTAGGGTACCAAAAATTGTAATCGGGGTCTAGTCTGTGTTTGTACGTCTGAGATACACCGTATTATAAAATTTTTCCTATTCCGCTATTCAATTTACACCCTTTTGGAGTGTAAAAAAATTAAATTACGGCATAGTCTGTATCGGTACGTGTGAGATACACCGTTTTTTATCCTATTCCGCTATTCAATATACACCCTTTTGGGGTAAAAAACATTAAATTGCGGCATAGTTTGCATATTTGACTGTTAGATACACCCGTGCTATACTGTTGTTGTTTTGTTCCGCTATGCAATAAACACCTTTCTAGGGCAAGATCTTAAATTACAGAAATATGAGGAGACCGTCAAATAGGGGCCGTGGCCTGGGTCGTGGTGCTGCTGGTAGAGCTCCTGTTGCAAGGAGAGGACGTGGTCCATCTGTGCCAGCTACACGCACAAGTGAAACACCTTCCTCAAGTGTTAGTAGGCGACAGAACCTGCATCAGTATTTGGTAGGGCATCATACGCCTCTAGAAGTGATGAGGCCAGAACACAGAGAGGCGATAGTAGATTGGTTTGCTGCTGACAGTGCCTCCAGTTCCTTCACATTGTCTCCCACCCAGTCTACTGCAGAAAGGTCAGAGTTGGCACCTGCAGCCGATGTCCAACCGTCTTTCACCTCACCCCCTTGCAAATCAGGCAAGCAGTCTGAGCCCCAAGCCATACAGCAGTCTCTTCTTCTTTTTGAGGACTCTGTCAGCAGGGTTTCCCAGGGCCGTCCACCTAGCCCTGCCCCAGAAGTGGAAGAGATTGAGTGCAGCGATGCCCAACCACTTATTTCTCAAGATGAGTACATGCAAGGACTATCGCAGCACGTCTCCGATGATGACGAAACGCAGGTGCCAACTGCTGCGGCGTTCAGAATTGTGGAGACCGACAAGGAGGGCAGGGGTGAAGACTGGGTGGAAGATGATGTGGAGGACGATGAGGTCCTCGACCCCACATGGAATGAACGTCATGCAGGTGACCTGAGTAGTATGGAGGAAGAGGCGGTGGTCGCACAGAGCCACCAGCACAGCAGAAGAGGGAGCAGGGTGCAGAAGCGGAGCGGCTGTGCCCTAGACACTACGCCTGCTACTGCCCAACGCAGCAAGGGAACGAGCGCACCAAAGTCAGCTCAAAGGAGTTCTCTAGCGTGGAAGTTCTTTAGAAAATGTGCTGATGACAGGACACGAGTGGTTTGCACCCTGTGCAATCAGAGCCTGAAGCGAGGCATAAACCTTCTCAACCTGAGCACAACCTGCATGATCAGGCATCTAAGTGCAAAGCACGAGCTGCAGTGGAGTAGACACCTTCAAAACCAAGAAACGTCTCTGGCTCATCCTGCTTCCTCTTCTGCTGCAGTCTCGGCCGCTCCAGCCACATCTGTAGTGATACCGGCACCTGCCACCTCGCAAACAGAGGATCTGTCAGCAACACCACCACCTGGGTCACCAACCATCTCCACAATGTCCCATGGAAGCGTTCAGCTTTCCATCTCCCAAACACTTGAGAGGAAGAGGAAGTACCCCCCTACCCAGCCGCGTTCCCTGGCCCTGAATGCCAGCATTTCAAAATTCTTGGCCTTTGAAATGCTGTCATTCCGTCTGGTGGAGACGCACAGTTTTAAAAACCTTATGTCTGTGGCTGTCCGACAGTACGTCGTGCCCAGCCGCCACTACTTTTCCAGGCAAGCCATCCCTTCCCTGCACAACCAAGTGGGGGAAAAAATCAGGTGTACACTGCGCAACGCCATCTGTGGCAAGGTCCACCTAACTACCGATACGTGGACCAGTAAGCACGGTCAGGGGCGTTATATCTCCCTAATGGCACACTGGGTAAATGCAGTGGTGGATGGGCCTGAGGCGGATAGCAATTTGGCAAAAAGAACAAAGAAAGGGCGCACCGACCTAGCGCATTATCCTCAATAAAAGGCTTTATTTATGTAACATTAAAAAATGGCTACTCACAGACGTAGATAAACATAAGGCGTGTCAAGCTGATTTGCTCAATTGTCCGTGTTTAGTCCATATAATCGTCCATGACCGATGAGGTGACTGACGCGTTTCGAGGCATAGCCTCTTCCTCAGAGCCCACCCTGTGCGCACGCCTATGACACCGCCACATCCACCACCACCTCAACCTCCCTCCTACTCCATATGGGCCTCGTCCTTCAGAGATGAAGAACATTGTTTTATTTTTCTGTTTTTTTTTTGTTGTTTTAAGTTATTTCCCTATCCACATTTGTTTGCAGAGCGCTTGCCATGCTCTTAACTACGTTTTGCTGCCATTTGCAGCACTCTAGCCCTTTCCATTGGTGTTTTAGAGCCATTTTAGTGCCTGAAAGTTCGGGTCCCCATTGACTTCAATGGGGTTCGGTGTCCGGGAAAAGTTTGGCAAAAGTCCGGGACACGGACCCGGACTTTTTTTTAAAGTTCGGCCGAACCCGCCGAACACGGACATCCAGGTGTCCGCTCAACTCTACTCTTAACACCTCATTATGTGTGATACCACTGGATTTTACAGGCTTCTGCGAATGGAACTGACAAGTGACAGGGATATGTCAATGGGCAGGACTTCTCTGTGCTCTTTTCCAGATTGCTTTATGCTATGGTAGTTTTTATAAGCAGTCCCATGACCAAACAAACCCCAGGGTGGCTTCAAGTAATACTAGGTGTGTTGCAGACAAGCAGTCCCACCCAAACAATGAAAGCTGACACCAGAATTGTGTGACAGCCAGGACACCCCTGCCAGGACATTCACAGCAATGCAGGTGGTGCAAGGAGAAAGTCACAGGTTTGTGGGGGAGGAGGAGGAGGGGAGGGGGGGCACCTGTCAGTGATAAGAAGGAGGAGTGATTTGGGGGTGATGGTTCCTGATATGGGGTTTTTGCAGCTGAGAGCAGAAGCGGTGGTGATGTCATTTTCTTAATGCCTACGAGGGCTTTTAGCCACCCCCAGCCCCATGTTTGCAGGGAATAAAAGCTGTATGTATAGAGGAGAAGGGGGCACACCAGCCAGCAGACGCGATGAGGAGGAAAAGCTGGGAAGTCCCGCACCTTATGCCTCACCCTGACAGCAGAGTATCTGTGATCCTGCACGGTACCTCCTCCTCCTGCTCCCAGCAAAGTACTACTCACTACTACTCCTCAACTCCTCATACTAATCCACTGCAAGAATCTACAAATACACATATCCCTCTTACTCCCAGCAAGGTATTGATCCTTATCACTACTACTAATTTATAAATACCCCCCTGCACCCAGCATAAGGCTACTTACTACTCTGCTCTCCTCCTCTCCTCTCCCACGAGGAGCTCCGTGTTCGCAAGCCCGGCTGCCGCTGCCACTCTCATCACGCGCAAGCGCCGCCCACCCCGGAAGTGACGTCAAGCTAATCGATTTTGCAGTCACCCCGAATCGATGCAGAATCGCGAAGGGTCTCATCGCGATGCATCGATTCGACGATTATATTCAGCAGGCCTAATATATATACATTTGTTCTATGTGAATTAAAGTGATTGTAAAGGCAGAAGGTTTTTTTTATATATATCTTAATGCATTAGGAATGTTCTAAACTTATAGAAAAAAAAGGAAGGTTTCTTTTTTAATCAAATGTTCTTGGGGGATTTCCACTTTTAATTTAATGTTCTTAGGGTATTTGCTAGGGATCGACCGATTATCGGCAAAGCCGATATATCGGGGGCCGATCTGCACTTTCCCTGATATATCGGAATCTGCCCCTGAGGTTACCGATATTGCCGATATTTCGGGAAAGTGCTTGTACCACTGCTTGAGGCATCACCCCGGTACCGGCGTCCATAGCCAACGGTTGGCTGTCTTGTAATGACAACTGATGTAGCTGAGAAGCCGCTCGGCTGTCATTACAAGGAGCGGGAGGGGACGTCCCACCACGTCCCCCCCCCCCCCCCCCCCGCTGCCTTCCACGGCTCGCCCGGGTCTCCCGTCCCACCGGCAGACCTGGGCATCCTACCTATACGGCCAGCGGAGACCCAATCAAAGCTGCATTCAGCTCTGATCGGGTCTCGATGCCAAATTAAAAAAAATGACAGCATTCAATACAGCCAAACTTGGGGTTTTGAATGCTTTTAAGTGCAGATGAGGGGTTTGGGGTCTTTTAGACCCCCAGATCCCTCCACAAGAGTACCTGTAAAAAATAAATAAATAAATAAAAATATTTTTTAAATGTCCGAAAATATCGGCAGATATCAGCCGATACCGATATGCGATGACCAAAATATCAGTATCGGTATTGGCAATAAAAAACGATATCGGTCAATCACTAGTATTTTCTCTTCTGACCAAATGTTCTTAGGATATTTTCTCTTCTGATCCAATATTCTTAGGGTATTTAATTCTTACTATTGAATGTTCTTGAATATGTTGCATACAGTATTGCTTATTCACCAGAGAAATCCAAGCAATAACGTGTAATAGTTCACACATTCTAATTACATCTAATTTGAAAACATTGGACTAAACAGGATTTGTCAAATGAATGTTCAATTAGCTCTGCAACTTAAAGCAGTAGTAGACCACAGAAAAAAATTAGGTCATAATATGCTAGTAATAAGTATGCACAGCATACTAGCACATTATGAGAGACTTACCTGAAAACGAAGCCCTCCAGCGGCGTAATGTCACCACTGTAGGCGATTCCATCTTCACCCGGTCTTCCTTACGAGTTCTCGGGCTCCAGCCGTATGAATCCATAAGATAAAGCAGAGGTGGGGTGCTACTACCCAATAAGATGAGGGAATTTTCACAGCGGCCGGGTGCGGAAAAGCAGTCGCACAGCTGCAATGGCAATCATGAAAAGAGATGTTCCTCATCTCCTTGCTTGCTCTATCAAATCTTCAGAATTTATTGTTTCTCCATGAAAGACACAGTATTCAGCTGTATGAGCGGTCGATCCGCAATGATGTCACTCCCACTCATGCGTGGGGGGGAGTCAATTCAGAATTCTGAATGGACGGCATGGTCCATTCAGAGCCCAATAAGCATGCGCCGGTGATGTCACTAAAGTAAATATTTCCTAAACGGTGCCTTATTACAGGCTTACCTATAGATTAAAACCAACAAAGGCAATTTAGTCCCACTTTGAGTATCAAAATATAACATATCAGTATAATAAAAACATGTAAAAAGATATTATGGATATGTTAACATCCGCAAAATTCACACTTACCAGCACACCCTATTGAAGTCTATAAGGGGCACAAACCTTGATACTAGAATAATGGCTTTTCAAGATGAAAAGGCAAACTAATTAAAAAAATGCCATTGGGAACATTTTACCAAAAGAAAAAAAAAAAAAAAAAAAACATTAGTAATACCATACAACAGGAAGAGAGTCCTTCAATGCGACTTTTAGGACAACACTGGAAAAACACCAATCACTTGAAAGTTAAGAAAATGAAAAGGTGAACTCACTCAAAAACCTCTCCCCATTACCTGATCCCCTACTGCACTCAACTGCTCTGATGAGAACACCCTTGCCAGTCGGTGACGGTGTAACAGACCAGACACTTTTAAAATGCTCACGTTCAAATCTTTACTATACAGCCCAGGAGGCTGGGTAGCATCATAATGTCATTGAGATGGTCATTGGTCAGTTGGCAGTCACATTCGCTGACCCTTACAATGGTGAATGAACCTGTAAGCAAAGTATATTACATCACTTGATGTACAATGTCCAATTCATGATGTAAGGTCACAAGATCGCTGGCCAGGGAAGGAGCTAATGGATCACAATCTGTGCTTCATTTGCTTCAGTAGAGTGCAATAGACGCCTGATTTCTCTTTAAAAAAATCTTGCCAAAAGTTATATGATATCACACAGGGGCTATTGGTTCTCTATTTTATAACCTTAAAGATATGTGAAAAAAAATGTTTTAAAAATTAAAGTGTCATATAGAAAAAACAAAAAACAAAAAAAAACATTTTTATACATGTGCCAGGTGCAACTACATACAAAAACAATGTCTGAGCTTATATAGCTCTGCACACACCAGAATTAAAGCAGTCATTCTATGGCCATCATTTACAGTTAACTCTAAACTGATAACCTGTAAGGCAGGGGTGGGGAACCTTTTTTCTGCCAAGGGCCATTTGGGTATTTATGAAATCATTCGGGGGCCGTACAAAATGATCAACTTAAAAATGTGCCTGTTATATTTGGTCAAACATTTAATTAACTCACCCCTAATGTGATGGCTGCAACTGCTTCTCTTTGGTGAGGTGTGTGATGTTAGCCGGTATTGATGATGTTGCTACTCGCAACTGGTTTTCCAGGTTTGCGTCGGTCAGTCTGGAGAGCAGTCGACTTTGTGGTGGTAAGTTTTGAAAAGAACTGCTGGTGGGTAATGCTGGTGGGTATAGCTGGCTGGTACTGCTGTGGGTACTGCTGGCTCAGGCTGGTACTGCTGGTACTGCTGGCTTGTACTGTGCTGTGGGTACTGCTGGCGGGTACTGCTGGCTCAGGCTGGTACTGCTGTGGGTATTGCTGATTCAGGCAGGTACTGTGCTGTAGATACTGCCTTGGGTACTGCTGGCTCAGGCTGGTACTGCTGGCTGGTACTGTTCTGTGGGTACTGCTGGCTGGTATGGCTGGCTAGTACTGCTGGCTCAGGCTGGTACTGCTGTGGGTACTGCTGGCTGGTATTGCTGTGGGTACTGCTGGCTGGTACTGTGCTGTAGGTACTGCTGGCTGGTACTGTTGTGGGTACTGCTGACTCTGGCTGGTACTGCTGTGGGTACTACTGGCTCTGGCTGGTACTGCTGGAGGTACTGCTGGCTCTGGCTGGTACTGCTGTGGGTACTGTTGGATCTGGCTTATACTGCTGTGGGTACTGCTGGCTCTGGCTTATACTGCTGTGGGTACTGCTGGCTCTGGCTTATACTGCTGCGAGTACTGCTGGCTCTGGCTTATACTGCTGCGAGTACTGCTGGCTCTGGCTGGTACTGCTGGCTCTGGCTGGTACTGCTGGTTCTGGCTGGTATTGCTGTGTGTGCTGCTGGTGGAAAATGCTGGCTAGCAGCGGTGCCGCGCTGGAGGAAGAGGCGATGTTTCCTGTATTGGTCACAGGTGGAGTGCATTTGATATCACTCCGCCTGTGACTCACTCAGACTGTCAGAATGAAGCCGGAATTATACAGGATGCATTGGCTCCATTCTGACAGATTAGCTGAGAGACACAGACTCAGCTGCATGGGGGGCCGGACCAAATGACTTTGAGGGCCGCATACGGCCCCCGGGACGTAGGTTCCCCACCCTTGCTGTAAGGGCTTTTATAGCCTCACCTGTGGATAATTTCGGGTACCGGAGACTGCAGTTATTATACAGGCACACTCAATTTTAAGACTTGGCTCGGTGCAACCTCATCTTTAATATTTACGGTAACCAAAAATATAGAATATATTCCTTTTCTATGCACTAAGAAAGAAATGTATTTTAGTAGGGTATTTGTTACTCAAAATATGCAATTGATATACTTTTGCACTAATATTCTGTGACATTATTTATTGAAGCTACCAATGTTTTATTCCCCAGGGTCTCTGTGTTCAGAAAATATATCATGTTAGCTTAGTTGCCAACATTTGAAAAAAATTTCCAGGGACACTTTGCAGCACAGCTATCAATTACTTACCACACCCACTTCCCTGAAGCTCCACCCACTCTGCATAATCTCCGCCTACTTATCAGATTATAGGGTCTGCTCAATAAAGAGGGAATTTCAGGAATATTCGCTATTGTCACACGGATTCTCCTCCTGGTCAATCAGAAAGTGGGTCCTGAGACGTTTCCCAATTGGCCGAAAGGAGAAGCCATCCTATTAGCGAAGGAGGAGGAGGGAGGAGACACAGGGGAAGCCCGACCAATGAAGGGGGACACAAAGGACACATGTCAGTCCAGGGGCAGCACGACTGGGGGGGGGTGTATGGTGTGCGGTGCGGGCTGGAGCTGGTGTGGTCCATGGTCAGGTCCGTATGCCGCCCCCCCCCGACCCATGGAGCACCAGTCAGCACTGGTGGGAACAGAGAAAATGGGGGGGACAAGGAGTTTGGGAGATGGCAAGAAAAAATTAGAGAGTTAACAGGTATAGAAGTGACTGCTAGAGGAAGAGATCAGAGTGCTGTTTATTAGAGAAGAGTGGGGAGCAAAAGAGAGATATTGGAGAAAATGAGGGGCTGCCTGGGATGCTAGAGAGGGAGCATAGTCTCAGCAGTGCCATAAAACAAAAATTCTGTCTGGAAGGGAAAGATAGGGAACAGGGAGAGAATACAGAGACAGCAAAAAACGGGACAAAAAGAGAATAGAGGCTGCCTGCCATTCTGAGGCTGAAGATGGCGGCTGGAGCGCAGGGAGACACCTTTAGGGAATATAAAGGTCAGACAGCCCCTCCAGCCTCCCCCACTCTCCCCCACTGGCCGGGACAAGTCCCTGCAGAGTAAGTTAGCCCGGACAAGGTCCTATTTGGCGGGACTGTCCCGTCAAAAACGGGACAGTTGGCAGCTATGTGTTAGAGGTTTAAACTGCTAATCTTCAGGCCTAAAATATGCATTTCTCTATCGTTCATCGACAGACACAGCTCCATATCTTCATGACTAATAGGATTATGCTGCTCCCATCAGGAATAGGCACTAGGCAGGAAAAAAGCTTAACCACCCTGTTCTGTCCAGCCAGGGTTTCATAACCATTTGCCATAGTCTGTCAATAATAGAGTTAATTAGCTAGGTTATAGCACCATCTAGTGGTGTTAAGTTGTACTACATCTTGTTTTTCTTGTTGTAATAATTCTGGTGCTACTCATAGTGGTGCTACTCATCGTGGGTTCTTGCAAGGCACTCTAGGAAGGGGAAGGGGCAGTCCTCAGTCTCCTGGACACAGAATCAGAGCTGTTTCTTCATGTTTCTCTTCTAAAACTCCACCATCTGTGTAACAGCATATCTGGTGAGTCACTTACCTCTGTAACTAGGGCATCATAGTATGCAGAGCTGTGCAGTTGTTTGTATTACTACTCAGAAAAGTTAACTGTGTAGATGTTAGACTGTTAGCTAGCCATGCTGTCCTATGTGTAGGCAGTCATTGTACCATGTGCTTCACTGTTATGTAATGTATGATGCATGCAGTTCTTATACTCTATACTTATACATGTCTTTTTGTATTCTTATAGTTTTACCATATTTCTACAACCCTGTTTTTGCCATCACATAATAAACCTGTTAAACTACAAACAACAGGCCTCTTATTTGGGAGACAGGAATGGTTTATGCTGAATGTTGGAATACACACTGTATGAACCTGTAAGAAGACAGAACACACCCCTATGGGGGCTGTCCCTGCAGGCATAACCCCACATACAAACTCTGCTATCATTATGCAGTTTGTTTCTGCCTAGTTTAGGAATAGGACCTAGGTCCCTGCTGGGACTTCGGTCTTGGCTATTATGGGAAAGTTTGCTAGTATATGATTATTTTTTTTTTTTTTTCACTAGTTAGTTCCTGAGGACCAAGATCCAGAGGAACTACAAGCAACAGCCGGCTGCGGTTTCACACTGGATAATCTAGATCCTTAAGGTCTCCCGGCCTGGCTAGCGACATGAGCAGGTTATAGTCAAGAAATAGGCCTCGCCACAACAGTTTCCTGATGGATGGGAAACAGCCTGCGAGTGGACCATCTCGCTGGGGCGCAAATGACCTGGAACACCCTGAGTCGCAGCTTCCCCCTGGCTGACAGCACCCCCATCCTGGGTGGGAGGTGATCTGTTTCGGAGCGGTGCCCACCTGATACCGTGGTATGGTGGGTAAAAATTATCCCCCCCAAAAACCCCTGGCGGTCTCGGGGTGGACATGGGCCCCCTCCCTGGAATGGTCGGATCTTAGGGGCTCCCTCAGTTCCCTTGGCACCTCGGAGGACTAGTCCTGTGTGCCCCTTGGTATTCCCCTACACTCTAGCAGGTTTTTACCTTGGGGGGGTGGTAATAATGCGGCCGGTGTGGTGCTTATATGAGGGGGGTGACTTGTCCTGTGTGGGTCCCTGGTCAGGGACCTTTAGATGCCTATTGTTCTGGGTCCCCCTTTGGGGGACCTGGAGACCGCATGGCATGCCGTGGGGGGCCGCAATTTTGCTGTGGTTCATGATTTCTATGTTCCTATTAGATTAAATGGGCAGCCATTTTCTATAGTTTACCATTGAGAATGCATGAGCGGCCAATTTCTTGAGGTCAGTGGGCTGGACAGTCATGCGGCATGGCTTTCTAATTATAGAGGCTGAGTTATCTTCCTGTTCCTGTGCAGTCAGTGTCAGTTTTGTTTTTGCACGGATCGTGCTGGAAGCTTCGTCTGTGGTCTGGTAAAGTTTTACTGGGGTTCCCTGTGTTTTTTTCCTCATTCACTCTGATATTATTATATAATAATCAGGGAATGAGAGCCCGCAGTTATAGCGGTGGGACCGTGTTTTTAGCGGTCTTAAAGGGACATTGCCCAAAAATTTTAATCAGTGAACCATGGAGTGCCAGGATAAAATTTCACCTGCAGACCCCCTGGGAGCGACTGCAGGACCTTTCCGGTTCACAGTCTCAGCAAGAGATTGCATTTCTTTTGCAAAATCTGATGTCTAAGGTAGATTTGATCATTTCTAATTTTGCCAGCTGCAAACGCCCTCCCCTCTGACCTCCATCAACGAGGTGCTCGGACTCTGAGATAGATATGGTCACCGCAGACGCAGACCACCTTTAGCGGTCGGTGTCTTCACATTCTGATGGTGAAGAGGACCTGTCCTCATCGGCCGCCACACTGGAACACGTTTTGGGGAAGCCCTGATAGTTTCAGTGCGGGAAACTATAAAATTGGCCGATGAACCCATAGTGCCAGGTACGCAGGTGTCTTTTGGCTCCTGCAAATCTCATAAGTCAGGCAAGGTGTTCCCTTGTCCAGAATTGTTTCACACTACTGTGGATGAACAATGACGACGTATTAAGCACATGTTGGTGGTGCCTAAGTGTTTTGCATGCCGTTACCCCTTTGCAGAGGCAGTGTCCACTGGGTGGACTGTACCACCAAAAGTGGATTCTTCGGTGGCTAGGTTGAATGAAGCGACTCTGGTACCGGCGGAAGAGTCTCCAACTTTTGCGGATCCCGTTCATAGACGGGTGGAATCCTTGTCCCGCCATTTACATGTGGTAGCAGGTCACATGTTAAAGACTACCTATGTTAACGTTCTGGTAGCGCAGACTGCTACTGAATGGGTGAAGTTGCTTAAAAGTAACTTGGAAGCTGAACGGCTCCCCCTTGCAGTGCTGGAACTAATAGACCAGTTGGCCCAAGCCCTAGTGTTCATGTGTGACACTTCCCTGGATTAAGCTCCATTAGTGGCCAGAACGTTGGCAGTGGGGATTGCTATTAGGCGTATAGTGTGGCTAGAATGCTGGTCGGCTGACCAGGCTTCTAAAAAGGCCTTTACTGATCTCCCCTTCACAGGAGAGAGGCTGTTTGGATCCTCTCTGAACGAGTTGATCGAAGGTATCATGGGGGGTAAGAGCACTCGTCTGCCCCAATTCTCTAAGGGCAAGGCACCACGTCCTAGACGGGGGCCATCCTTTAATGCTCAACAGTGTCTTTTTCATGCCCCTGGGTCGCAAGAAAAAGGTAAATCGTTCAGGTCTTCTGGGGGTTCCAAGAAGCTGAGGTTTGGGAAAGCTAAGACCGGCCAATCTTTATCTGCAGACAAGTCCTTGTCTGCATGAGGGAGCGCCCTCACCCGATTCTGGGGTGGGGGGACGCCTTTGTTTCTTTCTGGAACCCTGGACCTCCTTGATTCAGGACAAATGGGTTCACAAACTGATCCGATCTGGGTACAAGATCAAATTCCGGTCTCCCCCGTCAGACAGGTTCTTCCCTTTCAATCTTCAACTATCCCCAGTCTGGTTAAGGGACTTACGAAGGGCGGAACACGATTTGCTGTCACAAGGAGTGATTGTACCAGTTCCCTCTCAGGAACGCTTTCAAGGGTTTTATTCAAACCTATTCACCGTGCCCAGAAAGGAAGGCAAGGTGCGTCCCATCCTGGATCTCAAGGCCCTGAACAGTACAGAGGTTTCGGATGAAATCCATATGCACGGTAGTGGCGGCTTTACACCAGGGAGACTTCTTAGCCTCCATAGATATCAAGGACGCATATCTACACATCCCTATTTACGCTGGACACTAGAGGTTTCTTCGCTTTGCGGTAGCAGAGGAGCATTATCAATTTGTGGCATTACCCTTTGGTCTTGCCTCTGCTCCCAGAGTGTTTACCAAGGTACTGGCACCGGTATTGGCATTGCTGCCCCAGCGTAAACTGGCACTAATTCTGGGGGTTATTACTGCATAAACTGGCATCGACTTTGAGGTTATTATTGAATAAACTGGCATCAATTCTGGGGGTTATTATTGTGTTAACTGGCACCAACACTGACGGTTATTACTGTGTAAACTGGCACCAATGCTGAGGGTTATTTCTGGCAGATATTGACACCAATGCAGGGGTTATTATTGTGGAAACTGGCACCAGGGATAAGGATTGTTATTCTGAAGACTGGCACCAATGCACAGGGGCTTTTGATGCTACTGACACCAATGCAGGTGGTTAGTATTGCATCCACTGACGTCAATGCTGGCGGTTACTTTACGTGCAACAACATTTTACTCCCGCTATGTCTCCAGTGCACCTCGCAGTAAAAAAATACAGCAGGAATGATATTTTTCAATATATATCATGTATCCACACAAATAGAATAGTTTTTCAAAAAAATGTGGGAGCATTGAAACCACTAAAATCAATATTGTTAAAATGTGTGAGTGAATTTTGTTTTAAATGAATTGATCCTAAATAAATGTTTAATGTTTAAATAGATTACTTTCTTGGAAAGACAGTAATTCACAAAAAACAGGGGGAGTTGTTATTTGCCATTTTCGCCCTGGGCATCAGATGGCCCTTTCCTGGCACTCATTGGATTTATGCTGATGGCTTTGCCAAGTGGCATTGGCCTCGGAACTATGAAGACACCATCAGATCAATCAGCCACAGATGGAGGATCCCCTAACTTGGGATGGCCTTGCGGTTCAACCGGCGGTGAGTTTGCGGCGAATTTTGCTTGTTCACTACCCGCCAAATTTGCGAACATTCATTTACATTGGTGAGAACTTTGACCCATGACACAGCCGTCAGGTGGAACGACACAGCCAATTAAAACATTTCAGCACATGGACATGCCCCCTACCCTATAAATAGACCTGAGCTGTCGGCCATTTCACATTCCGCTTTTTGCCAGTGTAGGGAGAGGTCTGCTGTGCTCATGAGGGAAAGATTGCCAGGCACAAATAGCTCTGTGAAGATCACAAAAGTCCTTTTCAGGGCTGGTATTTCGGTATAAGTCTACTAGTATCTTCTCAGGTTAGGGGCAGGTATCCAGTCGGTGCTTTAGGGGCAGTTAGAAATCGGCATCTGCAGTGACACAAATCGCTCTGTTAATGTCCACAAAAGTCATTTAAAGGGCTGCAATGTCGGTATAGGTCTATTACAGTCTCTTCAGTATAGGGTCAGGTATCCAGTCTGTGCTTTAGGGGCAGTTAGAAATCGGCATCTGCAGTGGCACAAATCGCTCTGTTAATGTCCACAAAAGTCATTTAAAGGGCTGCAAATTTTTTGGTATTGCTGTGCAGTGCACTTAAAAGGGGGGTGGGGGAGGGGGGTAATCCACAGTATAATATACTTTGTAGAAAGTATATTATAGTGGATTAGTAGTATTATTGTGCACTGTGCAGCATTGTGACAGGTGTGGTGACTGAGCGTTGCTGCAGCAATACTACACACAGTGACAAAAGCAATTATAATGTATTATAACTGGTGTGATAGACCAATGGCCCCCCCCCCCCCAATACCACATATTGAAGTGGGGTGTTATCCGAGTATACTTTTACATGTTTATTTGTGTCCTGCAACAATATTGCCTCTTTTGCTGAGTTAAGTCTGGTACACACAGTGCCAAACTCACTGGCCAATTTTTTTGAACTGCTGTGATAGATCAGTGGCGCCCCAATACCACATATTGAAGTGGGGTGTTATTTAACAGTATAATTTTCTAAGTGACAAAAGTTACTGGCCAATTATTTGTAGAACTGGTGTAATAAACCTGTGGCCCCCCAATACCACATATTGAAGTGGGATGTTATCTGAGTAAACCTTTACAAGTGTATTTCTGTCCTGCAACAATATTGCCTATTTTGCAGTGTTAAGTCTGGTACATACAGTGCCAAACTCACTGGACAATTTTTTGAACAACTGGTGTGATAGACCAGTGGCCCCCCAAATCCACATATTGAAGTGGGGTGCTATTTAACAGTATAATTTTATAAGATTGTATTTTAGTCCTGCAAAAATTTGGCCTCTTTTGCTGTGTAAACTGTGCTACACACAGTGACAACAGTTACTGGCCAATTATTTGTAGAACTGGCGAACTGACGGACCGGCAGATAGGGAGGAGAGGAAGGCAGAATTTGCATTGCGTGAGAGTAAGTGTAGAGGTAAGTGGCGCTGCCACAAATTAAATGATAAAGGATGGGTAAGGGTTACACATATGTCTAAAATCTGGGGCCAATAAATAAATCTAGTGCGATATATATAAAGTAAAAATCTAGTGGGCTAAAAACATTAAAATCTAAATTTCTCTTACGTCCTCCGACAGTCGCCGCCCACTCACAAGTCTTCACCAATGGGTATTGACCTTTGCTCCGCAGGAGTAGCTAGGCAACAAGAATTGTTAATACAAAAGCTTTTAGCATAGACACACCCCTAGGGGCTGTCCCCTCAGTCAATACCTCCCTGCACCAGCATTCCCAACTCAGTTTGATCTTGCCTAGCTTAGGAGTAGCAGGCTTTCCTGTGCTGGGGCTTTAGTCTCAGCCTTCTACCCTTTTGATTTTATTTCAAAGTATTTTTCTTTCCTTTACCTAGCTGTTTTGACAGCTTTAGTTTAGGGTTCTTCGGATGAAGATGTTTATGCGGAGCTGGGTCTCGGACTGGCCGCCCTGGATCTCAGGGCTGAGTGCCAGATTGATCCCCAGCCTGCCATCGAGCGTTCAGCTTAGGTTTGCCCTGGCACATTGAACGACCCATCCCTGTTCGCTGCAGGGATGCTGCCTGTGAGGTGGCTACCTCACTGGACGCCATTGTGCGGTCTCGTGCTGCAATACACAGGCGTTCTGGCTGCGGCACTCCCTGTCACCATGATGGCGGTTTGTCGCTGGAGACGGCTCCCCACGCCATCCGGTACGGTAAGCACCTTCTGTGTGGGGACCATCTGTGTGGGTGTCAGTCTGTGGCTGCGTATACCCCCATGTCTGTGTACAGTGCGGGCTCCCTGTCAGATCCCTGTATGGGTTAGCATGCCTTTCTGTGGGCTGCAAAGGGGGGGGGGGGCCCCGCTCTGCTGTGTGATTTCTATGGGCAGTTTGGGTGCAGACATGATTGAGCGGCGGCCGCTGCGGCGGTCCGCCAATTTTTTCGCTGTAATCGGCACATCGCTGTGTTTTTGCCCCAATCGCCGCCATTTTGGCGGGCCGCGCTCGTCAGAGCACATGTCGGCGCCATTTTCTTGTAGCCTTCTCCCCTCAGCCGAGCAGCCATGTTTGCGGAGCCTCATAGGCTATATCAGTCAGCCGGTATTGCATCACTTCCTCTTTCTCTGGGGACAGCGATCGGTGGCAGCAGCCTGTTTGTGCTCTCTCCAGGTTTTTACCTTCTTTGTCCTGTCATTCCTTGCTCAGTGTTCTTTATCCCTGCGGGATCGGTGCATACAGTAGTGTACGGTGGGCTGCGCTCGCCGTGGTGTTAAAGGGACAGTACCTTTTTCTCCTTTCTTACTGTGGGCATGGATTCTCAGGATAGCAAGTTTCCCCCCGCCCTGGTGGGGGACCAGGGGGCTGCTGCACCCCCCCGAGGGGGCTGATCTGGCCGCGGTAGTGGCATCCTTGGTTTCTTAGGTGCAGATGCTGATGGCTGATCGATCCGCAAAAAGGGCCAGGTTATCCATTTCCTCTGATTCAGAGGGCGATGTGGCTGCTGTGGCTGGCGTGCCCTTCTCAGGGTCTCGCTCATCTCTGGACCTTATGGGGTCGGAGGCGGAGGTGGAGGGGGTTGATGTTTCTCCCCCTGGCTCGCCTGAAGAGCTTGCACTCATGGATGAGCTGATTACCTCTATCAAGGAGACGTTACACCTGGAGGATGAGCCCACTCCTCCTGCTAGGGTGTCCTCTTTTGGGACGCAAAGAACCCGCAAATCAGCGCAGGTTTTTCCCTGCCCTGCAGAATTTCATCATACTGTTAATGAGCAGTGGCGTAATTTAAAGAAGCCCTTTACGGTGCCGAATAAGTTTAAACTGCTTTATCCGTTTGCGCCCTCCACCGACGAGCGTTGGTGTGTGGCGCCTCAGGTGGATCACGCGGTGGCCATTTTGAACAAGGCTACTGCGGTTCCTTCTGAGGATACCCCGGTTTTCCGGGACCCCACGGAGAGGAGACTGGAGTCTCTTGCCCGTCATGCCTATATGGTTGCTGGTTCTATGCTGAAGCCTATTTTTGCCTCCATTATGGCGGCCCAGGCTGTTGCGGACTGGACGAAGGTGCTCAGGCGCACCCTGGTGGCTGATTCGGCTCCGCCTACCACGTTGGCTATGGTGGATCAAATCCATCAAGGTGTCATGTACTTGTGTGATGCGGACTTGAATTTAGCTCCCTTGGCTGCGCGACTGTCCAGCGTGGCGATACTGAACCGTCGTCTGATATGGCTGAAAAGTTGGTCGGTCGACCAATCTTCTCGCAAGACGCTGGCGGATTTTCCCTACGCGGGATCTCGCCTTTTTGGCGAGGCTTTGGATACTCTGATTAAAGGAGTTACGGGGGGCAAGAGTACTCTCTTACCCCAAGCACAAATCTTTCCGTGGCAAACGGAATTCCTCGTTTAGGCCCTCTCAGGGGTCCTTTCGTGCCTTTCGGTCGCAATCCAAGGGCAAGCCCTTCAAAGGCCAAGGCTCCCAGAAGAAGCCATGGGCAGGTAAGCAGAAGTCCGGCCAGTCCGGTTCGACTTCCCATGCCAATTCCGCCCATTTCTGGGGTGGGGGGGACGTCTGCGCGGTTTCCCACAACCTTGGCTGACCCACATTCGGGACAGGTGGATTCAGGAAATCGTTCGATCAGGTTACAAGATCGAATTTCTCTCTCGGCCGGCGGGCAGATTTTTTCCCTCAAATCTACAGCTGTCTCCGGAGCACTTGCAGGATCTGCACCTGGCGGTGCGGGATCTGCGGGCCCAAGGAGTGGTGGTTCCGGTGCCTCATCGGGACAGATTTCGGGGGTTTTACTCCAATCTGTTCACTGTGCCCAGAAAGGAGGGCAAGGTGCGTCCGATTCTGGACTTGAAAGCTCTGAACCGCTTTGTGTGGGTTCGCAAGTTCCGCATGGAATCCCTGCGCTCAGTGGTGGCTGCCCTGAGTCCGGGGGAATTCATGGCCTCCATCGATCTGAAGGATGCGTACCTACACATCCCCATTTTCGAGGGTCACCAGAGGTACCTTCGATTCGCCATTGCGGAGGATCACTACCAATTTGTGGCGTTACCTTTCGGTCTCGCTTCGGCTCCGCGGGTTTTTACCAAGGTGCTGGCGCCGGTTCTGGCCCTGTTACGAGCACAGGGCATCACTGTCTTGGGGTATCTGGATGATATCCTGATAAGGTAAAGTGCCAGTCAGAGCCTGGTGAACGACCTGTCCACCACGATGCGGACACTGCAGGAGTTCGGTTGGACCATAAACATTCCGAAGTCAACTCTGTGTCCTTCGGTTCGTCTTCCCTACCTGGGAATGATTCTGGACTCTGTTCAAGCGAAGGTCTTCCTACCGGAAGACAAGCTTCAGACACTTCAGGACGAGGTCAGGTCCCTCAGGGACAACCGGCACTCGTCTCTCCGGACATGCATGAGATGTCTCGGTTTGATGGTCTCCTTTGCCCAGTTTCACACGCAGGATCTCCAGACCGAGATTCTTGCCGAGTGGGACGGGCGGCCGCAATCCCTGGATCTGCGGATCTCGTTGAGCCAACGCACCAGAAGGGATCTTCTGTGGTGGCTCCAGTCCCCGGCAGTGTCGGGGGGCAAGTCTTTTCGTCCATTGTTGTGGACGGTGATCACCACGGATGCCAGCCTGTCAGGCTGGGGTGGTGTTCTGGGCGTTCTGTCCGCCCAGGGAGCTTGGTCGGAGGAGGAGTCCGCCCTTCCGATCAACATTCTGGAATTGAGGGCGATAAAGCTTTGTCTTCTGCGATGGATGGACCGGCTTCGGGGCCGTCCAGTTCGGGTTCAGACGGACAATGCCACCGCGGTGGCCTATATCAACCATCAAGGGGGCACCAGGAGTGCCCGGGCGGCCCGGGAAGTGGCCGACTTTCTGTCTTGGGCCGAGACGCACGTCCCGGCGATAACGGCAGTTCACATACCGGGGGTGGAGAACTGGCAGGCGGACTATCTGAGTCGCCAGACCCTGGACCAGGGGGAATGGTCCCTTCACCCGGATGTTTTCCAGATGTTGTGCGCGAAGTGGGGTTCTCCAGATGTGGACCTGTTCGCGTCTCGTCTAAACTACAAGGTGGAAAGGTTTGTGGCAAGGACGCGCAATCCTCGGGCGGACGCCTCGGACGTGTTGGTGGCGCCCTGGCATCAGTATCGTCTGATTTATGCCTTTCCCCCGATTCAACTGCTGTCCAGGCTCCTTCGCAGGTTGGCCTCGGAACCCCATCCGGTGATTCTGGTGGCACCGGACTGGCCTCGCCGGTCTTGGTACGCAGACCTCGTAAATCTGGCAGTCGACGCTCCGTGGCGCCTGCCACTTCGGGAGGACCTTCTGTCTCAAGGGCCGATATTCCATCCTGCTTTACAGTTGCTGGCTTTAACGGCCTGGCTGTTGAAAGCCAGGTCCTGAAGGATAGGGGTCTCTCCCCTGAGGTCATTCCCACCTTGATCAAGGCTAGAAAAGCCTCTTCAGGTAAAATTTACTACCGTACTTGGAAAGCGTACTTTGCCTGGTGTGAGTCCAGAGGGTATTCCCCTCGCTCATACTCAGTGTCAAGAGTGTTGGCTTTCCTCCAAACTGGAGTGGACCAGCGTTTGGCGCTGGCCACGATTAAGGGTCAGATTTCTGCGCTGGCCGTTCTCTTTCAACGCCCTGTGGCGTCTAATTCATTGATTTGCACCTTTGTTCAGGGGGTGCGACATTTGGTTCCTCCTCGGAGGGAACCTTTGCCTCCATGGGACTTGAACTTAGTTCTGTCCGTGTTACAACAGGCTCCCTTTGAAAAGATCAGGGAGATCTCGTTGTCTCTGTTGTCCAAAAAGGTTGCTTTTTTGGTGGCGATCACTTCTGCTCGTAGGGTGTCGGAGCTGGCGGCTTTGTCCTGCAGCTCTCCCTACTTGGTGCTTCACAAGGATAAGGTGGTCTTGCGACCTAACCCATCCTTTCTTCCAAAAATGATCTCGGAGTTTCACCTTAATGAAGACATTGTCTTGCCTTCACTCTGCGCGAAGCCTAAGCATCCGAAGGAGGTTGCCTTGCATTCCTTGGATGTTGTCCGGGCGATCAGGGTTTACCTGTCGTCCACTAAATCTTTTCGCAAGTCGGATTCCCTCTTTGTCCTTCCTGAGGGACCTCGGAAGGGCATGGCGGCGTCGGCTGCGACCATCGCCAAATGGATCAGACAGACCATTGAGCAAGCCTATGCCTTGAAGGGGAAGGTTCCTCCCTTTCCTGTGAAGGCGCATTCTACCAGATCTTTGAGTACGTCTTGGGCTTACCGTCATCAGGCTTCTGTGGCCCAGGTGTGTAAGGCGGCGACTTGGTCGTCCGTTCACACCTTCTCAAAATTTTATAAGGTGGATGTTCAGGCATCGGCCGATGCCTTCTTTGGCCGTAAAGTTCTCAGTGCGGCAGTTTCTTAGGGACCCTTGTTTTTTTGGGCCCTTGGTTATTGGGGTGTTTTACCCCTGGGTTACTTGTTTTCCTGGGTTGTTGCTCCTGTTGAGCACGTTTTCCTGTTGCCCAGTTGGTTCTCTTACTATGGTAAGGTTCCTTTCTCTGATGTGGGTACTGCGTTGCCTTTTCTACGGTTGCGTCTCCCACCCCTCATGTCTACACTGCTTTGGGACATCCCATTGGTGTAGACTTGTGTGTGGGCGGCGACTGTTGGAGGACGTAAGAGAAAACGGAATTTTTGTAAAATCTTACCGTAA
The DNA here is from genome assembly GCF_965119305.1 of Pelophylax lessonae. Classification (NCBI taxonomy): domain Eukaryota; kingdom Metazoa; phylum Chordata; class Amphibia; order Anura; family Ranidae; genus Pelophylax; species Pelophylax lessonae. The sequence continues at coordinate 171,327,265 of NC_138778.1, forward strand.
AATTCCTTTCTCTGAGTCCTCCGACAGTCGCCGCCCCCCGCCCCTCTTTTGGGGTTTTTGTGTACTCTTACTGCTATGCTACCAAACTGAGTTGGGAATGCTGGTGCGGGGAGGTATTGATTGAGGGGACAGCCCCTAGGGGTGTGTCTATGCTAAAAGCTTTTGTATTAACAATTCTTGTTGCCTAGCTACTCCTGCGGAGCAAAGGTCAACACCCATTGGTGAAGACTTGTGAGTGGGCGGCGACTGTCGGAGGACTCAGAGAAAGGAATTTTACGGTAAGATTTTACAAAAATTCCGTTATGTGCAATTAAAAATTTTTTTTTATAAATAATTCAATAATTGATCATAAAATTGGTGGCTATATGAATATAATCAATAAATTTGTGATAGGTGTGCGTGGATTGGTGATACCAAATACATATAAATAATGCTGAATCCAAATATTAAAATGCACAGTAAAGAAGTGATCAAATTATTAAATACTAAACCCACTCAAAGTGACTATGAATAATCATATAAAGTGCATATATCAAAAAACGTGATCAAATAAAGTGCATTTACAGTGCTCCAAAAAAATAAACCAGTTTAAAAAAATGTGTATAAATCAGATAGCCTCAGTTAAAAGTCTCATAAAAGTCCATAAAAAGTCAGCGGCAATAAATATATAGAAATATTATCATAATTGAGTCCATACACCAGATATGAATAAAATCCAGAGAAGGTGAGGAAAAAGTGGATCCCGGGTGATGTATAGAATGAAGGAATAGGTGCTCCCCTCCTATTGATCCCGCACTCACCAGAAGGTAATACCCCTACAGGGGTAACCAGCGTCACCAGGGGTAACTCCTATTCTCCTGTCTCCTCACAGTTGTCCAACACTCCACCTTCCAAGATGCCGTCGTCACATTGTTCTGGAAAAAGGCAGGCTTCTGTGGCTCAAATGTTGAAGCGTAAAAAAAGGTGTCCGACAGGTGTCCGACTACATCGGGTTAACAGCCGATGTGGACGCTCTGAGGAGTGATGAACCCCTGGACTACTGGGTGGGCAGGCTTGACCTCTGGCCAGAGCTTGTACAATTTGAAATGAACTGTTGGATTGCCCCCCGTTCAGTGTCCTGTCCGAAAGGACGTTCAGCGCAGCAGGGGGATCGTGACCGATAAGCACACTCGCCTAGCTCATGACAGTGTAGACTACCTCACATTTAAATGTGAGCTAATATCTGGAGCCTATACAGGCCGACACTTACTTCTGTATACTGTGAATGCCTAATTTACCTCTAGCAATTAAATACACTACGTTCTTTGCTGTCAGTTAAACCATGTGAGCTAATTCTTGGAGCCTATACAGGTCGACACTTACTTCTGTATACTGTGAATGCCTAATTTACCTCTAGCCATCAAATACACTACGTTCTTTGCTGTCAGTTAAACCCACGTGGGCAAATTTTTGGGGCCTATACAGGCCGACACTTACTTCTGTATACTGTGAATGCCTAATGTACCTTCAGCCACAGAATACAACATTCTTAGCTGTCAGGTAAACCCATGTGGGCTAATTTTTGGGGCCAATACTGGCCGACACTTACTTATTTATCCTGTGAATGCCTAATGTACCTTCAGCCACAGAATACAATGTTCTTAGCTGTCAGGTAAACGCATGTGGGCTAATTTTTGGGGCCTGGAATGGCCGACACTTACTTCTTTATCCTGTGAATGCCTAATTTTTCAGACTGGAATTGAAAATGAATGGGTCTGTAAAGGTTCAGCCAAATTGTGGAATGGCTGCCAGGGCTGGCCCTACCATGGGTCCCACTGGGTCCATTGGACCCAGGCAGCACTTGGAGAGGGGCAGCAAATTGACTCCCAAAATATTTTTTCTTCACAGTAGTAGTTTTTTATGTCATCAGTTTACGGCGTGTTACGGGCGGCATTTTTCTATCTCATACTGCCACCCGTAGTGCAAACTGATGAGTATGAGGAGGCGGAGTGTCACCTCCAGGGAACTTTCCTTCACATAATCCTGGTGTGCGCAATGACAGACATCAGCGCACTCCATATCACGCAGGGCAGGCTGGATCTTCTAGGGTGGTGGGCACTGCAGACACAAGAGTGACAGGAGGACTGAGGACAGACAGTGGGTGTTTGGTGGACTGGTCCGGTGGTGAGTAATGGAAGAAAATAAAATTATATATAATATTTATTTTCTAAAGGTTATACATAGATCTTTAGTTATTCTAAATGAGGTCACTAAAGATCTATGTAAGGGAATCAGAACCTCTTTCCTCCTGCTGGAGATCCCTCTAGTAATGATACCTTCTGTAGACTTAATTTGCCTTTTAACCACTTCACCCCCTTCCTGCCCAGGCCAATTTTCAGCTTTTAGCGCTGTTGCATTTTGAATGACAATTGAGCAGACATGCAACACTGTACCATAACCAAATTTATGTAATTTGTTTCTCACAAATAGAGCTTTCTTTTGGTGGTATTTGATGACCGCAAGGTTTTTTCTTTTTTGCAACACAAATAAAAAAATACCAAAAAGTTTGAAAAAAAAAAGTTTGTTTGTTTATGTTATAAAATTGTATTAATAGATACATTTTTTCCTGCACTGATGACCACTGATGAGGCCGCACTGACAGGCACTGATGAGGAGGCACTAATATGCAGTACTGATGGGCACTGATATGCAGCACTGATATGTGGCACTGATAGGTAGCACTGATATGCAGCATTGGTGGGCACTGATAGGCGGCACTTATGGGCACTGATAGGCAGCACTGATGGGCACTGATAGGTGGCACTGGTGGTCACTGATAGGCGGCAATGATGGGCAATAATGGGCACTGGTGGGTGGCACTGATAGATAGCAATGACAGGCACTGGTGGGCGGCACTGATAGATGGCAATCGTGGGCAGCTCTGATAAGGAGGGCACTGAAACGGTCCCTGAGCCCTGATTGGCATCCCTGGTGGCCATGGGTGGGCATCCCTGGTGGCCATGGGTGGGCATCCCTGGTTGCCATGGGTGGGCAATCCCTAGTGGCATCCCCCCAAGGGTCTGCACTGGTAATCAATGCTCGGATTACCCGCACAGACCACCCCTGTCAGGAGAGCTCTCCTCTACTCGTGCCTGTCAGGCACGAACTGAAGAAAGCCGATCAATGGCACTTCCTATTTACTATGTGACCAGCTGTGATTGGACACAGCTGGTCACATGGTAAAGAGCCTACGCCATTAGGCTCTTTACCGGGATCAGAGATGTGGTGTGTTAGAGTGACACACCGCACCACCGATCGCCGCTCTGCGGTCTATCCTGCTGGACGTTATATGACGGCCAGTAAGGATAGAGCAACCACTTCCCGGCCGTCATTTTGCTATATGGCGAGAAGTGGTTACAATGCATGGCCACACTGTTAATTAGTAGAGTATATTCGGATTTATCCACAATAAGCACAATGCAAAACCAATGTATCACCAGCAGAACAACTCTGGACAGATAAAACCAATCATCAAATTTCAAAATATAGCTGGGCCATAGGAAGCAGCATAAGAGGATAGGTGAAAACAACAGAGAGCAGTGTTAGCAGGTCATTATTATGAAAATACATCCTCATACCTCCCAACATTTGAACATCGGAATGAGGGACACTGAAAAAGGAACAAAACCTGCGGCGCGCGTAGTGCGCCGCGGCAAACTGTGGGTGTGGCCAATTGCTTAGCAGTGGGAGGGGCTTAAGGAATAGGGTAAACAAAACCCAGACTTCCTAGTACTCATAAAATATGCTTTGATTGCTCAGCCTACCTTAACCGCTTCCATACAGAGCAGTTAGACACCCTTCCTGCCCAGACCAATTTTCAGCTTTCAGCACTCTCACACTTTGAATGACAATTGCTCAGTCATGCTACACTATAACCAAACAAAATTTTTATCATTTTTTTCACACAAATAGAGCTTTCTTTTGGTGGTATTTGATCACAACTGGGGTTTTTTTTTTTCGTGATATATGCAAAAAAAGAGCAAAAATTTTGAAAAAAAAACACTTTTTTTTAGTTTCAATTATGAAATTTTGCAAAAAATAAATTTTTCTTCATACATTTGGGCCAAAATGTATACTGCTACATGTCTCTGGTAAAATTAACCCAAATTAGTGTATATTATTTAGTCTGTGTGAAAGTTATTGAGTCTAGAAGCTATGGTACCAATTACTGAAAATTGATCACACCAGATGTACTGACTGCCTATCTCCTTTCTTGAGGCCCTGAAATGTCAGGACAGTACAAATACCGACCAAATGACCCCTTTTTGTAAAGTAGACAGTCCAAGGTATTTAGTAAGAGGCATGGTGAGTTTTTTGAAGTTGTAATTTTTTCCCACAATTCTTGGGAAAATGAAGAAAAAATTTTTTTTTTCTTTTTTTTCCCACAAAGTTGTCAATTTATAAGCTATTTCTAACACATAGCATGTACACAGCAAAAATTACACCCAAAAATACATTCTGCTACTCCTTCCGAGTATGGCGATACCACATGTGTGAGACTTTTACACAGCCTGGCCACAAAAAGAGACTCCACGTCCAAGAAGCACATTCAGGCGTTCTAGGAGCATAAATACACATAAAACTTTCTTACTACCTATCACACTTTTCAAGGCCCTAGAGCACCAATACAATGGAAAAGTCCACAAAATGACCCAATTTTGGAAAGCAAACACTCCAACGTATATTCTATGAGGCATTATGGGTCGTTTGAACATATCATTTTTTTCCACAGGTTTTTGGAAAATGTGGGAAAAAAATGAAAACTTTTTTTTTTACACAAAGTTGTCAATTTATAGGATATTCCTAACACATAGCATGTACACAGCAAAAATGACACCCCAAAATACATTCTGCCACTCCTCCTGAGTATGGCAATACCACATGTGTGAGACTTTTTCACAGCCTAGGCATATAGAGGGGCCTAACATCCAAGGAGCATCATCATACATCCTAGCCACTTGCCTAGGCCTATTTTTGACATTTGGTGTTTACAAGCTAAAATCAGTTGTTTTGCTAGAAAACTGCTTAGAACCCCCAAACATTATATATTTTTTTTAGCAGAGACCCTATAGAATAAAATGGAGATTATTGCAATATTTTTTATCACACCGTATTTGCGCAGCGGTCTTCCAAACGCAATTTTTTTGGAAAAAATTCACTTTTTTTAATTAAAAAATAAGAAACCAGTAAAGTTAGCCCAATTTTTTTCCATAATGTGAAAGATAATGTTACGCCGAGTAAATAGATACCCAACATGTCATGTTTCAAAATTGCGCACGCTCACGGAATGGTGACAAACTTTGGTACTTAAAAATCCCCATAGGCGACAATTTAAAAATTTCTACAGGTTGCCATCTTTGAGTTACAGAGGAGGTCTAGGGCTCAAATTATTCCCCTTGCTCTAACGATCGCGGCGATACCTCACATGTGTGGTTTGAACACCGTTTACATATGTGGGCGGGGTTTCTGTATGCATTCGCTTCTGCGCGCGAGCTAACGGGGACAGGGCGCTTTAATTTTTTTTTTTTTTTTTTTTTTTTACTATTTATTTTATTTATTATTTTTTATTTTTACACCGTTTAAAAAAAAAAAAAAATTGATCATTTTTATTTCTATTAAAAGAAATGTAAATATTCCTCGTAATAGAAAAAGGCACGACAGGACCTCTTTTTTGTGAGATCTGGGGTCAAAAAGTCCTCAGATCTCACAAGTACACTAAAAGATAGAAAAAAAAAATAAATAAATAATAATTATAATATAAAATTAAAAAAAAAAAAAAAAAAGGACCTTTAAACCGGTTGCTAAGCAACAACATTTTCCATAGCTCCGGTCCTCCAAGACCATAGAGTCAAGTGAGGGCAAGCTTGCCCTCACTCGACATCCTGTCTGTGAGGATTCGGGACCGGATCGTTTTCCCCGCTGCCGGCGGGTCCGGTAAGCGGGGAAAAGGACCGGAACGCGTCGGGAGGGGGGGGGTGCGCCTCTTCCGCCATCCCGGAAGGGTGATCCCACGGCGAATCCGCCGCTGGGACCACCCTTATCGGAAAGCCAACCGTCCACCGTTTAAAAAAATACCAGGGTTATGGCAGCTATCTGCTGCCATAACACCGGTATTTAGGTTTAAACGGACAACGTATATAAACCTTTTTGGACTTGGACATGGTGGCTGTATGAAGGGTGACAGGTACTCGGGTACTTTGTTGGGCAGGTGACAGGTACTCTGGTACTGATGAGCAGGTGGCAGGTACTCGGGTACTCCGATAGGCAGGTGACAGGTACTCGGGTACTCTGATGGGCAGGTGACAGGCAGGTGATAGGTACTGATGAGTAGTACTCACTGACTGATAGGTGATACTGTACTGATGGGTACTGATGATCAGTACTGATACGTGATAGGTACTGATGAGTACTGATGAGTAGTGATGGGTACTGATGAGCAGGCGGCAAGTACTTGGGTACTTCAGGCATCAGGTACTCTGATGAGCAGGTGGAAGGTACTCGGGTACTCTGATGGGTAGGTGACAGGTACTCAGGTACTCTGATGACGGGTACTCCGTTGACAGGTACTCAAAGTACCCGAGTACCTGTCATCAGAGTACCCAGGTACCTGTCATCAGAGTACCCAAGTACCCGTCATCAGAGTACCCGAGTACCCGTCATCAGAGTACCCGAGTACCTGTCAGAGTACCCGAGTACCCGTCATCAGAGTACCTGAGTACCCGTCATCAGAGTACTCGAGTACCTGTCATCAGAGTACCCGAGTACCTGTCATCAGAGTACCCGAGTACCCGTCATCAGAGTACCCGAGTACCTGTCATCAGAGTAACCGAGTACCCGTCATCAGAGTACCCGAGTACCTGTCATCAGAGTACCCGAGTACCCGTCATCAGAGTACCCGTCAGAGTACCCGAGTACCTGTCATCAGAGTATCCGTCATCAGAGTACCCGAGTACCTGTCATCAGAGTACCCGAATACCTGTCACCAGCCCATCAGAGTACCCGAGTACCTGTCATCTGAGTACCTGATGACAGGTACTCGGGTACTTTGATGGGCTAGTGACAGGTGCTCTTTATTGGGGGGGGGGGCAATCAGTGTGTTTGGGGTGCACTGTACTTGGTAACTAGCTGTTACCACAATCTCCTCCTCACACAGGATCAGTGTGTGAGGAGGAGAACACGGTGACAGCTAGTTACCGTGTTCTCTGTTGACATTTGTGACCGGCTGTGATTGGACACAGCCGGTCACGTGGTAAAGAGCCAATTTCATTGGCTCTTTACCTAGATCGGGGATCGACTCTGTCCGAGGGACGAGCCTCGTCCCCGATCGCTGCTCTGCGCGCCCCCGGGGGCGCGCATTGCAGAGAGAACGAGCGGCTCGTGCTGGAGCCGCTCATGTGATCGGCTGTGATTGACACAGCCGATCACGTGGTAAACAGCCAATTTCTATTGGCTGTTTACCTTGATCAGTGATGGGCTATGTCCGAGGGACGAGCCTCATCCCTGATCGCGCCGCTGCGCGCCGCCGGGGGCGCGCAGTAGCAGCTAGAACGGGCCGACGTCATATGACGGCGGCCCGGATCTAGACAACCACTTTGCCGACGTCATTTTACATGACTCGGTAAGGAAGTGGTTAAAGAAGAACTTCATTAAAATAGTCAGAGACTGCATAGCAACCAGCAACTGTTGAGACAATGAAGACTTTGATGAGAAGTATATAATGTACAGTATTGTGTATATATTGAAGGAGAGTGTTATGTACAAAATACAGGAGACAGGAATATGTAATGTACAGACTGCAGGAGACAGGAGTATGTAATGTACAGAGTACATGGGACAGGAGTGTGTAATGCAGGGGTCGGACTCTGCACCATCCACCCCCCATCTCTATCCACCCCAAATGCCCATCCCAGCTCCATCCACCCCCCCCCAGCTCTATACACCCCAAATGCCCACCCAAGCTCTATCCCCCCCAGCTCTATACACCCCAAATGCCCATCCCAGCTCCATCCACCCCCCAGCTCTATACACCCCAAATGCCCACCCCAGCTCCATCCACTCCCCCAGCTCTATACACCCCAAATGCCCATCCCAGCTCCATCCATCCCCCCCCGGCTCTATACGCCCCAAATGCCCATCCCAGCTCCATCCACCCCCCCCCAGCTCTATACACCCCAAATGCCCACCCCAGCTCCATACACCCCCCCCCCCCCCACACCAGCTCTATCCACCCCAATACGCCCCATACACCCCCTAGCTCCATCCCTCCCCCAGCTCCATCCACCCCCCAGCTACACCCCCCCCTCAGCTACATTCACCCCCTTCCCAGCCTCCCATCCCAGCTCTATCCCGTCTACAGACCACATTACCCATATACAGACCACGTTACCCGCCACCACACATTTGTGGGGAAGAGACCCTTTTCCTCTCAACATTGGAAAAAGCTGCTTTCTCAATGCAGGTGTTTGGAAGCTGGCAGTGGGTTATAGAGGGGATGAGGATGATAGGAGGTAGTGTGTTAGGAAGGTAGCAGTGGGGTGCCAGGTGTGATAAGGATGAGGATGACGGGGGGTTAGAAAGGTATCAGTGGGTTACCAGGTGTGATGAAAATGATTGACTGAGACACAGCAGTGGCGCCATTGGCTGCCACTGCTGTCAATCAAAGTCAGCTAGCCAATCAGGAGAGCTGGGGGGGGGCAGGCTGGGTCAGGGCTCCATGTCTGTAACTCAGCTCAGTTGCCCCCAAAGCAAGCCGCTTGTTGTGGGGGCACTCACCAGGACGGAGGGGCAAGGAGCTCCAGCCAGGAGCCCGAGAAGCGGAGGATCTGGGCTGCTCTGTGTAAATTCACTGCAACAGCAGGTAGGTATAAGAGGTTTGTTATTTTTATACAAAAAAAAACAAGACTTTACAACCACTTTAATTATGAATTTAGAAATTGGGAAAACAATTTATTTTTAAAAGTTTAGAAATATCTATGACCTCAATATGCATTTCTGCAGGCTGTAACTGATGCTGTTGAGAAGTCAAAAAAGAACACTGCAAAAACATGTACAGTACAGTGCTGTTATCTCATTTGTGGAATCACTGCCTCTTGAAATCCACTACAGCCTGTGTCCTCATGCTTTTATGGGAGGCGGATCATCCATCAATCAAGATGTGACATCCCACCCACTGTGTTCTTTTTTAGTTACTGGGCATGGAGGAGAAGGGAGGGACTGGGCTGTCATTTAGGATATGTATACACGCCCACCTGTCATGTGACCTGAATAGCTCAGCTAAAACCAAGAAGTGTTCTCTCCAGCAATAGAGACTAAACTGAGCATGTGAAGCTGAACTACACTTACTGTGTTTTATCTGGACTTGTCCAGTGTGAACGTGCAGGAGGGGGAGGATCTGTGCATACAGGATCACACAGCCTTTCTACACAATGCAGAGGTCCCCTTAGCACCAATGGAACGCAAATATGCAGCCTCGACTTTAAGGGGTTGTACTGGGGTGATGCCTGCAGCTAGAGGCATCACCCAGGTACCGTTGTTTAGAGCCGACGGTCGGTTTTCTTGTAATGACAACCGATGTGGCTAAGCAGCTGCTCGGCTGTCATTACAAGAAACGGGAGGGGATGTCCCCCCTCACACTGCCTTTCGCGGCTCGCCCGGGTTTCCCGTCCCACCGGGAGACCCGAGCCACCAGCCTGCACGTCTGCTGGCTGGCTGGAGTTCCGAACAAAGCCGAATTCGGCTCTGATCGGGTCTCTGATGTAAAAACCCTGAAGCGTTGTCATGACATTACTTCCGGGTACTGAAGCCTTAAAGGCGCCAGATTTAAAATAAAAAAATGAAAGCATTCAAAACAGCCAAACTTGGCGTTTTGAATGCTTTTAAGTGCAGAGGAGGGGTTTGGGGTCTTTTAGACCCCCAGATACCTCCATAAAGAGCACCTGTCACTGCCTAGTACTGTCACAAAGGATGTTTACATTCCTTGTGACAGCAGTAAAAGTGATCACATTTTTTTTTTTAAAAGAATAGTGTGAAAATAAAAAAATAAAAAAATTAAGAAAAAAAAAGATTTAAAGCGTCCCACCCCTCCGAGCTCGTACGCAGATTCGAACGAATATGCCCGCATATGAAAACAATGTTTAAACCACACATGTGAGGTATCACCGCGATAGTCAGAGTGAGACCAATAAATCTAGCACAAGAACTCCTCTGTAACTCTAAATTGATGACCGTTAACATTTTTTAAAGCGTCGCCTTTGGAGATTGTTAAGTACCGAAGTTTGTCACCATTCCACAAGTATGTGCAATTTTAAAGCATGACATGTTAGGTGTCTATTTACTCGGTGTAACATCATCTTTCACATTATAATAAACAAATTGGACAAATTTTACTGTTTTTTTTTTTAATTCATGAAAGTGTATTTCTTCCCAAAAAATTACATTTGAAAGACTTCTGCGCAAATATCGTGTAACATAAAATATTATAGTAATATATTACTTTTATTCTCTAGGGTCTCTGCTAAAAAAAAGATATATAATGTTTGGGGGTTCTAAGAAATTTTATAGCAAAAAATACTGATTTTAACTTGTAAGAAACAAATGTCAGAAAAAGGCTTAGGCTCAAAGGGATTATTCACTTAAAGAGGTTGTAAACTAAATTTTTTTTTTTTTTTTTTTTTCGTTTTCACCCTGAAAGAGAAACACATAATGAGCTAGTATGCATCGCATACTAGCTCATTATGCAATACTTACCTTAGAATGAGCCCCCGCCGTGCCGTCCGCTCACCTCTATGACGGGCGACATGTTCAGTCGCCCGTCTTCCGGGATCGCAGCATCCGGCCATTTGATTGGCCAGAGCCGCGGTGACGTCACCTATAGAGGTATGAGCCCCAGAAGCATGTGTTGGGCAGTGTGTCCATCAAAAGTGCAGTGACACAGTGCTGCTAGTGTCAATTGGCTGCCGAAGTCTGCTTTGATGATGCGCAAAACATCAATATGGCAGACTTTATCAATACAGCACCTTCCCCAGTGGCATAGGTGCTGGGCCTCTTAGTGCTCCTGGAAGAAGCAGAGTGATTTCTGCCCAACTGGTGAAGGTTGGTCCAGGTCTGCTCTACTGTCAGGCGTAACATTAACCACTTTCCGCTGCGGCCATAGCCGAATGACAGCTACAGCGCCGTCGGCTTATTCTGCAAGGGCGTACTATGATGTCCTCCCAGAATCGTGCCTCCCGCGCACCTCCCTGGGGTGCGCACACGGAAGTATCTGTGCTCGCGGGGTCCGTGGATCACTGATCGTGGTAAAGGGCCAATGACAGCGGCCCTTTACTACGTGATCGCTCTGTCCAATGATGGAGCGATCACTTGTCAACAAACCGGCGCATGTCCGGTTCAGTTCTCTCCTCTCCTCACACACTTTACACAACGATCAGTACAGTGTGCGAGGAGAGGAGAGAGACTGCAGCTGCACTCATCCTCTGCCTCCTCCATGCCTCAACTATGCCCATCCCTGCCACATCCATCCCCACCCATACCTCATCCATGCCACATCCATGCCTCGTGCCACATCCATGACTCATCCATGGCACATCCATGCCACATCCATGCATCATCCATGCATCATCCATGCCACATCCATGCATCATCCATGCCACATCCATGCCACATCCATGCCTCATCCATGCCTCATCCATGCCTCATCCATGCCCATCGATGCCACATCCATGCCTCATCTGTGCCCACCCATGCCACCTCAGTGCTCATCCATGGCTCATCCATGCCACATCCCTGCTCATCCATGCCACGTCAGTGCTCATACATGCCACGTCAGTGCTCATCCGTGCCACATCCATTCCACTTCAGTGCTCATCCGTGCCACATCCGTGCCACATCCATGCCACGTCCGTGCTCATCCGTGCTACATCTGTGCTCATCCGTGCCATATCAGTGCTCATCCGTGCCATATCAGTGCTCATTCGTGCCACATCATTGCTCATCCGTGCCACATCATTGCTCATCCGTGTCACATCCATGCCACATCAGTGCTCATCTGTGCCACATCAGTGCCACTACAGTGCTTATCAGTGTCCTACAGTGCCTCACAAAATTGTAATGGGAAGTCAGGAAATGACGGTGCTCCCTGAATGTTGGTCCTCTGTATGTGGCCAGGCTGTGTAAAAGCCTCACACATGTGGTATTGCCATACACAGGAGGAGTAGCAGAATGTATTTAGGGGTGTTATTTTTGCTATGTACATGCAATGTGTTAGAACTATCTTATAAATGGACAATTTTGTGTAAAAAAAAAAAAAGCGATTTCATTTTCTTTCCACATTTTCCAAAAACAGGTGAAAAAAAAATGACATGTTCAAAAGACGCATTATGGCTCCTAGATTATGTATTTTGCTTTCTAAAATGGGGTAATTTTGTGGGTTTTTCCATTGTCCTGGTGCTCCATGGCCTTCAACACCTGGACCTCTGTATGTGGTCAGGCTATGGAAAAGTCTCACACATGTGGTATTGCCATACTCAGGAGGAGTAGCAGAATGTATTTTGGTTTGTAGTTCCAAGTATGTCTATAAAGTGTGCGAGAAATAACTTGGTAATATGACCATTTTGTGAAAAAAGAAAAAAAAATCTTCAATTTGCAAAGAATTGTGGATAAAATTACAACTTCAAAAAACTCACCATGCCTCTTACTAAATACATTGGAATGTCTGCTTTCCAAAAAGGGGTCATTTGGGGATATTTGTACTTTCCTGGCTTGTTTGGGTCTCAAGAAATGAGATAGGCCGTCAGTACATCAGGTGTGATCAATTTTCTATGATTGGCACCATAGCTTGAAGACACTATTTATATCCTTCACAAAGACCAAATAATATATACTTTTTTGGGTTACTTTTACCAAACATATGTAGCAGTATAAATTTTGGCCAAAATGTATGAAGAAAAATGATTACATTTGCAAAATTTTTAAACGAAACAAAGACAAATTCATTTTTTTACAAAATGTTCAGTATTTTTTCCATTTAAAGCACCAAAAAATAAAAAATCCAATTATGATTAAATACCACCAAAAAAAAGCTCTATTTGTGTGAACGAAAATTTCATATGGGTACAGTGTTGCATGACTGAGTAATTGTCATTCAAAATGTGAGAGCATTAAAAGCTGAAAATTGGTCTGGTTAGGAAGGGGGTTTATGTGCCCAGTGGGTAAGTGGTTAAAGGCTTTCTTTTATTTCATTTTTTGTTATACTTACAGTACCTCCTCTGTGCAGTTGGTTTTGCACCAACTGACCAGGTATACTCTTCTCAGGTCCCTGGCTGAAACTCCTGGCCCCTCCCTCCTGCCAAGTGCCCCCAAAGCAAGCAGCTTGCCAAGGGGGCACCCATGCAGCCTCGCTCCCGAGCCGGGACTCTGCATGTCCATTGACATACAGAGCCACAGCTCAGCCCACGTCTGCTCTCTCCTCATTGGCTGTGATTGACATTGCCAATGGCTCCCACTACTGTCCCAGCCAATGGGGGAGAGTTTCCAGAGAGCCGAGGCTCTCGTGCAATATCGCTGGATCAACATGGTGGCGATCTTGCAGCTCTGCAAATACAGGAGATTGAAACAGTTAAACGAACACCTAGGGGAGGGGATGTCTTCAGGTTGCTTTGCAAGCGGGAGGTCTTCTGGATTTTTCATTTGAGAACACGGATGCCCAATGTGCTTAATTTTGAGTGGGATCTTTTGGGTGGGATTTTTATGATTGACCTCCCCTTCCTGGAGAGAATATATTTTTTCCTCAGCTAGTTGCCTGCAGTCTATTAGTACCTACTTCTTTATTGTCTTCCCTTTTTATTTCTCCTCAGCTATTCACCTGCAGTCTATTAGTACCTACTTCCTTATTTCCTTCCTTTTTTTTTTCTCCTCAGCTATTTGCTTGCAGTCTATTAGTACCTACTTCCTTATTTCCTTCCTTTTTTTTTCTCCCTCAGCTAGTCGCCTGCAGTCTATTAGTACCTATTTCTGCGTTTGTTTGGTTTTTGTTTGTTTGTTTAATGGATTTTTTGCAGCCTTCCTTTAGGTTTTACTGCCCCCAACAGCTCCCCCTTTAGCTGAAGGAGCAGTGGCTGGGGGTTGTGCTTGGTGGGCACTACTGCCTGCCAGGTACCACCAATTCTAGTGAATGCAGCCACACTGCAATTGTGCACAACGTCAATCTTTGCAGTGCAGTACTGCAGCATTTAGGGAATTAAACTAGGTTGTGGGGAGGTGATACAGCTGCTCCTGTCAGATGCTCTCTGAAGAGTGATATGAATGCAGATGTGTCATCTAAATGTGTCATTCCTGTCTTGCAGCATGCCAAAGATGGCTTACTGCAGGACTACAGAGGAAAGGCTATGGAAAGTTATTAGGAAGGTGTTTCTTATGTAAATGAATCCCTTCAAAGAGAGCAGGGCTCTGGGAGGGTGGGATCTGAGGAGCAGGGCTCTGGGAGGGTGGGATCTGAGGGGGAAGGGCTCTGGGAGGGTGGGATCTGAGGAGCAGGGCTCTGGGAGGGTGGGATCTGAGGGGGAAGGGCTCTGGGAGGGTGGGATCTGAGGAGCAGGGCTCTGGGAGGGTGGGATCTGAGGGGGAAGGGCTCTGGGAGGGTGGGATCTGAGAGGCAGGGCTCTGGGAGGGTGGGATCTGAGGGGGAAGGGCTCTGGGAGGGCGGGATCTGAGGGGGAAGGGCTCTGGGAGGGTGCAATCTGAGGGGGCAGGGCCCTGGGAGGGCAGGGCTCTGCGAGGGCAGAATTTGAGGAGGCAGGGCTCTAGGAGGGCATAATCTGAGGGGGCAGGGCTCTGGGAGGATGGAATCTGAGGGGGCAGGGATCTGGGAGAACGGAATCTGAGGGGGCAGGGCTCTGGGAGGGCAGAATTTGAGGGGGCAGGGCTCTAGGAGGGCATAATCTGAGGGGGTAGGGCTCTGGGAGGACGGAATCTGAGGGGGCAGGGCTCTGGGAGGGCAGAATTTGAGGAGGCAGGGCTCTAGGAGGGCATAATCTGAGGGGGCAGGGCTCTGGGAGGACAGAATCTGAGGGGGCAGGGATCTGGGAGAACGGAATCTGAGGGGGCAGGGCTCTGGAAGGGCAGAATTTGAGGGGGCAGGGCTCTAGGAGGGCAGAATCTGAGGGGGCAGGGCTCTGGGAGGGCGGAATCTGAGGGGGCAGGGATCTGGGAGGGCGGAATTTGAATGGCAGGGCTCTGAGAGGGTGGGATCTGAGGGGTGGGACTCTCCCTGTTCACACTGGTCTGCATATATAACTGGGCAGGACTGTATTGTAATTGTCATCTATTCAACCTGCCCCTGCAGCAGCACAGCTAGCTATCAAAACAGGCTGTGTGCAAAGGTGCATACTATGTGATTTTGAATAAAGCTGTGTTCTGTGAGGAGGGACTCTTCCTGTAGGTGCGACTGGGTGGGATTGGATACCCACCATCAGAGTTATGAAGGAAGTTACATCGTTTGCACAGTCTCAAAGACTACAGAGGGGTATGTTCTAGAATAGAGATGAAGCAGGAAGTGGCTGGAAGGCCCTCAGTCTACATCTAGACTATACAGACTGTCACATGGTAAGCCACAACTAAACCCACAAGATCAGGGGATCTGCAGACAACAAAGCAACACGGTACAGAGGTGTGATCCACGCTGGGATCATTCCATTCAGGTCTAGTGAAAAGAAAGTTTGAATTCAGCTTTAATTTTAGGTTTATAAAGGTGGCCATATCCTATAAAATCTGATTGTACAATCTCTGTATGATATCCCTTAGATTTAACAAAAATATATAAAAGGAGGACACACCATCTATCCAATCACCCTGTATCCAATCAGGCAGGCCCTTGCACTACATAGTTGATGGTAGCTCCAAAGGAGGTTGTACAATCAGATTGTATAGTGTATGGTGAGCTTTACAGAACCCAGGACATACTTTACCTGTTTTCAATATTACAGCTCTATCCACAGAGGCTGTTATCTGATCACTCAGCTCCTGCACACTCTACCAAATAAATGATCACTGCCTGTGTATTTAGTGAGAATGGTATTCACTGATTGCATAGGAATAATTTGCACATCATGAGGGGTGGTAATGATCTCCTGGAGTAGGAGGGCAGATGATGCAGGGTGCGTGCTAATGAGGTCAGCTGGTAAACCCTTTCCTGTGTCACGTCCCAGGGTCTGTCCAGGAAGTAAGGGAGAATTTTTATTTTTTTTTTTATAGCTAGCTGGACACGAAGGTAAGGGGTGTGTAAGATAAATAGATGTTGTTTTTTTTTTTTTTTTTTTCTGCAAAAGAAGTACATTAATAGTATATTGGTACGTAGGGGAGCTGGATGTTAGAAAAAAGAAAGTAAACTTACAGTATCTTTCAAAAGATTTTTTGTATATATTTAAAGTGGAGTTCCACCCTAAAATTGAAGTTCCGTCCATCTTCTTGCTCCGGGTCACCTGAAAAACAAATGGATAATCGCAATTTTTTTTTTTTTTACTTACCTTGTTTTAGAAGATAATATACTTACCTTACTTCCTCTTCCTCCCCTCGGCGGCCACGGCGAGTCGTCACTTCCTGACTTGCAATGATTCCTGGGAGCTGAACGTCATCGCTCCCAGGAATCAATGCTCCTGCACTGGCCCCAACGTCAGTTCCGGTGCAGGCGCCGTCATACCTTGCTAAACAGCTTCTGGGCATGCCCAGAAGCTGTGCAGGGATGACGCTGCAGCCCCGGAAGTGACGGCGGGACCGGTGCAGTGCATCGTGGGACCGAAGAGGACGGAAGAGGATGCAGAAGAGGATCCCTCTGGCTTCAAGCTGCCCACACCTAAAATGGCAGCGCTGGACAATACATTTTCAAGGTAAGTATTTCTTCTTGCAGGTAAGTTCAACCCGGGACAGTACAGAGGCTATCCATTGTGAAATGTACTAGCCCTTACTGTCCCGGGGTATTTTTATGTATTTTTTTTGGTTTTAGGTGGAACTCCGCTTTAAATATATATTTTCATGTGACAACACTGAAGAAATGACACTTTGCTACAATGTAAAGTAGTGAGTGTACAGCTTGTATAACAGTGTAAATTTACTGTCCCCTCAAAGTAACTCAACACGCAGCCATTAATGTCTAAACCGCTGGCAACAAAAGTGAGTACACCCCTAAATGAAAATGACCAATTTGGGCCCAATTAGCCATTTTCCATCCATGGTGTCATGTGACTCGTTAGTGTTTCAAGGTCTCAGGTGTGAATAGGGAGCAAGTGTGTTAAATTTGGTGTTATCGCTCTCACTCTCTCATACTGGTCAGTGGAAGTTTAACATGGTACCTCATGGCAAAGAACTCTCTGAGGATCTGAAAAAATATAAGTGTTGCTCTACATAAAGATGACCTAGGCGATAAGAAGATTGCCAAGACCCTGAAACTGAACTGCAGCACAGTGGCCAAGACCATACAGTGGTTTAACAAGACAGATTCCACTCAGAACAGGCCTCGCCCTGGTCAACCAAAGAAGTTGAGTGCACGTGCTCAGCGTCTTATCCAGAGATTGAAGGGGTGGGGGGTCAGCCGGTCAGTGCTCAGACCATACGCTGCACACTGCATCAAATTGGTCTGCATGGCTGTTGTCCCAGAAGGAAGCCTCTTCTACAGATGATGCACAAGAAAGTTTGCAAACAGTTTGCTGAAGACAAGCAGACTAAGGACACGGATTACTGGAACCATAACATTGGCGTCTACTGGAAATCTTGGTCAGCTTGGCATGGCACTGCTCCCGAACCATAAATGACAGGGACACCAAACTTGGGGAGCATCGAGAGGGGACCAAGGACTACAATGTATCTAATTTTGGGGTTGGCCAGCTTGCCTAGGTAACCAACCATATCGTAGTCCTGAATTCTCTTAGCGTGTTCCCCAAATTTCGTGTCCCTGTTACTTTGGTTCGGGAGCAGTGCCATGTCAATTTGACCAAGATTTCCCATAAACGCCAATGTTAAATGTTGAAAACCGGGAGCAGTGCCATGTCAAGCTGATCAAGATTTCCCATAGAGCTAGTGTATTTACATGCATTGAGAAGTGAAAAAAGGTATTTCTTCACTTTAAGTACATTTTCGTTTTACATACACGCTCTGGTCCCATTGTGTACTTAAAAGTGGGGTATGCCTGTACTCTCCTTTCACCACCTACATCAGGGGTGGGGAACCTATGTCCTGGGGGCCTTATGCGGCCCTCAAAGTCATTTGGTCCGGCCCCTCATGCAGCTGAGTCTGTGTCTCTCAGCTGATCTGTCAGAATGGAGCCAATGCTTCCTGTATAGTTCCGGCTCCATTCTGACAGTCTGAGTGAGTCACAGGCGGAGTGATATCAAATGCACTCTGCCTGTGACCAATACAGGAAACATCGCCTCTTCCTCAAGCACGGTGCCGCTTCTAGCCAGCATTTCCCGCCAGCAGCACACACAGCAGTACCAGCCAGAGCCAGCAGTACCAGCCAAAGCCAGCAGTACCAGCCAGAAGTACTAACAGCAGTTCCAGCCAGAGCCATTATTACTCACAGCAGTATAAGCCAGAGCCAGCAGTACCCACAGCAGTACCAGCCAGAGCCAGCAGTACCAGCCAGAGCCAGTAGTACCCACAGCAGTACCAGCCAGAGTCAGCAGTACCCACAACAGTACCAGCCAGCAGTACCCACAGCAATACCAGCCAGCAGTACCCACAGCAGTACCAGCCTGAGCCAGCAGTACCAGCCAGCAGTACTAGCCAGCAGTACCAGCCAGCAGTACCCACAGCACAGTACCAGCCAGCAGTACCAGCCTGAGCCAGCAGTACCCAAGGCAGTACCTACAGCACAGTACCAGCCTGAACCAGCAATACCCACAGCAGTACCAGCCTGAGCCATCAGTACCTACAGCACAGTACAAGCCAGCAGTACCAGCCTGAGCCAGCAGTACCAGCCAGCAGTTCCCACAGCACAGTACAAGCCAGCAGTACCACCCTGAGCCAGCAGTACCCACAGCAGTACCAGCCAGTTGTACCCACCAGCAGTACCAGCCAGCTATACCCACCAGCATTACCCGCCAGCAGTTCTTTTCAAAACTTACCACCACAAAGTCGACTGCTCTTCAGACTGACTGACGCAAACCTGGAAAACCAGTTGCAAGAAGCAACATCATCAATACCAGCTAACATCACACAAAGAGAAGCAGTTGCAGCTATCACATTAGGGGTGAGTTAATTACATTTTTGACCAAATATAACAGGCACATTTTTAAGTTGATAATTTTGTACGGCCCCCGAATGATTTTATAAATACCCAAATGACCCTTGGCAGAAAAAAGGTTCCCCACCCCTGACCTACATGAAGGCCCAGAACCACCCACAGTAACTCTAGAACCCGCCCACATCAACTCCCAGAACTGCTACAAGTTACTCCCATAGCCCGCCCTAAAACTATGGAGGCTCAAAGCATGATGGGACATGTAGTATTAGGACTGGAAAAGGAAGGAAACAGGAAGTCAGAGAACGTTACAATTCAGCCAGGAGGAGTGACATCATAGACACAGAAACTTGCTTTTTACTTGCTTTTAAAGTAGGTAAGATACAGATAGAATGACATTGGGATTGGGATTAATTTACATGCACAATGCATCTGTTGTTTTGGGGTGGAAAAGCTGGAGTTCTGCTTTAACTCGCTTTTGGTGCCATTAATTGTTAATGGCACATCAAACACATAAGCAAACACACATTTTGCAACGTGAAAAAATGAGCGAATATAATTTAAAAAAAACTAGTCAAGAGGAATTTGTATCTTCAAGCAATAAACATAGTTACCAAACACAGCATGACCCCAGACACCTAGGAGATAAGTGTAATAAAAGTTTGCATTTTTTTTATATATAGGTAATATAATTATTGTTTCCTCAATATAGTGAATGAGAGTAATTTCCATAAAGGACTGGAGGTAAAGTACTTAGGGGAGGGAGAAAGAGAGAGACTAGGAATGGTGCACCCTTCAGGACTGTAAATGTCTCATATCTGATTAGCTGGTTATGATCTATTCAGTTTATGCTACATATTATTGCATTGCTGTGTTTTTATGTGTTGTGTTATGTTTTATTATGTGTCATTAATGTATTTCTTCTATATACCTTGTACAATGTTTTCTTATCAGTAACTAAGATGTGCTTGTGTAATTCTGTGCACAATCTATTATTTTCAACCTACAGTTTGTGATTTGTGTTTCATTGCTGATATCCCCTATCAAACAAAAGAATTTGGGTGTGTAATAAAAATAGACACAATACCCCATGCCATCCTATTAGACAGAGGATCTAGTAGCTCTACTGGAGCCACTCTGCCTTCCTACATTGTCTTCGGTGGCCTGTGACCTGCTAGATACTCCTTTCAAACCGGAGGAATTGGCTGCTTGCCATAAGCTTATTTCCAACTAGAAAAGCATTGGGCCCAGTGGCGGCTGGTGCTCAAAATTTTTGGGGGGGCGCAAAAAGAAAAATGTAATAGGTATTGATTCGCGGCAAAAAAACACGGTAAAAAATCGCGCACATTTTACACAGGTAAAGTGCTATGCTAAGTTAGCATAGCACTTTACCTCAAAGGGGGGGGTGATCTATGCGCTGCCACTAAGGTATCAGATCAGGAGGAAAAACAGGGGGAAGGAATATTACTAAAATATGTGAAGCACGCTGGTAAATATAATAGACACAAACTGAGGACCACGGTCCTAAACCCTCAGCAGCCAATTCTAGTATTATCACCAAATACTAACAAATAAACTGAGAGAAAAAAGTTAATTGGCGCTGGTGGGAAACAGCTTCTAAAGTGCTCACAGTGCTTTGCAACCTAAAATGCTGGATAAAATAGCATGAATAGATACAAAACTATGAAAGGGTCTGGTTGGTATGATATCTCGGTGATCGGGGAGTTTTTTAACCCAATATGCAAAAAGTTTAAGCTGGAGTCTTCCTAGAAAATAAGCAACCAAATAATCACATTATGCGATCACATTTGCGAAAATCGCAGAACATTGTTATGTACATAGTTTCCTGGATTGGTGATTCACATACAATGTTCTGCGATTTTCGCAAATGTGATCGCATGATGTGATTATTTGGTTGGTTATTTTCTAGGAAGACTCCAGCTTAAGCTTTTTGCATATTGGGTTAAAAAACTCCCCGATCACCGAGATATCATACCAACCAGACCCTTTCATAGTTTTGTGTTTATTCATGCGTTTTTATCCAGCATTTTAGGTTGCAAAGCACTGTGAGCACTTTAGAAGCTGTTTCCCACTAGTGCCTATTCACTCTTTTCTCTCATAGCACTTTACCTGATGTACAATGTAACTGGCCTGGCCTGCACTCTTATATTGTGTACACTGCTAAGCAGGCTGCTGGCCTGGCACTATATATTTATTATTATTAATAGTAAATGGCTGCCTAAGTTAGCATAGCACTTTACCTGTGTACAATGTAATTGGCCTGGCCTGCACTGTCTTATATTGTGTACACTGCTAAGCAGACTGCTGGCCTGGCCGCAGTCCCGCACACAGGAGGAGGGAGGCACTGAGTCTGAGGCAGCGGATGCAGAATCACTTACCTCCTGCTCTTGGGCTGGCTCTCTCTCACGACGACCGGACGACCGACTCTGTCACTGCCTGGCGTGCTGCTGGCTGCTCTCTGCTGCTGACGGCCCGAGACTCGGGAGACTCGGTCGGACTCTGCTCTGGTCTCTGGACGTCTTCTTCCTCCTCGACCTGCATGCACGCCGCTGCCCTCCTCTCTGACGGCGGGCGGGAAGGTGACGTCGGAACGGTGCGTAACTAACGCACGCACCGCCCCCCACGCGACATCACCCGGGATGTCCTCTATGATTGGTCCAGGCTGGAGTCTGGACCAATCACAGCCAGGACAGCGCCACAGTGGGGAGTGTCGGTCGATGTGTCGATGACACCCAGAAGGCCGCCAATCGGCGCCTCTGCATGACGCACGTGGGGTGCAAAACCCCACCCCCCCCCCCCCCATAGCCAACAGTAGGTCCGGCGCCCCTAGTGGGCTGCAAATGCTATTTTTTTTCCCTCGCACAGATTGGGGGGCGGCACCCCTGCGCCCCCTATAAACCTGCCGCCACTGATCGGGACCAGGCGGACTCCCAATTGAGTGGTACAGACAATATTTGGATATACTCTCCCCACATCTGTTGACTCTTTATCGGCATAATTCAAGATGGGCTATCTTCCTCGCTCTCTGTACGAGGCCCACATTTTTCTTATAGCCAAGCCAGACAAGGACCCCTTGCAGTGTGCTTCGTACAGACCGATCTCTTTGTTCAATTTAGATTTTAAAATTCTCACTAAAATGCTTGCCAACAGTCTCATGTCAGTCATATCTCATTTGGTCTCTGATGACCAAACAGCTTTATGCCTGGCAAAGCTACTGATATTAATTTAGAAAAAGTCTATACTCATATACAATTGGGCCTGGAGGTTACCACAGGGAGAACTTTGGTCTCTTTGGATCTAGAAAAGGCCTTTGACTCAGTAGGCTGGAATAACATCCAGGAGGTTCTATGGAGGTTTGGGTTTGGCCTTCCTTTCGTATATTGATAAAACTATTATATAGTGCCCCAGTTGCTGTGGTCAAATTAAATTGGATGGTGTCTGAACTTTTTAAGATAGCCGGGGATGCTCGTCAGGGTTGTCTGCTGTCTCCAGGGTAATTAAAATTAATAATAGAACCTCTGGCCTTGCAGGTGTCCTCTGGGGTGCAGGGGATCCAGGTGGGCATGTTAGAAGAACAAACGTCATTATATGCTGATGATGTGGTGTTCTTTCTAAGGGACCATGAGTCTTTGTTATTCTCGTTGGTGTCTATATTGGATATATGTTTTCTAAATTTTCGGGTCTCAAGGTTAGTTGGGGGAAGTCCCAAATTTTGCTGTTCAAGGTTCCATCCCTGACTTCGAGGGCTTTGGGGGCTTTGATGGGTTGCCCACTTCAGTGGGTCAACAAGGTGAAATACTTGAGTTAAATGATATCGCAGTTTGTATCAAACTTTATTCTCCTAAATTTTACTTAAATGTTACAAATCTTCAAACACTGTACGCAAGCCTGGCATAACTTACCACATTCTCTGACTAGTAAAATGAATTTGTTGAAAATAAGTTTCTTCCTTTCTTTTTATACATTTTCAGGAACTAGCCCATTTGGATCCCCAAAACTATCTTTCAGACAGTGGCGGCTGGTCAGTAGGGGGCGCAGGGGCGCCGCCTCCCAAAAGCTAGTCACATCCGTAATCAGCATTAAAAAAAAAAAAAAGTGTACCTTTAATAGGAGCGGGGCGCC
Organism: Pelophylax lessonae; assembly: GCF_965119305.1. NCBI lineage: Eukaryota > Metazoa > Chordata > Amphibia > Anura > Ranidae > Pelophylax > Pelophylax lessonae. The sequence continues at coordinate 171,350,672 of NC_138778.1, forward strand.
GGACACACTGCTGGCTATGGAGAGGGGTGGGGGTTTTGGCATCATATGCCTCTTTCTTTGAAGCTGAATGGCATCCTTTTAGAGTGTCCTCAGGGCGCAGAGCGATGCGCACCGAACACTCCCACTGTATGGTTGCCATCCTGTGATTGGTCCAGGATGTCCGACGTCGTAGGGCGGTGCTTGGGCGTCAATCTGTCTGCTTTCCGCCTGAGCCTCGCCCCATGCAGATGTCATCCATTGTCTCTCTGCTACACAGGACGCTAAGGAGTGAGGACGAACCGATTCAGAGAGGACAGGACAGCGCTACAAATCCAGCCAGCCATCCAGCCAGGAGGACAGGACAGCTTTTTGAGAGAGCAGGAGGGAGCCCTCAGCCCAGTCAATCCCCCAACGTCAGAGTTCTGCGAACACAAAAGGTGAGTGGAAGCAATCCCCCATCACCAGCTTGCCATCGAAGGGAGGGAATGGATCATGTAATTGCCCATACTGGAAGGATTTAGCAGGAGTGGTAACAAAAAAAAAAAAAAAAAAAAAGTAGAACTCCTTCTAAATCAGACTTCCTCTTTTACTTTTTGGAGGCATTTAAAGAGAATGTAAAAGGTAAAATCACATACATTTTAAATGCATCCAATTAATAGGACCTCATTTACAAAAGAAAAATTTTGATTAAAATCTGTGAGTGGAGGTAAGTCCTCCTTCTCTTCTTCAACAGGGGGAGGTTTTTTGTAGCAACACCAAAAGACCCGGAAGAACACGGAAAACAACTGTGGTGGATGACCCAATAATTCTTTCCCCTGGTGAAGAAAACACCCTTCACAACAGTTGGCCAGATCAAGTACACTCTCCAGGAGGTAGGTGTATGTGTGTCAAAGTCAACAATCAAGAGAAGACTTCACCAGAGTGAATACAGAGGGTTCACCACAAGATGTAAACCATTGGTGAGCCTCAAAAACAGGAAAGCCAGATTAGAGTTTGCCAAACAACATCTAAAAAAGCCTTCACAGTTCTGGAACAACATCCTATGGACAGATGAGACCAAGACAAACTTGTACCAGAGTGAGGGGAAGAGAAGAGTATGGAGAAGGAAAGGAACTGCTCATGATCCAAAGCATACCACCTCATCAGTGAAGCATGGGGGTGGTAGTGTCATGGCGTGGACAAGTAAGGTTGCCAATGGAACTGGTTCTCTTGTATTTATTGATGCTGGGACTGCTGACAAAAGCAGCAGTATGAATTCTGAAGTGTTTCGGGTAATATTATCTGCTCATATTCAGCCAAATGCTTCAGAACTCATTGGAGGGCGCTTCACAGTGCAGATGGACAATGACCCGAAGCATACTGCGAAAGCAACCAAAGAGTTTTTAAGGGAAATGAGTGGAATGTTATGCAATGGCCAAGTCAATCACCTGACCTGAATCCAATTGAGCATGCATTTCACTTGCTGAAGACAAAACTGAAGGGAAAATACCCCAAGAACAAGCAGGAACTGAAGACAGTTGCAGTAGAGGCCTGGCAGAGCATCAACAGGGATGAAACCCAGCGTCTGGTAATGTCTATGCGTTCCAGAATTGAGGCTGTAATTGACTGCAAAGGATTTGCAACCAAGTATTTAAAAGTGAAAGTTTGATTTATGATTGTTAATCTGTCCCATTACTTTTGGTCCCTTAAAAAGTGGGAGGCACATATACAAACTGTTGTATTTCCTACACCGTTCACCTGATTTGGATGTAAATACCCTCAAATTAAAGGTGAAGGTCTGCAGTTAAAGCACATCTTGTTTGTTTCATTTCAAATCCATTGTGGTGGTGTACAGAGCCAAAGAGATTAGAATTGTGTCGATGTCCCAATATTTATGGAACTGACTGTATATACGCCAATAACTGTGTAATAAAATATGAACAAAGTGCTATGTGCAAGGAAATTCCCATAAATGAAGATAGTCCAATATAGTGCTTTTAACTTGTGCCAGAAGATATGCTAAGGTGCTTGGTGCTTTCCTTAACTCTTGCTGTGCTCAATACTTCTGGTTTATTGAATAGTCTGTCATCTGTATTACCTGATGGTTCATGGAATCCTTCTCAGACTCATTTATAGAAACTAATGACATTGGGAGTCTGCCATATACCATACAGCAATGGGGAATATCTGAATATATTGCATGGGGCAATTCCTGTACTAATGGGAAATATCTGAAAATATTACATGGGGCAATTCCTGTACTAATGGGAAATATCTGAGTATATTACATGGGGCAATTCCTGTACTAATGGCCCATTCGTACAGCAATTGACCCATGCTATATATTTATATATTACCTATTAGTACAGGAATTGCCCCATGCAACATATTCAGATACTCCCCATTAGTACAGGAATTGCCCCATGCAATATATTCAGATATTCCCCTTTAGAAATGGGGAATATCTGAATTTATTGCATGGGGAAATTCCTGCATCATAGGGGATATCTGAATATATAGCATGGGGCAATACCTGTACTTGTTGATAGTTGTTGGAATTGATAGTATGGGCATGCTGCCAGAGCACCTGTTTCATTCTAAGATGAAAAGTCACAAAATTACTGCCATGTTTGTATTCAGACTAATTTGGCCCCTGTATAATTGTAAGCTCCACTGCAGCAAAAACTAGTGTAAGTTGATGAAATTATTTATTTTGTGACACAGTCCCAATCAGGGCAACGTACAGCCTACCTGATGGGGCCCCTTAAGCCCCACCCCTGGGCCCTCCCTAGACTCCGCCCCGAGCCCCTCCTTAGAAGGGTCTGCTACAGGCACTCCTATTGAATGCTGTGTAGCACAGTTTGAAGCACAGGAAAATATTTTTTCAGCTTCTGGGTTTAGTGTTAAGTTCCGGTTCACATATATGAAATGCGGGAACCCTGTGAATCCACTGCGGGTTCTCGCATCGCATTCAAATCGCAAGCAGTTCACACTGCCATTTGCGAATCGCTGGGGGTGTCAATACAAAGTTAACGACAACCCCAGATCAGAGAGGTGTGAACCACTATGCGATCCGATTCTGCTGCGGACCAAAAAAGGGTCCTGTGCGAGTTGTGTTCGAATGCGATACAAATTCAGCCATACAATCAGTATGGCTGAATTCGCATCGCACAGACATCGCTGCGAATCACATGTGATGTCTGATATTGCACTAATGTAAACCGGGACTAAATCCTGGCTTTCACAGACAGTCAATGATTCTAGTACTAAATCCAAAGGGGGGCACACAGAAAATACTGAGGCTAAGCTAGCTGCTTTGAAATGGCACTGGGGTGGCTCTGAAATAAATTGCCGCCAGTGCTATCCATACCCCATTTTAAAGCGGTGGTGATGGGAACTAAGGCCTCATATACATGGAGGCTTAAAATAAGCTGGGCATAAAATTTCTGCACCTGAGGAGCTGCAGGTGCCACCGTATACAGCCTTCTACTACCGTATACCGTATACAGTCTTCTACCACCGTATACAGCTTTCTATACAAGTTCATGTTCTCTTGATAAAAGCTGATGCTTCAGATACTGTATATAGAGCTTCGAGTTCATCTCGCTGCTCCTCTCTTTTGTTCTCTGTCTCTCTCTTTCTCTCTTCCCTCCCTCATTAGTTCACTCTGTTCCTCTTTCTTTTTTTTTTTTGGTATCTCATCCTTTCCTCTCTATCCATATATCTTTCTGCTCTCGCTTTCTCCCTCTCTGTCCATCTGTCCATTTCACTTTCTTTATCTATCTATGATAGAATATATATATATATATATATATATACATATATATATTCTATCTCTCTCTGCTGTATCTCTATCTTTTCAGTCTCTCTCTCCCTCTCTGTCTATCTTTATTCTGTATTATATCATCTTTATCCCTCTGTCTCTTTCTTTATCTTTTTCTTTTCTTCTCTTTCTTTCTCTCTCTTTATTTCTCTCTCTCTCTCTCTCTCCGCCCCTCTCTTCTGCCTACCTCTCTGCTTCTTTCTCCATTTCTCTTTTTCTTTCTCCCTCTATCTCTCTCCATCTTTATCTTATATTATATAATATTTATCTACCCGCCTCTTTCTCCATCTCTCTCTCTCCATCTCTCTCTTTCTCCATCTCTCTCTCTCTCTCTCTCTCTCTCTCTCGTTTTCCATCTCTCTCTCTCTCTCTCTCTCTCTCTCTCTCTCTCTCGTTTTCCATCTCTCTCTCTCTCTCTCTCTCTCTCTCTCTCTCTCTCTCGCACGCTCTCTCTCTCGTTTTCCATCTCTCTCTCTCTCTCTCTCTCTCTCTCTCTCTCCATCTCTCTCTTTCTCCATCTCTCTCTCTCTCTTTCTCTCTCTCCATCCCACTCTCTGTCTCTCTCTTTCTTTCTGCCCAGCCTACCTCTCTGCTTCTTTCTCAATTTCTCTCTCTCTCTCTCTCTCTCTCTCTCTCTTAAATTATGTACTATTTATGTGTCTTTCTCTCTGCCTCTCCCTTTCTGTCTGCCCCTAAATCTCTCTATATCTCATTTTCTCCATCTCTTTCAGTCTCTTTCCCCTTTCATCTCTCTTTATTTTTCTCTCCCCCCTCTTTCTCTGTCTGTCTCTCGCCATCTCTTTCTTTCTTTCTCTCTCTCTTTCTGTCTCTCCATCTCTCTCTTCATCTATATCTCTCTTCTCCTCTGTCTCTCTCCCTCTCCCCCTCTCTCTCTCTCTCTCTCTCCCTATCTCTCTCTCTCTCTCTCCCCCTCTCTCTCTCTCTCCCTCTCTCTCTCCCTATCTCTCTCCCTCTCTCTCTCTCCCTATCTCTCTCCCTCTCTCTCTCTTTCTCCCCCTCTCTCTCTCTCCCTATCTCTCTCCCTCTCTTGCTCTCCCTCTCCCTCTCTCCCTCTCTCTCCCTCTCTCTCTCTCACTATCTCCCCCCCCCTCTCCCCCCCCCTCTCTCTCTCAATTCAATTCAATTCAAATTAGCTTTATTGGCAGGACCAAATACATTTTAGCATTGCCAAAGTAGTTGTGTTTGTGATGGGGGGGGGGGGGGGTAATGGGTAATATAAAGGGGAATGGGGGTGAGTCTATGTAAAGGATTTTTAAGTCCTCAGTTTTTCATTTCCCTCTCGGTCTGTGACACGCTGTCACATATTGTGCAGCTATTCTCACCATTGGCTGCTCTTCTCCCAGTAGGATTTGGAGTTTCCTCTTCTCTTCTATAGAAATGAAGTCCGGGATGAGAGCGGAGAATCTCTGGAAGTAAGTCCCACAATGATGAGTACTTAGGGCACTGTAGCAGGAAGTGGTCCTCGTCCTCCAGGACCCCCTGGCCACACTGCTGGCACAATCTGCTCTCCCTGGGCTTGTAGGTCTGTCTGTGCTGTCCTAATTCCATTTCCAAAAAAGTAAAAGGAGGGGAAAGCGCCTCCTCACCACTGTCCTTTGAGATCTGAAGGCAAGAGCGGGCCTCTCCAGTCCTCCGGAACCCAGTGACTGCCTGGACACCTGGACGCTGCACTAACCACCAGCCGCTCTCGGAGCGTCTCTTACCAAAATGTAAGTTACTACATTTTTACTGTAATAAAAATAACTTTTATCACACTCAAGAGGCGCTTTCCCCTCCTTTTACTTTTCTGCATAGACTTGACTTCACTCCTTCGGTCAGCAGCCCTGAGTGCCCTCCGATCCCTCCATCCACTCCTGGATCCACCCCGGACCTGTTCATCCCCCACTGGATTCCAGGTCAATTTAACTTTCTTTTTTTACTTCAGGGACTTGCACATGGACTCTCCATCCCCCCCTTGTGCTTACCCATCAGAGCTTACTGTATTATGCCGACCTGTATCCTGGTTATCCACCTAGGGTACACGTCCTAACCCTGTATTGCAGCTAATACTACCTATGAGCGCCATACAGCCTACCATTTTTTACTTTAATTCCATTTCCAGGCTGTGGGCGCTCAGTCTGTACAGGCTCAGGGTCTGTCTGTCTTTGGGCTCTTGTAGCACCTCCAGGTATGGGGCCAGTTTGTAGTCTCTCTGCAGTGACTGGTAAACAGTTAGTTTCTTCGAGTTTGTTATTTCATTTCTCCATTCTTCAACATATTTTTCTTCTGAATATTTCATTATGTTTTTATTTGTGATTTTGTCATGTCGAATTGTTGGGAGTTTGGGATAGGCAAGGTGCTGATGAGTTGTTGCAGGCCGCCAGGCTTGGGCAGGTTCTTATTGGTCAGTAGGGCCTTATGATGGTACGAGTCAGGACTGCTTTTTTGTAGATGATCCCAGAATGATAGCGCCCTCTTCTGTATTGCAAGAAGTAAGGGAAATCTGCCTAGCTCAGACCGGCAGGCACTGTTGGAGGTGCTCCGGTGGACTTGGAGGAGGTGCTTGCAGAATTCCAGATGGAATATTTCTGTTGGGCTGGAGTCCCATTGTGATTGGTCTGGGTAGGTGACAGGACCCCAAACTTCACTGCCATATAGAAGAAGGATTGGGGTGATGACGCTATCAAACACTCTGATCCAGACTCTTACTGGGGGTTTTAGGTGATACAGCTGTCTCCTGATCAGTGGCGGCCGGTGTACTGAGGGCGCAGGGGCACCGCCCCACCATCCATGCATCCGGCACCCTAATCTGCATGCAGGGGCGCTGAACGCATGGAGTTCAATGGGGATTTATTTTTTTTGGCATCACCTGATTAGAGCCAGAGGCTCTAATAGGGCAATGCAAAGGGTGGACCCAGGGCGCAGAGCAGTGCGTCCCGAGCCCACCCATTGTGTGACAATAGCGAATCAAAATTCGCTATTGTCACACTGATCCTCCTCCTGGCCAATCAGGAAGCGTGTCCGATACGTGCTTCCTGATTGGCCGCAAGACAAACCCCATGCCATTGGCCGAGGAGGAAGCTGGAGTGGAAGGACTGGAGGAGACGCGCCGCCGGTCACCGGGACTGAGGAGAAGCCGTTCGCCACTGCTGCTCCAGGTAAGTAAGGGGGCACGCACGCTGTTCTCTGCATTGGGGGCATGTATGCTGGTCACTACATTGGGGGCACGCACGCTGATCTCTGCATTGGGGGCATGTATAAAATGAAAAAAAGAGTAATGCGCTTCAAAGATATAAACATTCAAATCTTATCCCGTGCTAGTGGACAAATTCAGTACACAAAATAAAATATAGTGAGTGTCTTTAAACGGTGAACAGAGTCCAAATAAAAATCTGGCGAATGTCTTTGAAAAGTGGTTGACTATAGGTAGTCAAAGTCGATATTCAAACATGTGCAGATCAATGATTAAACATGTGCAGATCAGTGATCTGATGGTGATGGATCCACAACTGGGATGGTGACTAAAGACAAGGTGAATCAAAACAACGTAGTGAGTGGCCTCTTACCATATAGTCAACAAAAAGTGACCTCCAACTAACACATAATGGTTTGGTGATAGCTGACACCCCAGTGGTAGAAATGGACTCTTACTGGAGATAAAGGAGGTGAAGACTTCAAGCAAATATAAGTGAGGGATCCCGTGTCAGCAAAACTGGGGAGGTAGGGCACTCTCCTTTCGGATCTTCCTGATCACATCCACCCACATCATCCAGGCAAGGAACTTGGTGCAACTCAAGGAGCAATGGCCCAAAAGTGAATTCCCATAAGAAAGAAAAGGGGCTAATAGTGCATTACCTTTAAAACCAATATTTATTAAAAGCAAATACACTTACAGCAATCCAAGTATAAAGATGTGACAATAGCTGAAGAATGTCACGACCGCCTGCAGAACAGTTCCGTGACCAAGTGACAGCGCGAGCCAGCTCCTTCCGACGCGTTTCCACACAGGGGTCGTCTACTGGGACTGGAGCATTGAACATATTGTCGCATCTTTATACTTGGATTGCTGTAAGTGTATTTGCTTTCACCGTTTAAAGACACTCACTATATTTTATGTTGTGTACTGAATTTGTCCACTAGCACGGGATAAGATTTGAATGTTTATATCTTTGAAGCGCA